>NW_027141841.1:575314-941868 GCF_036365525.1 Heterodontus francisci
TCACTGACCCTTCTTCGGAACTTTTTTATGTTGTGGGTTGTAATGACTTGGCCCACGAGTGTGGTGGAAGCAGAGACAATCAATGATTTGAAAAGGAAATTGGATGGATACTTGAAGGAAAGAAGCTTGCAGGAGGAAAGGGATCGAGCTGGTGAGTGGAACTGACTAGATTGCTCCGGGGAGAGCCAGCATGGACGTGATAGGCCAAAAGACCACCTTCTGTGCTGTAAATGACTCTGTGTTGTTTCTCAAATTCAATCCACTGGGGCTTGGTAAATAATCTCAAAGTAAATTGCGCAACTGGAAAATCAGAACCAAGGCAAGGGACGCAAAAGGAAGCGAAATTGCTGAAACCCAGGATTGAACCAAGGACTTTTAGATCTTCAGTCGAACACTCTCCCAACTGAACTATTTCAGCCCTACATCAACAGTGGTTTGGTGACCTTGTTTTGGAAGAAAATACATACATTCAAGTTTTCCAAAAAATTAAAGAACACAACATGTGAGTAATATTCCCCATTGCTTTCTCAGTACTGATGGATTGTGAAGCGAGAGACAGCCAGAAGTGCCACTGAGCCACACAGACCCCAAGCTGAGAATGAAATGAGATCAAATTCAATCTTTCATAGTGAGATGCTGCAGAGCAGTAAGAGTCCTGAATCAAAGCGAGACTTGCTCATTTCAAACACTCCCTGTACTCTCTGCTCATGAAGCCTTAAAAAAGGGAAAAACAGAATGGCACTCAAACTCACAACCCTGCCATTAAAAGTCTCATGTTCGACTGACAGAACTGTCACTTCTACTCGCTCTCTTATTGGATGGATGCAACTCCAACGCAGGGGTGGCATTCAAATCCTCCCATGGGTCCACATGTCAGACTGAGTTCCCTGTTGTTGACTCAAGCAAAGGAAATCTGCTCACTTCCAAAACTATCAGCGAATTGAAGCTGATTACAATCAACATCATCAGAGGTCAGAACTACCTGGTGAAAGAAGACACTCTGAAGAAGGATCCACAATTATTCAAAGGCATCGCCAAAGTGAAAAACAAGAAAATCGATGAGTCAATGCAAGCCAAACACCAGAAAAACTGAAGAATTCCATTCCATTCCAGAACCCAGTCCTGTTGTTTTTGGAGTCAGGTCTCAATTACTGCGACAACTTTATATTCTCACTTGGCTATGTGTACATTTTGTAAATTTCAATTTTGTCGACAAGCTCTTTGAATCCAGTTCTCTTATCCTGAAGCCAGCTCCGTTAGGCTGACACCACCAATCAGTAACATTAAACTAAAAATGCCAAGAGCTCATTGGTGATTTGAACCTGGGGTCGCTCACACGTTCATTAATCACACTCCTTAAACAAGAATCACACCCGTTGACCAAGGAGCCACTGACAGCAAGGTGTTGTATTAGCTCCTGTGGAATTTCACGGGCACCCACAGTGGATCATCCAACCCATAATCCTGAGATTAAAAGTGTCCTGTTCCACTGACTGAACTGTCACTTCTACTCTGTCTCTTATTGGACGGATGCAGTTTTAGGCTCCACCCCCGGGTTGGCAGTTTTTTCTCCATGAACCAGCTTCCTCTCAATTCCCAAATTTATCAGTAAATCCACTGACAAAAGCTCCAAAGTGTGATATATTCCTCTCACTCCTCGATAATGAAATTTCGATCTCTTTGCTCTTTTCCCTTCCAAACATTGATATCCATTTTGCTCAGCATTTATTTCTCTCTCCTTTTTATTTAGTTCATGCATTTTCTTCGAAACATTTCATTTCAATTATTTCTGGGGCAAGAAATGAACAGAAGATATTTGATGCAATGATACCAGGGGTGAAGGATTTCAGTTATGTGGAGAGATTGGAGAAGCTGAGGTTGTTCTTCTTGGAGCAGAGAAAGTTCAGAAGAGATTTGTCCGAGGTGTTCAAAATCATGATGGTTCTCAACACTTTAAATCAGGAGAAACTGTTTCCTGTGGCAAAAGGGTCAGTAAGCAGAGGACACAGATATCAGGTGATTGGCAAAAGAACCAGAGGTGACATGAAGAACCATTTGTTGCACAGTAATGTGTTGTGATCTGGAATGCACTGCCTGATTGGGAGATGAAAGCAGATTCAATCGTAACTTTCAAAAGGGATATGGATAAATGCTGGAAGGGGAAATGTACAGGATTACAGGAAAAAGCCAAGCAGCAGGTCTAATTGTAATTTGTCTCTACCAAAGGGACAACACTGGCATGATGGACCAAATGGTCTCTTTGTTCGTCATTCTGTGATTCCATAGACATCATGTTACTAGAATTCCCTCTGACCTGGAAGAGAATCAAACCGAGATTCGAGGTATTGTAAACACCACCCATGCCATGTTGCTCATTCTCTGTTTTTCACATTGGTTTCTCCTCGTTCTTTATGTGTTTCCAGCCTGGTCTGCTCCTCTGACCTTCATTCCTGACACTCTATCGACCGTGGCTGACTCATTGTTTGCAATGTTGTGTAATGGTGACTTCACCTTTAAGAAACTGTCCCTTTAAGAGACCAAGCCACTGATGCAACAGATGACATCATCATACATATATAAGGAGACACCATTTTGAGAGACACATTCTGCACATGGCTTGTAGAGAGCACACACACACCAATGAGAAAAAGACCTGCGACCTGTGATCATGCCATGTAGATAAGAAAGACAATAAATACTGTTTGTATTGAATCTGAATATAACGCCTGGGGTCATCATTTCATGTAGATGTAAGAACACAGCACAACACTATATTTTTCTGACATTGAGGATTAAAAAGAAGTAATCACACAGACAACCAGGGACATACAGAAGACTTACATTGACAATTCCAGACTTAAATAAATAACAATAGTCATGTGTGCACAACAACAGCCAGTCTTTCCAGCCTTTACAGAGACAGACAGCAACCCAGGGCCACACTGGAGCAAATGGCTCACAAGACTTGAACTCCTAATGATGGCACTCGCTAGCAATACACCCCGAAGAAAGAAAGCGTTACTCCTACACTCTGCTGGACCAAAAGTTGACAATACCTTCAATACACTCAGAGACACTGGAACCGATAATGATTATGATGTAGTGAAGCATTGTTCTAACAAGATATTTTCAAGCAAGGGCAAATCCTCACGTTGAAATTTATGTTTCAGGCAAGCAAAACAATATGGTGCGAGACTCTTGACCACTACATGATGAGACTCAGAAGTCTGAGAAAGAGGCAAATAACGTGACGACGAGATTCCCCTGAGAAACACACAAAACACAAAGACACAGAGGAAACCCAGAGCAAGGTCTGAGGCACGTCAAGGAAGACCAAGACAGAAATCACAATCACATTCAAACATCCAATCATTGCAGTGGTGAGGATCCTTATTACAAAACTTGTCCTTCGAGAGGGAAGAAGTGTCAAGTCTGCAGAAAAATGGGACATTTCACCACAGTATGCTGATCGAAGCCTGCAGGAAACATTCATAGATTTAAATGCCAGAAGGAAGATTACATATTTGCAGCACGAGAGAAGATTTTTGTTGCTCACGACCACAACTCCCGACACGTGCCCATGTGTGATGTGTTCATAGGCAATTCGACAATATCTGCAGTAATTGACTGGGAGCAATGATCAACATAATGGATGCTCCGACATTCCACAAGTAACAGAGAAAACAGAAACTGTAATTGAACAAGCTGATACCTAAATTTTCTCCCATGGATCAGATAATCCTCCACCAGTCCCAGGGATCATCCAAGTTACTTTTAAATCCTCCCAGGGGTCCACATGTCAGACTGAGTTCCATGTTGTAGAATCAAGCAAAGGACATCTGCTCAGTTCCAAAACTATCAGCAAGTTGAAGCTGATTACGATCAACATCACCAGAGGTCAGAACTACATTGTGAAAGAAGACAGTCTGAAGAAGGATCCACAATATAGACAAAGACATCGGCATAGTAAAAAAGAAAACTTTATTTTAGTTTGTTCAGTTTGTTTCCACTGTGCCTACCCACTATTCTTTTCATGTTTGTGATTGTGGCTGTTTAGTTTGCAGTCCATTAACACCCTATCTGCACTAATGCTTTGTCTTTCAGCACACCATTAACATATGGTTTGCCTTTTTTGGTCAACTATTCTGTGGCCTTGTCCTATCTACACCTTCTCCTTTGTTATCTCTTGTCCCACACCCGCTTTACTTGCTTATAATCTTTTACATTTCTAATATTTGCCAGTTCTGAAGAAGGGTCACTGACCTGAAACGTTAACTCTGCTTCTCTCTCCACAGATGCTGCCAGACCTGCTGAGTCTTGTCAGCACTTTCGGTTTTTATTTCAGATTTCCAGCATCCGCAGTATTTTGCTTTTAAGAAATTCGATGAATCAGTTTCCTTATTTATTTCTGACAAATGATAGATTTGAGTTAGGTAAGGTACCAAGGGTTACAGAAACAAGCAGACAAATGGTGTTATATAAAGATCAGCAAATATCTAATTGAATGGTGGAACAGACTCGAAAGGCTGAATGTCCTCGTCAAGTTCCTATCTTTCTCTTCATTGTCCAAACCCCAACAGTGAACGTCTTTGTTCTCTCCATGGACGTTGAATGAGCCATCGTGTGTTTCCAGTGTTTTGACTTGTTTAAAGGTCGGTTTTTGGGATGAGCCGATGGAATTTAAAACTGATATCCGGCTTCAAACTGCCATTGACCGAGGCCACGCCATTGTCGGATCATTTAATGATCACTCAAAATTCACCTGAGACCAGTGTTAGTGTGCAGCTATGAGAGGGGATTTCTGTACAGTCAGGGCAGGGAACAGCAGTGAGACCAGCGTTAATGTGCAGCTATGAGAGGGGATTTCTGTACAGTCAGAGCAGTGAACAGCAGTGAGACCAGCGTTAATGTGCAGCTATGAGAGGGAATTTCTGTACCGTCAGGGCAGGGAATGAAACAGCAGTGAGACCAGTGTTAATGTGCAGCTATGAGAGGGGATTTATGTACCGTCAGGGCAGGGAACAGCAGTGAGACCAGTGTTAGTGTGCAGCTATGAGAGGGGACTTTTGTACAGTCAGGGCAGGGAACAGCAATGAGACCAGTGTTAATGTGCAGCTGTGAGAGGGGATTTCTGTACAGTCAGGGCAGGGAACAGCAGTGAGACCAGTGTTAATGTGCAGCTATGAGAGGGTATTTCTGTACAGTCAGGGAATGGAACAGCAGTGAGACCAGTGCAAATGTGCAGCTATGAGAGGGGACTTTTGTACAGTCAGGGCAGGGAACAGCAGTGAGGCGAGTGTTAATGTCCAGCTATGAGAGGGTATTTCTGTACAGTCAGGGAATGGAACAGCAGTGAGACCAGTGTAAATGTGCAGCTATGAGAGGGGACTTTTGTACAGTCAGGGCAGGGAACAGCAGTGAGGCCAGTGTTAATGTCCAGCTATGAGAGGGGATTTCTGCACCATCAGCGCAGGGAAAAGCAGTGAGACCAGTGTTAATGTGCAGCTATGAGAGGGGATTTCTGTACCGTCAGGGCGGGGAACAGCAGTGAGGGAGAGAAGCTGTCGGTATCTGGGCAGGGTCTGAGTTTATCGAATAGTATCAAGAAAGAGCAATTATATTGGGACTGGGTTGTGTTCTCTCTCACACACAAACAGTTACTCTCCCTCCCTCTGTCTTGCTCTCTCTCACAGACACATACGCAATTTTTTCTCTCTCTTGTGAACTCTGTCTCATACTCTTTCTCTCTGCCTATTTTCCAGTAGAAATAGAAAGCCTTCTACTATTTTGGAAAATCTGGAGTTGTTCTTCTTTGGGAAGAGACGGTTGAGATGAGATTTGAAAAAGGTGTTCAAAATCATGAAGGGTTTGGACAGAGTAGATCGGGAGAAACTATTCCCATTGGCAGAAGTGTCAAGAACCAGAGGGCACAGATTTAAGGTGAAAGGCCAAAGAACCAGAGGCAACATGAGGAAAAACTTTTTTATGCAGCGACTGGATAGGATCTGGATTGCACTGCCTGACAGTGTGGTGGAGGCAGATTCAATCATGACTTTTGAAAGAGAATTTAATAATTATCTGAAGAAAAGAAAATGCAGGGTTACAGGCAAAGGCGGGGGAGTGTGACTAGCTGGCTTGTTCTTGCAGAGAGTTGGCATGGACACAAAGGGCTGAATGGCCTTCTTCTGTGCTGTATCCTGTCTATGATTCTATGACTCTAAGCCTGGAGATTACCAGTGCCTGTGAGTGCCTCAAATGTCTGCAGGTGGTGAACCAGCCCACAAACCAAGGATTGAAGCAGTAATTAAAGTTCAGAAATCCTAAGGTATCAGGATGTGGGAGTGACTATTGCTCTCAGTTTAAAGTACTGATTTCATTAATTGAATATCCTTAGTGTCCCAGCTCAGTGTAATCCTGAGCAATAATTGCCAGCAGGTTTTTGAAGTGACAATTAAATGAGGCCCTGTTGGTGGATGTTAAAGATTCCCCAGCGCTATTGAAAGAATCACAGGGAATTCTCGCACTGTCCTGACCAACATTCCTGACTCAGTAACATCACCTGAAACAGCTGAACACAAAGACCTAACTGAAGGGTCAAAGTGTAAAGGAGAAAAACCGAACCCGTGTCAACTTCACACAGGAACCCATCGACCATCAGAAAACACACTTCATGAGCTGCAATGTCTGATCATTGAGTCACAGGTATCTCCTCCTGCCTGGCTTCGTTCCGTGTGGGAATGGGAATTAGAATGTTTCAGCAACTCATGAAGGTATCCCCGGAGCAGTTGAAACAGCATTCCCCGTGTTTCAATAAGAAATTCTTATCTGAAATGAAGAAAAAACAGAAAATGCTGGTAATACTCAGCAGATCTGTCCATCACAGGACTGATACAAGCTCAATTCTCAATCCAAACAGTGAGAGATCCAAACACTGAGACAGAATAAGAACAGAGAGAGAAAAAACAGGTTAACTGTGCCATGAGAGTAAAAGCAGGAAATGCTGGAAATACTCAGCAGGTCTGGCAGCATCTGTGTAGAGAGAGAAGCAGAGTTAACATTTCAAGTCAGTTACCCTTCATCACAGCTGACAAATATTATAAATGAAAAGGTTTTAAGCAAGTAAAGCTGGGGGTGGGGCAAGAGATAACAAAAGAGGTGTTGATTGGACAAGGTCACAGAGAATAACTGACCAGAAGGGCATGGAACAAAGGCGAACAGTGCTGAACAGTGCTCAATGGTGTGCTGAAAGACAAAGCGTTAGTACAGAGAAGGTGTGAATTGACTGCAATGCACAAAGCACTCCGAACACAAACATTAAACATTTTTTTAAAAACAGAAACAATGGGTAGACACACAGACACATAAACTAACCAAACTAAAAAAAAATGAAATAAAATAACCAAATAAAAAAGAAAAAAGAAAAAAAACTCAACATAAAAAAAGTGTGTTCGGGGCGGGGGGGGGGGGGGGGGGGTGGGGTCCGTCATGGTCTGAAATGATTGAATTTAATGTTCAGTCCGGCAGGTTGTAGCATGCCTAATCACTGACCTGAAACGTTAACTCTGCTTCTCTCTCCACAGATGCTGCAGACCTGCTGAGTACTTCCAGCATTTTTTGTTTTTATTTCAGATTTCCAGCATCTGCAGTATTTTGCTTTTATGTTATGAGAGTACTTCTGCTGTTTTTGTAAACATGTTTTAAATATGTAAAGTTGAATTATGGACACTGATTCATGTGGAATCTTGAGGAGATTCCTCCAGTCCTCTGGCATCATTCCCATATTCAAGGAGGATTGAAAGATTGTGGTTCGAGTCTCCGCTATTTCCAACCTTACCTCCCTCAGCAACCCAGGATGCAGCCCATTCAAACTGGGTGACTTTTCTACTGTGAGAGCTGCCAACCTTGTAATTGTCTCCTCTTTATCTATTTTCATTCCCTCCAAATTTTCTCACTTCCTCCTCCTTTACTGTGACGTTTGCAGCATCCGCTCATTTTGTGATGCCAGATGAAATGTACTTAATTAGTACCTCAGCCACACCCTCTGCCTCCACAGGATCTCCTAATTGACCCACCCTTTCATTGTCTGTCCATATGTTGGTAAAAGACTTCAGTGTTCCCAGTTATGTGACCCACTAATCTTTTCTCATCCATTCTCTTGCTGATCTCATTTCCTTTTTCAGCTCTCCTCTGTACTTTCTGTATTCTGCTTGTTTCTCATCTGCATATGAATCCTCACATGATTTCGATATTAATGATTTTTGAACTATTTTGTAAAAGGATTTAGTTTTGTAAATTTCTCCCTAGCTCCCCTCATGGTCAGGCAGAAAGTTTAACTGCTGTGTTTTCAAACAGCAACAGCTTTATTTGAAAAGCCATTATGACAGGATTCCGGGTTTTAATCCAGTCACAAATCTGGTTCTGATGTCTTGTGGCTCCTGCTGTCACATGACCTGTCAGAGGATGACCTCATAATTGACCAAGTCATGGAGCTGTGGGTTGATGTTTAAATTGTTTCAAAATAATTTTCCAGAAGGACAATCAAAATGAATCGATATATAAAAGGTAGATTTTGTGCATTTGTGCTCCCAGTGGAAATTCCTGCAGTCTGCTGGTTATCAGATCCCCAATTCCCCACAGGAAGCTCTGTGCTCGGAGTCTGCATTCATTCCAACAACATTATACACAATCATTTCATGGGAGACCCCAGTGTGAATTGTAGACAGGTGGGTCAGTTTTAACTTTCAAAGTAACACAGAAGCAAAATACTGCAGATACTGGAAATCTGAAATAAAAACAGAAAATGCTGGAAATACTCAGCAGGTCTGGCAGCATCTGTGGAGAGAGAAACAGAGTTAACGTTTCTGGTCTGTGACCGTTCATCAGAACAGGGCTGAAATTGTTTGTGGAACAGACACGATGGGCCAAGTGGCCTCTTTCTGTGCCTTAAACTTTCTCTGACTCTGTGATTCCATGAGATTGTGGAATCAAATTCAGGGTCGATGACATTGCACTCTGTCAGGATAGGAAGATGGAGATTATTAAGTACAGTGCAAGAATATAGATGCTTTTACATTATTTTAATCGAAATTGATTTAAATTTTGTGCTCACGAATCCTATCTTTTGATCACAATGACACTGATAACAATGGAAAAAGCAAGACTTGCATTTCACGACCACAGGACGTTGCAAAGCCTTTTACAGCCAATGAAGGACTTTCCAGGTGTAGTCATGTAGGAAACATGGTGGCCAATGTGCGCACAGCAAGCTCCCAGAAACAACAATATGATAAAAACGAGATAATCTGTTTTTAAGTGATGTTGATTCAGGGTTAAACAATGACCAGCATCCCAGAAATAATTCCCCTTCTATTCTCTGAAATAGTGCCATGGTACCTTTAACATCCACCTGAGAGGGCAGAGGGATCCTCAGTTTTCTGTCTCATCTGAAAAACAGCATTTCTGATAGTGCAGCACTGCCTTAGTACTGTACTGGAGTGTCAGTCATTTTTAAAGGGCTGTTAGTCCCACTGGAAAATATTTAAAGGAAGATTAAATGAAATGAAATAAATACATTGCTTTTGCCTCACTCCCATCCCCCCAATAACAGTTAAATTAATTATTTTCCCTTCCCTCCAAAAACCTACATTTACCATCTGACCTTCCGCCTAAAACTGCACAAACTGTAAACTATAACCCTTCCCACCATCCCCTATACCCATGACATTAATTTGACTCCGTCCCCCCACCCTCATACTGAGAAACTTACCTTCTCCCCCCTCCCCACCAGTGTTGCACCTCATTTGCCCGGATGGGGCTCCGAAGGCACGGCAGTGCCGGCTACTGGGCTGAAGATCGCAGCGGGATATCAGGAAGTGATGGGATAATAATTAATGCAGGTTTGTGGTCCCGTTGCCGAGCGGTGGGGGTCCCCCACAAGGCCTCGCCGTCGCCGGCAATATCGAGCCGGGCCCTGCCGGCGTTGAGGTCCGTGGCGGGCCTCTTCCGGGGCCATCTTCAGGCGGCTCCCACCCCACCCCCACCACAGATCTCGACGTCGAGGGCTCTATAGAATCCAGCCCATTGTTTCTGTCAATCTCAACTCCACAAGGATTTGCCTGTTAATTGTAGAAAAATTAAAGCTCTATAACCTTTTGATAAAAGGGGGTTCAAATCCATTTCCAAACAAATGATAGTTCTCATTGTATCTAGAACATGTTTTCTTACATACAAACATACCAATTAGGAGCAGGAGTAGACCACTCGGCCCCTCGAGCCTGCTCCATCATTCAATAAGATCATGGCTGATCTGATTGTCACCTCAACTCCACATTCCCACCTGCCCCCAATAACCTTTCACCCCCTTGTTTATCAAGAATCTATCTACCTCTATCTTAAAATATTTCAGAATTTCTGTCGTCCAGCAACTCTCACTTTATTTCCTGGATTTCACCTAAAAAATGTATTTCCACACTTTGGATATCCTGTACTTCATTAATGTTTTTGCTCTCTGGGGATTTCCCTTTAATTATATTCAGCGCTGGTATTTTACTGCGACACACTGACTGAAAGTGTCCCATCTTTCTGCAGGAAAAACACTCAGCTTCTATGGCGGGTCAGTTTTCCCACTAGTGTCTCTCTCGGCCACACCTACTGCAATTGGTTGCAGCTACCACTAGATGCTCTACCCGTCTTTCTTGTCTTTTACCACTAATTTTTCCTTTTGTTTTCTTAACAAATTCAATTGAGTCTGCTACTCTCGAGATCAGACTCTCCCTGTCCCCTCGGACAACGGATTGGTTAAACTTTCCAACCTCTGCTTGTCTGCTCAATTGAAACTCTTTCGTTAATGTGAGATCAGCCCTGGACTGTAGATGATCTGAAAGGGTGTTGTCTAATACCCCGAACACAATCCTGTCTCCATTCAGCTCGTCCCTTAAGTTGCGGTATTCACAATCCTCCGTGAGATTGTACAAGTCATTGATAAATGAATGAATACTCTCCCCTTTCTGTTTTGTATGCTTATTAAATTCAAAGTGATTCCTGACAATGCAGCGGCCAGCCGATGTCATCAGTGCGCTCCAAGCTGCGCACATGCACAAACACTCTCCTGCGCTCTGAGATGCTGCGCATGCTCAGCCTACGTCTTCCAGGACGAAGTGGCGCATGCGCGGGAAAACTCTCTACCCCCTCTCAGCCACTCACTCCAGGCCGCTCGCTGCCCGCTCCTCGCTATCCCGCTCCCCCGCCCTCCGGCCGCTTGCTACCCCCGCACTGCCCTCTCTCCGTCCACTCACGCACCGCTTCCCCCCCACGTCCCTCCAGACAATAGCTCTAAGCCATGCTGCTTCCCTCCTCTCGGCCTCTCGCTCCAACATTCGATCATTCTTCACCGCACCACCCGATAAAGCAAGGCGAGCCTCGAGGGGTGATGGGGCAATGTTGGAGCGAGTGGCCGATAGGAGGGAAGCGGCAGAGCCCATGGCCTGGAGTGTGAGCGGCCAGAGAGCAGGATGGGGGTGGTGGTGGGCAAAGCGGGGAGTGAGCTGTCAGAGATTGGGATGGGGGGAAGCGGGGAATGACCGTCCGGATAATGGGATGGCACTGTTTAGAGGGGATTTGAGGAAAAAATGTTTCACCTCGAGGGTGGTTGGAATCTGGAACACATTGCCTGAAGGAGTGGTAGAGGCAGGAACCCTCACAACATTTAAGAAGTATCTAGATGACCACTCAAAACGCCACAGAATACAAGGCTACGGCCACGTGCTGGAAAATGGAATTAGAATAGATAGGTACTTGATGGCCGGCACGGACATGATGGCCGAAGGGCCTGTTTCTGTGCTGTATAACTCTATGACTCCATGAAACCTCACTGAATTACAGAGGGTGTGCAGCACTGTCAGAGGTGCTGTCCTTCTAATGAGACTTCAAACAGCGCAACGTTCTCCGAGTATCAACCAAAACATGTCCATTGTGTAGATATGTGCCATATTTGCTTATGAAATGACAGTCACTGCTCCTAAAGTAATTCACTTTAGGTGAATTAAGATGACTTGGTACTATATAACTGGCGAATGCACAAGACGGAGCGGGGGACTGTTGGGGTGGGACGGAGGCGGCGATGGCAACCTTTGAGGGGATTTTTGGGTCGAAGTTGTTTTCTGTGATAAATTGAGCAGCTCCATCTTTAATCCTGGCAGCTGCCTGAATGTCACAGACAGTGACGTTTCAGTGGAAGAGGCTGCATTTGCGCATTTGCTAGTACAGCGTCACCTGGTGGTTGCGTTGTCAGCAAATGCAGCATTTTAAATTTGGCTCCGCGATGACATTTTTTACCTCAATTAAAATAGGTCTTGAGTGCCTGAATAACTTCTTCACATGTAGCCTTCTGTTCTTCATGAGGATGTTGCATACACACTCCCTCCATTACAGACAATAGCGTACTGACCTGTTCCATGTCTGGCTTCTGCACGAGACCCGATGCAGTACGATACCTTGCAAACCTCTGGAACTATCTCGGCCACGCCTCGGCTTGGTTCAGTCCAGTGACCTTTTAAAAGGTACAGGCAAAGATTTCTCCATCTTCGCTTTGGTTTACTGTGGCCCCCATATAATATTCTGATATCTGTCAAGGCTTAGTACACAATTTATAAGAATCTGACGGTTAAAATAACCTGAGTTTACTCTACACACCTTGCATTGAAGGTTTCATCGACAACTCTCCATGAGGTGCCGTACAGATTATATTACATCACTTCCTGTGATGATGCACATAGTCTATTTATATAATCTGCCCAGTAACAACCCAATGTCCACTCTTATATTATTGTACAGATGTGAGAAAAGCTGAGGATGGGAATGGAACGTCTGAATGAAGATTTCATGATGCTGATGATGGAAATGAGGCTGATCTGTTTCCCATTCCACAATCCCTCTTTATTTCTGTGCATGTTTTTCGATGTTGTTTCAACCAAATTGAAAAAGAATCACAAATCCTCCTCTGGAGCCTCAGGTGTCCATTAACAAAAGGCATGGTGGCCAAGTGGTAAGGCGTCAATCTCGTAAACTGAAGATCACGGGCTCAATCCCCATCCGTGCCTTTTGATTAGTTTCTCACTTGAAATGTGATGTTTCCAGAAAAGATGTCTGTTGCATTTGTTTTCCTGATTGTTTCATCCATCTGGAAATCAGTGTGATGTTGCACTTCATCCTGGGCACTGGGAAGAACATGAGGAGTCGCCACATGGTCCCTCAAGCCTTCTCTGCCATTGATAGAGTGAAAATATCTGAGGTCCAAGCACAGAACCTTATTACTGTGCATTTGCTGGATATTTAACAGAGCTATTCTATTAATCCCACATCCCACACTCCTGTCCTTTCCCCCATTGCCCTGTTATATTTTCCATGTCAGGTATATATCCAATTCCATTTAGAGTTAACATTGAATCTGCTTTCACTGACCTTTCAGGATTGCATTCCAGACCAGAACAACACACTGCTGAAAAAACAACTTGCTCATCACAACTCGAATTCTTCTGTCAATTACTTTCAATGTGTTTCCTCTGGTTAAAGACCCTTCTGTCACTGGCAACACTTTCTCCTTCTTTACTCTATCAAAACTCTTCAGGATTTGCATTTCCTGCTGCCTTTGCTGATATAACAAGGCTGAGCACACATCACCAAAAGGAATATGATTGGCTCTGAATCACATTTATCTTTCCTGTCAATCTGATGTGGATCTTGTATTTTCCCGGAAACAAACAATCTGAGCAGCAAGTGTGGATTCCAGTGATTCCCACCGCTCTGAGAGAGAGAGTATTTGATAATGAGCCAGATAGAAGAAAGGAGTGAGATAGAGAGTAAAATAGCCCTGGTCTGTTTCCACTAAGCCCCGGCCCCCTACTTAAATTGGCATCATTTTCTCCTGCCTCTCCACAATCTAATCCATTGATGTTTGCAATCCTTTCATCTGGAACATAGAACAGTACAGCACAGTACAGGCCCGTCGGCCCACGATGTTGTGCCAAACCTTTAACCTACTCCAAGTTCAAACTACCTACATACCCTTCATTCTACTATCATCCATGTACCTATCCAAGAGTCGCTTAAATGTCACTAATGTATCTGCTTCTACTACCACCGCTGGCAGTGCATTCCACGCACCCACCACTCTCTGTGTAAAGAACCTACCTCTGACATCTCCCCGAAACTTTCCTCCATCACCTTAAAATTATGCCCCCTGGTGATAGCCATTTCCACCCTGGGAAACAGTCTCTGGCTAGCCACTCTATCTATGCCTCTCATCATCTTGTACCCCTCTATCAAGTCACCTCTCATCCTTCTTCGTTCCAATGAGAAAAGCCTTAGCACCCTCAACCTTTCTTCGTAAAACATACCCTCCAGTCCAGGCAGCATCCTGGTAAATCTCCTCTGCACCCTCTCGAAAGCTTCCACATCCTTCCTGTAATGAAGCGACCAGAACTGAACACAATATTCCAAGTGTGGCCTAACCAGGGCTTTATAGAGCTGCAGCATAACATCGTGGCTCTTAAACCCAATCCCCCTGTTAATGAAAGCCAACACACCATACGCCTTCTTAACAACCCTATCAACTTGGGTGGCAACTTTGAGCGATCTATGGACATGGACCCCAAGATCCCTCTGTTCCTCCACACTACCAAGAATCCTGCCTTTAACCCTGTATTGTGCATTCAAATTCGACCTTCCAAAATGAATGACTTCACACTTTTCCAGGTTGAACTCCATCTGTCCCTTTAATTCCTGTTTCCTAATCCATTGATGTTTCACAATGTACTGAACTGTCCCAATCCATTGATATAACTCAGTCTATAGAATTTCCCAATCCACTGCTATTTTCCAGTCCATTGACCTTCCCAAGCCATTAATGGTTCCTGTCCATTGACATTCCCAAACCATTTATATTGCCTGTGATTTCAAAGCAACTGTGGAATACAAATAGTATCAGTATTATCAGATACATCGAGATGAGGTGCAATAGCCAAGTGGACAGATGTTGTGTTTATAAAGAAAAAAGCTCTGGCTCGATATTTGTCCAGTCTATCACTGGATCTGAACTCTCAACCTACTGTTTTTCTGTGGGTCTGCTGACTTGTAGATGTGAAGAACCATTGGATGTTTCACAATCCTCTGACTTTTCTCATTCTTGTGCCATATTTGTTCCTTTGGGTTCACCAGTGAAGAAAATTATTCCCTATTACATTTGGTGAAGACTTTAATAACCTCACATCCTTGTGTCTCACCATCTCAGGTCAAACTCCCTACAGAAACTTTAAACATTTAACTATTCTGCTGGAAACATTTTCAAGGGCGCAGCCATTCCTTCATTACAAAGAACAAAGAACAAAGAACAAAGATAATTACAGCACAGGAACAGGCCCTTCGGCCCTCCAAGCCTGCGCCGATCCAGATCCTCTCTCTAAACATGTCGCCTATTTTCTAAGGTTCTGTATCTCTTTTCTTCCTGCCCATTCATGTATCTGTCTAGATACATCTTAAAAGACTCCATCGTGCCCGCATCTACCACCTCCGCTGGCAATGCGTTCCAGGTGCCCACCACCCTCTGCGTAAAGAATTACGCTTCCTTCTTTGACATGTGATTGACAAATATGTGTGTAATGGAGAGAGAGAAAAAAAGAGAGAGTGCGATAGAAAGTTAGAGGACCAGCTAAAGACAGATAGAGAGAGAGAGAGGAAGAGAGAGGTAAAGCGATAGACAGAGAGAGAGAAGGAGAGAGAGTCATTGAGTCATGGAGTCGCTACAGTACAGGAAGTCATTTTGCCCATCAAGCCCATGTAAATCAATCCATTCAGTCCCATTCCCCCGCTCTATCCCCATAGCCCTGTAAGTTATCTAAACCTGTCATATTTATTATAATCTTGTACATGTCTATCAAATCTCCCCTCAATCTCCTTTGCTGCAAGGAGAACAACGCCAGCTTCTCCAACCTAACCTTACAGTTAAAATCCCTCATGTCTGGAACCATTCTGTTAAATCTCCTCCACCCTCTCAAGGACGCTCACATCCCTCCAAACGTGTGTTGACTAGAACTGGATGCAATTCTCTGGTTGTGGCCCAACTAGAAATTTATACAGATTCTGCATAGCTTCCCTACGTTTGTCCTCAATACCTCTATTTATGAAGCCCAAGATCCCATATGCTTTGCTAACTACTTTCTCAATGTGTCCTGCCACCTTCAAAGAACTATGCATATGAATGACCAGGTTTTTATTCCTAAAAATATGCTTTATTCTTATAAATCTGTAAAAAATGCATTATACAACCGTTCAAAACAGCACCAAGTTGACATTCCAAAAAGTGCTAAGGAAATCAGTTTTCTTCAATACAGGAGTGAGTTGCCTCACAACCCGTCCATTACATTTTACCTGACAAGAACATTTTACAGCAAACCCATATCTGGTGTATACAGCACGAGGGGTTTCCCATGGGTCCAGCTGCTCAGTTCACTACGGCGGGGGGACATTACACAGTGGTCTTTCCCCATTGAGCCTTTGCAGTGGCTTCCCCAAGCTTTAGTGCGTCCCTCAGCACGTAGTCCTGGACCTTGGAATGTGCCAGTCTGCAAAACTCGATCGTGGACAACTCTTTGCGCTGCAAGACCAGCAGGCTTCGGGCAGACCAAAGAGTGTCTATCACCAAATTGATGGTCCTCCAGCAGCAGTTAATGTTTATCTTGGTGTGCATCCCTGGGAACAGCACGTAGAGCAAAGACTCCGGTGTTACAGAGCTGCTTGGGATGAACCTCGAATAAAACCACTGCATCTCTTTCCACACCTGCTTTGCAAAGACACATTCTAGAAGGAGGTGGGCAACTGTCTCTTCCCCACCACAGCCACCTCGAGGGCCGCGTGTGGAGGGGGCGAGACTTCGGGCATGCAGGAAGGATCTGACAGGAAGGGCTCTTCTTACCACCAGCCAAGCTACATCTTGGTGCTTGTTTGATAGTTCTGGTGATGAGGCATTCTGCCAAATGACTTTGGCAGTCTGCTCGGGGAACCATCCGACCGGATCCACCATCTCCTTTTCCCGTAGGGCCTTGAGGACATTCCGTGCAGACCACTGCCTAATGGATTGGTGGTCAAAGGTGTTTTCCCACATAAACATTCCCACGAAGGATAGCTGGTACGGCACAGTCCAACTGGATGAAGCAATCCGCGGCAATGTGACCAGACCCATCCTTCGCAACACCGGGGACAGATAAAACCTCAGCACATAGTGACACTTGGTGTTTGTGTACTGGGGCTCTACACACAGCTTGATGCAGCTGCACACGAAGGTGGTCATCAGGATGAGGGCGACGTTGGGTACATTTTTCCCGCCCTTGTCCAGAGGTTTGAACATCGTGTCCCTCCCACCCTGGTCCATTTTAGATCTCCAGATAAAGCGGAAAATGGCTCGGGTGACTGCCACAGTGCAGGAGTGGGGTTTGGGCCAGACCTGCGCCACGTACAGCAACAACGTGAGTGCCTCGCACCTGATGACCATTTTCTTACCCATAATGGAGAGAGATCGCTGCTCGCACACACTCAGTTTATTGTGTACCCTGGCCACTCGCTCCTTCCAGGTTTTGGAGCAGGCCCCGGCCCTTCCAAACCGTATCCCCAGCACCTTCAGGTAGTCTGACCTGATGGTGAAGGGGATAAAGGATCGGTCGGCCCGGTTCCCAAAGAACTTGGCCTCACTCTTGCCATAGTTGACTTTGGTTCGAACTGGTCGCAGATGCTCATCTGTCTGCGAGGGGATGGTAGATCCGAGCAGAAGACAGCGACAGTGTCCATGTACAGGGAGGCTTTTACCTGAGTGCGTCCACTGACTGGGATTGCCACCCCTCTTGTGCCTGCATCCTTCCTAATGGACTCTGCAAAAGGTTCGATACAGCAATCAGACAAGACAGGGGAGAGAGGACAGCCCTGTCTGACTCCAGATTGGATCAGGAAACTTTATGATTCCCACCCATTGATTGAGACTGCACTACTGATGTTTGTGTAAAGCAGTTTGAACCAATTGCAGATTCCCTCCCCAAACCCCATTTTGGAGAGCACGTCCATCATGAATGTGTGCAATATCCCATCAAAAATCTTCTCCTGGTCCAAACTGATGAGGCAGATGTCCATATCTCTGAGTAGCACGACACTATCAGAGATCTTCCTGCTGAGTACAGTGCAGGTCTGGTCAGGGTGAATCACCAACTCCAGAGCAGACTTGACTCGACTGGCGATGACTTTGGACAGAATCTTGTAATCTACATTAAGCAGTGAGATGGGCCGCCAATTTCTGATTTCCGCCCTCACCCCCTTCTGCTTGTCGATGAGGGTGATGATGCCTTCTGACATGCTGCCGGCCAGGAGCATACTCTCGTATACTTCCAGCAGGTCTGGGCCGAATACAACCCAACCGGTAAGCCGTCGCTTCCGGGAGATGTACTCGTCTCGATGGACTTGATGGCCTTTGTCAGCTCGTCCAGAGTTAGCTGCTTGTCCAGTCTCTCCCTCATGCTGTCTTCCAAGACCTCTGTGATAGATGACAGGAAGAACTGGGAAGCCGTGCTGTCTGTGGGCTTCGCGTCTTACAGCCCAGCATAAAAGGATTTGCTGATCCTTAATTTTTTTTAAGAAGTACAGCACTGAAACAGGCCCTTCGGCCCACCGAGTCTGTGCCGACCATCAACCACCCATTTATACTCATCCCATATTCCTACCATGTTCTCACCTGTTCCTACATTTCCCTACCACCTACCTATACTAGGGGCAATTTATAATGGCTAATTTATCTACCAACCTGCAAGTCTTTTGGCAGATAAGCGGAGCACCCAGAGAAAACCCACACAGACATAGGGAGAACATGCAAACTCCACACAGGCAGTCTCCAGAATTGAACCCGGGTCACTGAAGCTGTGAGGCTGCGGTGCTAACCACTGCGCCACTGTGCCGCTATATCGGATGGTGCAGACGTTACTGCGCCATCCTGTTCCTTCAAGCTGCTGATAACAGAGCTCTCTCTGTGTACATTTTGGAAGAAGAAACGTGAGCATGTCTCATCCTGCTCAATGGAGAGGACTCTGGACCGGAAGATGATCTTGGAGGCCTCCGTGGCAAAGAGCGAGGCCTGCTGGTTCTTCACCTCTTGGAAGTCCTCCTTGACCTCGACCCCCATCGGCTGCAGCCAGAGCTGATTTTGCATTCTTTTCTGGAGTCGGGACATTTCCCTCTGTCTCTCTCTCGCCCTCTGAACACCTTTGAAGAGAAAGAACCTTTATCTTAATAACTTTAATAAAAATGTGCAGCCTGCATGGGAGCTTTCATGGTCTGATAGATTGGAGGGAATATTGACCGTGATCTCTTTAGTCCACTTGTGGTCCATTGTGAAGTCAGGTTCAGTTCTCAAACTGCTTCATTCTGCTTAGACCAGGGGTCTGCAACCCTCAGCTCCAGAACAGAATGTGGTTCTTCAACATCTCATTGTGGTCGCCAACCTAAAAATCGTTAAGTCTAGAAAATAAGAGCCATGTTTTTATTCTGGGGATAAAGGGCTACACTTCATGGTTTCAAATATTTATTCTGATGAAAAACATCATTCTGCTCCAAATAAACCTTTCACGTGGTTATAGCTACACCTTGGTTATACATAAAATAAAAGCAAAATACTGCGGATGCTGGAAATCTGAAATAAAAACAAGAAATGCTGGAAATACTCAGCAGGTCTGGCAGCATCTGTGGAGAGAGAAGTAGAGTTAACGTTTCAGGTCAGTGACCCTTCTTCAGAACTGGCAAATATTAGAAATGTAAAAGATTATAAGCAAGTAAAGCGTGGGGTGGGGCAAGAGATAACAAAGGAGAAGGTGTAGATAGGACAAGGTCACAGAATAGCTGACCAGAAGGTCATGGAGCAAAGGCAAACAATATGTTAATGGTGTGTTGAAAGACAAAGCATTAGTACAGATAGGGTGTTAACGGACTGAAAATTGAACAGCAGCAAGTATAAACATGAAAAAACAGTGGGTAAGCAAACTGAACAAAGTAAGATGAAAAAAAATAAACATACAAAAAAATGTAAAAAATGTAAAAAAGAAAAAATAACTAAAAATTAAAGTAAAATGGGGGGCCGGTCATGCTCTGAAATTATTGAACTCAATGTTCAACATTAATTGGGATAGTCATCGTGTTAAGGGCTCAGATGGAGTGGAGTTCTTAAAATGTATACAGGAGAACTTTTTAGCTCAATATGTAGAGGATTTTTTTTTATTTCCAAAATATACTTTATTCATAAAAATCTGGAAAAAATACATGACAAAACAGTCCCAAACAGCACCAAGTCAAAAAATACAAACAGAGCAAAGGAGGTCAGTTTCCTTCAATACAGGAGTGAGTTGCCTCACAACCCTTCCATTTCATTTTTCATGCCATGTACATTTTACAGCACACGAAAATTTTCCCGATACAGTTCGAGGGATTTCCCATGGATCCAGCCCCTCCGTTCAGCTTGGTGGGGGGACCTTACACAGTGGTCTTTCCCCATTGAGCCTTTGCTGCAGCTGCCCCAAGCTTCAGTGCGTCCCTCAGCACGTTGTCCTGGACCTTGGAATGTGCCAGTCAGCAACATTCGGTCGTGGACAACTCTTTGCGTTGGAAGACCAGCAGGTTTAGGGCAGACCAAAGGGCGTCTTTCACAGAATTGATAGTCCTCCAGCAGCAGTTGATGTTTATCCTGGTATGTGACCCTGGGAACAGCCCGTAGAGCCTGTGTTACAGAGCTGCTCCATTGCTTTTTCCAAGGTATCAGATTCGGAATGGTGTTTCAAAGGAAGAGAAGGCAAACAATGACTTCCTGGTGGCCTGAAGGAAGGCAACTGAGCGGTGGGGTGGAGCGTGTTGATATCCTTTTAACGGCAATATGCACATGAGCATTGCAGGCCCTGGATACATGCAGTATTTTCTTGAAAGGTCTAATAAATGATACAGTGCAATAGCTGCAAAGAATTACCATGTCAACGTAGCATCAGATTCTGAATAGCGTGACAAGATGATTTATACAACTGTGTATTGAAACCGTAAGAGGTGGTGTGTGATGTCAGGTGTCAGTGTGTGGCAGGTTATAGTATATTTCCCTGGTATGGGAAAAATTGTGATTAAGAAAAAACAAGTTTGAAGTAATGTAGTGGTTTTTGTTTTGGTTCATTCCAAACAGCTCAGTAACACAGGAGTTTGTGCTCTATGGACTGTTCCCAGGGATGCACACTGATACAAACATCAACTGCTTCCAGAAAACTATTAATTCAGCAAAAGATGTTCTTTGGTCTGCTGGAAACTTGCTGGTCTTCCAGTGCAAAGAGTTGTCTGTGACAGAATGTTGCGAAGAAGGGTCACTGACCCGAAACGTTAACTATGCTTCTCTTTCCACAGATGCTGCCAGACGTGCTGAGTGATTCCAGCATTTCTTGTTTTTGTTACAGAATGTTGCAGACTGTCTCAAGGTCCAGGACTACGTGCTGAGGGGCGCACTTAAGCTTGGGGAAGCTGCAGCAAAGGCTCAATGGGGAAAGACCACAGTGTAAGGTTCCCCCACCAAGCTGAACTGGGGGGCTGGATCCATGGGAAACCCCTCGAAATGTATCGGGAAAATTCTGTGTGCTGTAAATGTAAAAATGTATATGGCATGACAATGAAATGGAAGAGTTGTGAGGCAACTCATGATTGTATAGAAGGAAACTGATCACCTTTGCACTGTTTGTATTTTTTGACTTGATGCTGTTTTAAACTGTTTGGGAATGTAATTTTTACAGATTTTTATGAATAAAGTATATTTTGGAAATGAAGAAAAAAGTTCTCCCAGGATGAGGCTAACCTATTGTACTGTGGGTTTGCTGATGCCTGCGATGTCTTCAAATGTGGGATACTCAACTGCAGAATTTGTGATAGTTGGGGGTCTGCTTTTGCGCTCACCCCTGATTATATGAATCAAAAATAGAATTTACTAGCTGTTGCTGGACAGTGTTTCTGCTCCCAAATATTTTTTGCTATCAACACTCGTGCTCGTTTCTTCGCAGCTCCAAGTACGCACTTCTCCACCTCAATACGTGTACTGAGCTGGCAGGGGAGAGACCGTGATCAGTGGCGTTTGATAATGCAGGTGCTGTTTTTGTGTTTTTTTGGGGGGGGTGGGAGGTGGTTTCAGCACCGTATTTAGGGCATTCCGCCCTTTGGGATTGGAGATCTACCATGGTGGTGGTTTCCCTGTCAGTTGAGGATTTAGTACTTGTCCCAGGAAAACGTCAAGTAAAAATGGCTGCAACCAACACCAGAGCTCCAGGCCAGGGGGTGCATAACACCGTTCGGGTGGAGGTGAAAGATAGCGAAGGAGGTGCACCCATCGACTGCGCCTCCTTCATTAAGAATTTTGTTTTTCCAAAATATACTTTATTCATAAAAATCTGGAAAAAACCACTGCAGCCTCACAGCTCCAGCGACCCGGGTTCGGTTCTGGGTACTGCCTGTGTGGAGTTTGCAAGTTCTCCCTGTGACCACGTGGGTTTCCGCCGGGTGCTCTGGTTTCCTCCCACAGCCAAAGACTTGCCGGTTGATAGGTAAATTGGCTATTGTAAATTGCCCCGAGTGTAGGTAGGTGGTAGGAGAATTGAGGGAAGGTGGGGATGTGGTAGGGAATATGGGATGAATGTAGGATTAGTGTAAATGGGTGGTTGGTGGTCAGCACAGACTCGGTGGGCCAAACGGCCTGTTTCAGTTCTGTAGCTCTCCATGACTCTATGACATTCCAAAAAGTGTGAACGAAAATCAGTTTTCATTAATAGAGGAGTGAGTTGCCTCACAACCCTTCCATTCCATTTTACCTGCCATGTACATTTTACAGCAAAACCATATTTGGTGTATACAGCCCGATGGGTTTCCCATGGGTCCAGTTCCTTAGTTCACTGTGGCGGGAGGACCTTACACAGTGGTCTTTCCCCATTAAGCCTTTGCAGCAGCTACCCCAAGCTTCAGTGCATCCCTCAGCACGTAGTCCTGGACCTTGGAATGTGCCAGTCTGCAACACTCTGTCGTGGACAATCTTTTGCGCTGCAAGACCAGCAAGTTTAGGGCAGACCAAAGAGTGTCTTTCACCGAATTGATGGTCCTCCAGCAGCAGTTGATGTTTGTCTCGGTGTGCGTCCCCGGGAACAGCCCGGAGAGCACAGACTCCTGAATTACAGAGCTGATTGGGATGAACCTCGACAAAAACCACTGCATCTCTTTCCACACCTGCTTTGCAAAGGCACATTCCAGAAGGAGGTGGGAAACTGTCTCTTCCCCACCTACTCAGCAGAGATGACATCTGTTATTGAAGCAAAAAGCAGAACCGACCTGATGCACAACATGAAACCAGCAGCCAGAACATTATATGACTTGAAATTAGCCAAGGCAGTTGTGCAAAAGACAGTGAGACACTGCGCAAATAAACATTGGACACAATCACAAATGTAACAATGCTTTCAAAAGCAAATCTCCCGAGTAAGCTCACACTCGTCAAGCAGAGGTGACTTTGCTGGCTCAGGCACGTGCGCAGGATGGAAGATGACACATTCCCAAGGGTATTCTGGATGGGGAGGTCAGCGGAGACAGAAGACCAGTTGGATGCCCAAAGCCCCACTTCAGGGATGCCTGCAAGCAGGACATGAAGGCCCGAAACATCGATTTTCACACATGGGAGACACTGGCCAGCAACAGAGGGAAATGGTGATATTACCCCTGGACTGGTGTGTGCGTCACCATGACGATCAGTGACTACAACAGTTTGACAGCAGGTGCCAACATGGAAAACAGCGACACCTGATAATCCCACCTCATATGTGTCACTTGTGGAAGAACCTGCCTCTCACAGATTGACCTCTTCAGCTATCGGACAAAGTGCACCATGGGAAACTATCCCATCACCAATGGATTTGCTGCACGTCCATCATCTCACGTAGAAGGAAGGATGACGTCGACGACATCTACAACCAGGGCGGCCCATCATGCCTGTGGCAGCTCTTTCATTTCCTTTCAACTATTTATCGAAATTCCCTTTTCAACCTTACGATTGAGTCTCCTTCCACCATTCTCTCAGGGAATACATTCCAGACCAAAAACAACAACAACTTGTGTGTAAATTTATAGAGCACCTTTAACGTAATACAGCGTCCCATGGCACTTCACAGGAGTGTCGGAAAGCAAAATTGGACCCTAAGCCACACAAGACCGTATTAGAGCAGATGGCCAAAAGCTTGGTCACAGAAGTAGGCCTCCATGAGTGTATTAAAGGAGGGAAGAGAGGTCGAGAGGCGGAGAATTAGAATTAGAATTAGAACATTACAGCGCAGTACAGGCCCTTCGGCCCTCGATGTTGCGCCGACCTGTGAAACCATCTGACCTACACTATTCCATTTTCATCCATATGTCTATCCAATGACCACTTAAATGCCCTTAAAGTTGGCGAATCTACTACTGCTGCAGGCAGGGCGTTCCACGCCCTTACTACTCTCTGAGTAAAGAAACTACCTCTCACATCTGTCCTATATCTATCACCCCTCAACTTGAAGGTTTGTCCCCTCATGTTTGCCATCACCATCCGAGGAAAAAGAAGCTCACTATCCACCCTATCTAACCCTCTGATTATCTTATATGTCTCTATTAACTCACCTCTCCTCCTCCTTCTCTCCAACGAAAACAACCTCAAGTCCCTCAGCCTTTCCTCGTAAGACCTTCCCTCCATACCAGGCAACATCTTAGTAAATCTCCTCTGCACCCTTTCCATAGCTTCCACATCCTTCCTATAATGCGGTGACCAGAACTGCACGCAATACTCCAGGTGCGGTCTCACCAGAGTTTTGTACAGCTGCAGCATGACCTCGTGGCTCCGAAACTCGATCCCCCTATTAATAAAAGCTAACATACAATATGCCTTCTTAACAGCCCTATTAATCTGGGTAGCAACTTTCAGGGATTTATGTACCTGGACACCAAGATCTCTCTGTTCATCTACACTACCAAGAATCTTCCCATTAGCCCAGTACTCTGCATTCCTGCTACTCCTTCCAAAGTGAATTACCTCATACTTTTCCGCATTAAACTCCATTTGCCATCTCTCAGCCCAGCTCTGCAGCCTATCTACGTCCCTATGTACCCTACAATATCCTTCGGCACTATCCACAACTCCACCGACCTTAGTGTCATCTGCAAAATTACTAACCCACCCTTCTACACCCTCTTCCAGGTCATTTATAAAAATAACAAACAGCAATGGCCCCAAAACAGATCCTTGCGGTACACCACTAGTAACTAAACTCCAGGATGAACATTTGCCATCAGCCACCACCCTCTGTCTTCTTTCAGCTAGCCAATTTCTGATCCAAAGCTCTAAATCACCTTCAACCCCATACTTCCGTATTTTCTGCAATAGCCTACCGTGGGGAACCTTATCAAACGCCTTACTGAAATCCATATGCACCACATCCACTGCTTTACCCTCATCCACCTGTTTGGTCACCTTCTCGAAAAACTCAATAAGGTTTGTGAGGCACGACCTACCCGTCACAAAACCGTGCTGACTATCTCTAATGAACTTATTCTTTTCAAGATGATAATCAATCCTGTCTCTTATAACCTTTTCCAACATTTTACCCACAACCGAAGTAAGGCTCACAGGTCTATAATTACCAGGGCTGTCTCTACTCCCCTTCTTGAAAAAGGGGACAACATTTGCGATCCTCCAGTCTTCCGGCACTATTCCTGTCGACAATGACGACATAAAGATCAAGGACAAAGGCTCTGCAATCTCCTCCCTAGCTTCCCAGAGAATCCTAGGATAAATCCCATCTGGCCCAGGGGACTTATCTATTTTCACACTTTCCAAAATTGATAACACCTCCTCCTTGTGAACCTCAATCCCATCTAGTCTAGTAGCCTGAATCTCAGTATTCTCCTCAACAACATTTTCTTTCTCTACTGTAAATACTGACGCAAAATATTCATTTAACACTTCCCTATCTCCTCTGATTCCATACACAACTTCCCACTACAATCCTTGATTGGCCCTAATCTAACTCCAGTCATTCTTTTATTCCTGATATACCGATAGAAAGCCTTAGGGTTTTCTCTGATGCTATCCGCCAATGACTTCTCGTGTCCTCTCCTTGCTCTTCTTATCTCGCCCTTTAGATCCTTCCTGGCTAGCTTGTAGCTCTCAAGCGCCCTAACTGAGCCTTCACGTCTCATTCTCACATAAGCCTTCTTCTTCCTCTTGACAATCGCTTCAACTTCTTTGGTAAACCATGGCTCCCTCGCTCGACAACTTCCTCCCTGCCTCACAGGTACATACTTATCAAGGACACACAGTAGCTGCTCCTTGAATAAGCTCCACATTTCGATTGTTCCCATCCCCTGCAGTTTCCTTCCCCATCCTACGCATCTAAATCTTGCCTAATCGCATCATAATTTCCTTTCCCCCAGCTATAATTCTTGCCCTGCGGTATATACCTGTCCCTGCCCATCGCTAAGGTAAACCTAACCGAATTGTGATCACTATCACCAAAGTGCTCACCTGCATCTAAATCTAACACCTGGCCGGGTTCATTTCCCAGTACCCAATCCAATATGGCATCGCCCCTGGTTGGCCTGTCTACATACTGTGTCAGAATACCTTCCTGCACACACTGGACAAAAACTGACTCATCTAAAGTACTCGAACTATAGTATTTCCAGTCGATATTTGGAAAGTTAAAGTCCTCCATAACAACTACCCTGTTGCTCTCGCCCCTGTCGAGAATCATCTTCGCTATCCTTTCCTCTACATCGCTGGAACTATTCGGAGGTCTATAAAAGACTCCCAACAGGGTAACCTCACCTCTCCCGTTTCTAACCTCGGCCCATACTACCTCAGTAGACGAGTCCTCAAACGTCCTTTCTGTCGCTGTAATAGTCTCCTTGATTAACAATGCCACACCCCCCACCCCCCCCCCCCCGCCCCCCCCCCGCCCCGCTCACAGTTCTGGGAGGGAAATCTCAGGCTTCGGGCCTGGACAGCTGATGTCACAGCTGCCAGCGGTGGAGCGATAAAAATCAACGATGCTCAAAAGACCAGAATTGGAGCAGGGCCAGAATCTCGGGGGGAGTGAACCAAACAAAATCCGGCCCTTTGTATCCCCCTCACAGCTTACATTCCCACCGAGCTTTTTATTAACAATCAATTTCCCTCTTGCAGTTCTATTTCGCACCAAGATATGTCAGTCTCATGCCATTTCACAGCAAGCTGCAGACAAGCTTACTTTACTGCCAGTCTAATACTGTGTTGAGTGGACAAGGATGTGTGTGGTGTGCAGTGTGTGGTATGCAGCAAGCTTAGACTCAAACCGAAGAAGCTGCATCTTTCCAAGCGGAAGGGCCGCCTGCACAGCAACACCAGCAGAATTTCTTATCCACAGCTGTAACGTAAGTTTCTAAATTCACTTGATAAAGTCCTTCAAAGCACTCCTGCAGGGGATGCAGAGACCAAGTGGGCCCACATCAGAGATGCCATCTGTGACTCAGCTATGATCACCTATGGCAAACGTGTGAAGCAGAATGCAGACTGGTTTCAATCACACTTTGAAGAGCTGGAACCTGTCATAGCCGCTAAGCGCATTGCACTGTTGAACTACAAGAAAGCCCCCAGCGAGTTAACATCCGTCGCTCTTAAAGCAGCCAGAAGCGCTGCACAAAGAACAGCCAGGCACTGTGCAAATGACTACTGGCAACACCTATGCAGTCATATTCAGCTGGCCTCTGACACCGGAAACATCAGAGGAATGTATGATGGCATGAAGAGAGCTTTTGGGCCAACCATCAAGAACATCGCGCCCCTCAAATCTAAATCAGGGGACACAATCACTGACCAACGGAAGTAAATGGACTGCTGGGTGGAGCACTACCTAGAACTGTACTCCAGGGAAAATGTTGTCACTGAGACCGCCCTCAATGCAGCCCAGTCTCTGCCAGTCATGGATGAGCTGGACGGACAGCCAACAAAATTGGAACTCAGTGATGCCATTCATTCTCTCGCCAGCAGAAAAGCACCTGGGAAGCACAGCATTACCCTAAAATAATCAAGAGTACCAAGCCTGATATACTTCCAGCACTCTACGAACTGCTTTGCCTGTGCTGGGACGAGGGAGCAGTACCACAGGACATGCACGATGGCAATATCATCACCCTCTATAAGATCAAGGGTGACCGCGGTGACTGCAACAATTACCGTGGAATCTCCCTGTTCAGGATAGTGGGGAAAGTCTTCACTCGACTCGCTTTAAACAGGCTCCAAAAGCTGGCTGAGCGTGTCTACCCTGAGGCACAGTGTAGCTTTCGAGCAGAGAGATCCAACATTGACATGCTGCTCTGCCTTTACCAGCTACAGGAGAAATGCCGTGAACAACAGATGCCCCTCAACGTTGCTTTCATAGATCTCACCAAAGCCTTTGACCTCGTCAGCAGACATGGTCTCTTCAGACTACTAGAAAAGATTGGATGCCCACCAAAGCTACTAAGTATCATCACCTCATTCCATGACAATATGAAAGGCACAATTTAGCATAACAGCACCTCATCAGAGCCCTTTCCTATCCTGAGTGGCATGAAACAGGGCTGTGTTCTCGCACCTACACTGTTTGGGATCTTCTTCTTCCTGCTGCTCTCACATACATTCAACCCTTCAGAAGAAGGAATTTTTCTCCACACAAGATCAGGTGGCAGGTTGTTCAACCTTGCCCGTCGAAGAGCGAAGACCAAAGTACGGAAAGTCCTCATCAGGGAACTCCTCTTTGCTGACGATGCTGCTTTAACATCTCACACTGAAGAGTGGCTGCAGAGACTGATCGACAGGTTTGCGGCTGCCTGCAACGAATATGGCCTAACCATAAGCCTCAAGAAAAAGAACATCATGGGACAGGACGTCAGAAATGCTCCATCCATCAATATCGGCGACCACGCTCTGGAAGTGGTTCAAGAGTTCACCTAACTCGGCTCAACTATCGCCAGTAACCTGTCTCTCGATGCAGAAATCAACAAGTGCATGGGAAAGGCTTCCACTGCTATGTCCAGACTGGCCAAGAGAGTGTGGGAAAATGGCGTACTGACACGGAACACAATAGTCCGAATGTATCAAGCCTGTGTCCTCAGTACCTTGCTCTATGGCAGCGAGGCCTGGACAACGTATGTCAGCCAAGAGCGACGTCTCAATTCATTCCATCTTCGCAGCCTCCAGAGAATCCTTGGCATCAGGTGGCAGGACCGTATCTCCAACACATCCCCAGCATAGACACCCTACTGAGCCAGTGGCACTTGAGATGGCTTGGCCATGTGAGCCACATGGAAGATGGCAGGATTCCCAAGGACACATTGTACAACGAGTTCATCACTTGTATCAGACCCACCGGCCGTCCATGTCTCCGCTTAAAAGACGTCTGCAAACGCGATATGAAGTCCTGTGACATTGATCACAAGTCGTGGGAGTCAGTTGCCAGTGATCGCCAGAGCTGGCGGGTAGCCATAAAGGTGGGGCTAAAGTGTGGCGAGTCGAAGAGACTTCGCAGTTGGCAGGAAAAAAGACAGAAGCGCAAGGGGAGAGTCAACTGTGTAACAGCCCTGACAACCAATTTTATCTGCAGCACCTGTGGAAGAGTCTATCACTCTAGAATTGGCCTTTATAGCCACTCCAGGCGCTGCTTCACAAACCACTGACCACCTCCAGGTGCTTACCCATTGCCTCTCGAGACAAGGAGGCCAAAGAAGAAGAAGATTCTTACACCTCTCTGAGATTTGCCTGCATATTTTCTCCTCTATCTCTTCCTGTCTGTTTAGAGGCCTGTAGTACACTCCCAGCCAAGTGATTGTCCCCTTTTTGTTTTTAAGTTCTACCCATATAGCCACATTTGAGGAATTTCTAAGATATTATCCTTCCTTACTGCAGTAATTGACTCCTTGATCAACAGTGCAATGCCACCTCCTCTTTTACCCCCTCACCTGTCTTGCCTGCAGATTCTGTACCCTGGAATACTGAGCTGCCAGTCCATCCCCTCCCTCAACCATGTCTCTGTGATAGGAATAAGATCATAATCCCATGTGCGAATCATCGCCCTCAATTCATCTGCCTTATTAGTAAGACTCCTTGCATTAAAATAGATGCAATCCATCCTTGCATTTTTCACTTGTGCCGTAACAGGTCTATATTTGCTCTGCCTTCCAGACTGACTCAGTTGCTCTTTTAAATTTGACTGTGTTTAACCCCCTACTGTACCTCCACTCTGTATCCGACCCCCCTGCCAAATTAGTTTAAACCCCCACTACCCCCCAAAACAGCACTAGCAAACCTCTCAGCAAGTATGTTGGTCCCGTTCCAGTTCAGGTGCAACCCGTCCAACTTGTACAGGTAGGTCCCACCTTTGCCAGAAACAGACCCAGTGGTCGAGGAAACTAAGGCCCTCCCTCCTGCACAATATCCTCAGCCATGCATTCATCTGCTCTACCCTCTTATTCCTATAGTTATTAGTTTAGTTTAGTTTCGAGATACTGCACTGAAACAGGCCCTTCGGCCCACCGAGTCTGTGCCGACCATCAACCACCCATTTATATTAATCCTACACTAATCCCATATTACTACCACATCCCCACCTGTCCCTATATTTCCCTACCACCTACCTATACGAGGGGCAATTTATAACGGCCAATTTACCTACCAACCTGCAAGTCATTTGGCTTGTGGGAGGAAACCGGAGCGCCCGGAAGAAATCCACGCAGACACAGGGAAAACTTGCAAACTCCACACAGGCAGTGCCCAGAATTGAACCCGCGTCGCTGGAGCTGTGAGGCGGCGGTGCTAACCACTGCGCCACTGTGCCGCTAGGATGTGGCATTGGGAGTAATCCAGAGATTACAACCTTTGAGGTCCTGCTTTTTAATCTGCTATCTCGCTCCCTAAATTCTGGTTGCAGGACCTCATCCCTCTTTCTACCTATGTCATTGGTGCCAATGTGTACCATGACCTCTGACTGTTCACCCTCCCCCTTGTCCTGCAGCCACTCTGTGACATCCTTGACCCCAGCACCAGGGAGGCAACACACCATCCTGGAGTCACGTTTGCAGCCACAGAAATGCCTATCTGTACCTCTTACGATAGAATCCCCTATCACTATAGCTCTTCTACTCCTTTTCCTCCCCTCCCGTGCAGCTGATCCACCTGTGGTGCCACATACTTGGTTCTTGCTGCATTCCCCTGAGAAGCCGTATCCCCCAACTGTATTCAAAGTAGAAAATCTGTTAGAAAGGGAGATGGATCCAGTGGACTCCTTCACTACCTGCCTAGTTCTTCTACTCTGCCTGGTGGTCACCCATTCCCTTTCTACCTGAGCAGTCTTTACCTGCGGTGTGACCACCTCCCTATACGTGCTATCCACGATGATCTCAGGCTCGCGGATGCTCCACAGTATCTCCAGCCGCCGCTCCAGATCCGAAACGTGGATTTCGAGTAGCTGCAGCTGGAGACACTTCCTGCACACGTGTTCGCCCTGGACACTGGAAGTGTCCCTGAATTCCCACATTGTACAGGAGGATCACTCCACATTGCTGAGCTGCCCTGCCATGACCTACCATTAATTTATCCCCTTAAATTACCCAAAAATTAAATTATTTACACTGGGGACATTGATTCTCCCCCAAAAAACGCGACCTCCTTTATTGAAAAAACTGTAGACCTTTCCCTTTACTTTTAGTTAAGGACCCAGCTATTTAGAGTAGCTCCCTAACAGCAGATACTCACCAACCAATCACCTTGCAGCCTTCCTATGACATCACTGCTCACTTTGTTTTCAAACTCCGGCGGTCCCTGGACTGCTCTCCGTTCCTCTCCCGGAAGGTGAGTGACTTGGCCGCGATCCTCAGGCTCAATTTATCGGCTCCACTCCTGGTGTTCTCCCCACAGGTCCGCTCCTCTCCCGGAAGGTGAGTGACTTGGCCGCGATCCTCAGGCTCAATCTATCGGCTCCACTCTCGGTGTTCTCCCCACAGGTCTGCTCCTCTCCCGGAAGGTGAGTGACTGGGCCACCATCCTCGGGCTCAATTTATCGGCTCCGCTCTCGGTGTTCTCCCCTCAGGTTCAGTCCTCTCCCGGAAGGTGAGTGACTGGGCCGCGATCCTTGTGCTCAATGTATTGGTTCTGCTCTTGGCGTTCTCCCCACAGGTCCACTCCTCTCTGCTCCACTCCTGGAAGGAAAGTAAGTCTGGTATCTGTGACGGACAATGAGGAGAAACACAATATAAGGAGAGAGTGAAATACATTTTACTCTTTAGACGATATTATTTATTATATTTCAGCTGTTTCTTGTTTCACAAATATTTTGGTGGGCTTTTCAAATTTGTGAATGGGTTTCAGCTCTGACAATTTGCCGCTGTCAATCTCCACCCCATTTTCTCATTGCTCTTTGATGATCGGTGAAATAGCAGCTACCTGATTGGTGACAGGAACCAGCCAATGAGATTCAGCAGACAGTAACCAATCAGAAGTAGCCGGACTGTATTCCTCTAGAAGCTGAAGCAGGGAAGTGCAGGAGGAATTCCTCGCTCTTTGTGAAAGTATTTGTGAGATTGTGGAAATGTCTGGAAGAGGGGCAGGGGAGAGACCATGATCCTGTCTCAGGTAAGTTTTTGAGTAAAATGGCTGTAACCAATTCTGTAACTTCGGGCCCGTTCGGGTGGTAGTGAAGAATAAGGAAGGAGATGCACCGGTTGATCGTACCTTCTTCATTAAGAAAATCCTTATTGATTGCTGTGGATTCCAAGATGCGAACATCTTCTGCCTGCAGGACTTACCCAGCTGTGAATATTGTGACGTGACGTCCAAGAACGTGGCGGATGCATCAAGTTCCTGAAGGTGTTCAAGGAGAAGGGAAACCAGGCGCCGCTGTCAATCCTCACAGTGGAGCCGCTCTTCACACTGCGTTCGCAACGTGACCGGGTGGTGAGAAGCCACCTCTACAACCCCCATGTTCCTGTCGTGGATGAACTCACCTTCCTCACCAGGTATGTTGAGGCGGCCGGTGGCAGCACTGATGTCAAGGACCCATTTGGATTTGGACCAGCTAGCAGCAGGTCAAGGTGACCTTGAAGGTCGATGCCAACGGAGCCATCATCCATCCTCCCTCCAGCTTCGCTTTCGGGGGAAGTCGAGGCTTCATGGTCAATGCGGAGCAGCCCAGAGTTTGTCGTACCTGCGGCAAATCTGGTCATGTGGCAGCTAACTGCAGCACAGTCGTCTGCAAGAACTGCAAGAAGGAAGGCCATCAGACCAAGGACTGTAAACAGAGTAAGTGCTGCAACCTGTGAGGTGGGGCAGGCCACCTCTACAAAACCTGCCCAAACGCTGCCTCAGTTATCCTCAGGCAGCAAGGACCAAGGAAAGACCTGGTTAAGGAACGGTGAACATGTCTGGTGCTGGGAGGGAAACAAGCAATCCTCCCCACAGCGATGAAAGTCTATCTGAGAAAGAGAAGAAAGGGGAGGCAGCTGCAACCAGTGACCCAACACCTACTCCGTGCCTGGAAACTCCTCCTCCACAGACAGAATTAATGGAGGGGGAGGGAGCAGATGGACAAACATGTCAGTGGCAGGTGGTACAAAGGAAGAACGCAAAGAAAAAAGCTCCAAAAAAAGAACAGGTCACCATCCAAACCAATGGCAAGAGGAGGCTACCGTCTGAGACAGACTACAGCAGCTCCTCCTCACTGGACGAGGAAGGGCCGGAACAATGGCACCTCCAAAAGAAGCAGCAGAACTCAAAGGAGCTGGAAGATAAAGCCCACCAGCTCCGGGGCACTGGAAGCTGTGACACGCCCAGCGCACCCCAAACCAAAAGCATGGAACCCAAGGAGATGCTCAGTACACCCCAGCTCCGGGGGACCGAGAGCAGCGAAGTGTCCTGCGCATTCCAGCTCCAGCTCCGGAAATCAGGAACAGTGATGTCTTCGAGGAGGGACCGAGGGGAAAGACACCAACAGCAGAGGACAACCCAAGCCTTGCTGCCTACAAGACCCGCCCCCCACCCGCCGATGTCACCCCAGTGGAACAAAACCCTCATGAATAACCATGACGGGTTTCTGGGCTCAACGAATGTGAAACAGCTTGCGTACACTATGGGTATGCAGGAACATACTTAAGGACTGGGACTAGCTAGGACACCTGGTGTGGGAAGCAACACCCAACTTTATAGTGGATATAAAGAATGCTTTGATTAACATGCATTGTGTTAAATCCACCACGTGATGTGTTTCAACCTTGGATGACTTCGCAAAGGTCAAAGCTGGCGTACTGTTTTGTCAGGAGTGTGGAATCCTGCACCGCAGCACTTACAGGCAATGGTCACGATGGTGATCCCATGGGACATCGATCTGGTCCAGGGGAAATGATTCCTGTTCCTCCGGCCTGGGGATTGTGCTGCGGGGAGGCAATTTAACCATCTCTGAAGTTAAGATGCTGGTGGACGATCGCCTTCTCATAGCAGATGTAATGTACAACAATGCTCCGCTCCAGTTAAGCAACGTACATGCCCCGGTCCAATGCAGCGAGTGGCTGACCATCCTCCAGCAGCTCCCACTGCTGCTGGCGACATCCAGGCCGGTCAGTCTTGGAGGTGACTTCAACTGCATCATTGATGCTGCTGGACAATCTGGCAGTGACGACAGAAAACTGGACGCTATGCCCAGATTCTTAAATGAAACAGTAAAAAATGCCAAACTGCACAATGTCTTCAGCAAACCTGCAGACAGAGAGCAGCATAGATACACCTGGTCAAGATCGGACGGGTCTGCCCGTTCCACGATTGACTTCCTGTATGTGTCCCCTGCTTTCACGGTCCGATCCACCGACGTCAAGCCGGTGTTCTTCTCCGACCACTGCCTCTTACTGGTTGACTGTCACTTACAGGATGACCAGCGGGTTAGCAGGGGGACATGGAAGCTCAATGCTACACTGCTAAACCCAGAGAACATTGAGCAACTCAAAAGAGATTGAAAAAGTTGGAGAACAGTGAGACCCTCTTTGAGTATCCGGTGCACTGGTGGGAAGCGATCGAGGTGAATATCAAGAGGTTCTTTATCTCCAAAGGTGTTCAGAGGGTGAGAGAGACAGAGGGAAATGTCCCAACTCCAGAAAAGAATGCAAAATCTGCTCCGGCTGCAGTCGATGGGGGTCGAGGTCAAGGAGGATTGCCAAGAGGTGAAGAGCCTGCAGGCGTCGCTCTTTGCCACGGAGGCCTCCAAGATCATCTTCCGGTCCAGAGTCCGCTCCATTGAGCAGGATGAGACGTGCTCGCGTTTCTTCTTCCAAAAGGTACACAGAGAGAGCTCTGTGATCAGCAGCCTGAAGGAAGAGGATGGCTCGGTCACAACTTCACACTCCGACATACTAAGGATTAGCAAATCCTTGAAGACTGGGCTGTAAGACGTGAAGTCTATGGACAGCACGTCCTCCCAGTCCTTCCTGTCATCTGTCACAGAGGTCTTAGATGACAGCATGCAGGAGAATCTGGACAAACCGCTAATTCTGCACAAGCTGACAAAGGCCATCAAGTCTTTTGAGACGAAGAAAACTCCCGGAAGCGACGGCTTACCTGTTGAGTTGTATTCGGCCCTGTGGTACTGGGTCAGCCCAGACCTGCTGGAAGTGTACAAGAGTATGCTCCTGGCCGGCAGCATGTCAGAATCCATGAGGAAAGGTATCATCACCCTCATCTACAAGCAGAAGGGGGAGAGGGCAGAAAGCTGAAATTGGCGGCCCATCTCACTGCTTAATGTAGACTACATGATTCTGTCCAAAGTCATTGCCAATCGAGTCAAGTCTGCTCTGACGTTGGTGATTCACCCTGACCAGACCTGTACTGTACCCAGCAGGAAGATCTCTGATAGTGTCGCGCTACTCAGGGATACGATCGCCTATGTACGGGTCAGGAGTGTGGACACCTGCCTCATCAGCCTGGACCAGGAGAAGGCTTTTGACAGGATATCGCACACATAGATGATGGATATGCTCTCTAAAATGGGGTTTGGGGAGGGAATCTGCAATTGGATCAAACTGCTCTACACAAACATCAGTAGTACAGTCCAAAAAATTGGGTGGGAATCAGAAAGTTTCCAATCAAATCTGGAGTCAGACAGGGCTGTCCTCTTTCCCCTGCCTTGTGTGTTTGCTGTATTGAACCCTTTGCTGAGTCTATTTGGAAGGATGCGGGCATTAAAGGGGTGACAATCCCAGGCAGTGGAGTCACTCAGGTCAAAGCCTCCCTGTACATGGATGATGTTGCAGTATTCTGCTCGGATCCGCTGTCCATTCACAGACTGATGAGCATCTGCGACCAGTTCGAACTGGATTCGGGAGCCAATGTTAACCATGGCAAGAGCGAGGCCATGTTCCTTGGGAACTGGGCTGACCGATCCTTTGTCCCCTTCACCGTCAGGTCAGACTACCTGAAGGTGCTGGGGTTATGGTTTGTAAGTGCCGGGACGTGCACCAAAACCTGGGAGGAGCGAGTAGCCAGGGTACAACATAAACTGAGCAAGTGGGAGCAGCGATCTCTCTCTATTATGGGTAAGAACCTGGTCATCAGGTGCAAGGTGCTCACGTTGTTGCTGTAAGTGGCGCAGGTCTGGCCCATACCCTACTCCTCTGCTGTGGCGATCACCCAAGCCATTTCCCGCTTTATCTGAAGACGCAAAATGGACAGTGTCCGGAGGGACACGATGTTCAAACCTCTGGATAAAGGCGAAAAAATGTACTCAACATCGCCCTCAACCTGATGGCCACCTTAGTATGTGGCTGCATCAAGCTGTGCGTAGAGCCCCAGTATGCAAACACCAAGTGTCACTACGTGCTGAGGTTCTATCTGACCCCGGTGTTGCGAAGGATGGATCTGGTCACATTGCCACGGAACACTCCATCCAGTTGGACTGTGCGTTCGTGGAACTGTTTGTATGGAAAAACACCTTTAACCACCAATCCATCAGGCAGTGGTCTGCACGGAATGTCCTCAAGTATATTTTGGGAAAAGAAAAGTCTGGAAGAGGAAAGTCCGGCGGGAAAGCTCGGTCCAAGGCCAAGTCTCGCTCCTCCCGGGCTGGACTGCAGCTCCCGGTGGGCCGTGTTCACAGGCTCCTGAGAAAGGGCAACTATGCTGAGCGTGTGGGTGCCGGAGCCCCGGTCTATCTGGCTGCTGTGCCCGAGTATCTGACCGCTGAAATCCTCTAGTTGGCCAGTAACGCAGCCCAGGACAACAAGAAGACCCGCAACATTCTCAGACTCCTACAGCTGGCTGTCCAGAATGACGAGGAGCTCACCAAGCTGCTGGGAGGGATGACCATCACTCAGGGCTGGGTGCTGCCTAATATCTAGGCCATGCTGCTGCCCAAGAAAACCAGCACTCCGTGCACCAAAACCAAGGCAATCTGCCAGGATTTTATCAAATACCCAAAGGTTCTTTTCAGAGCCACCCACAGTATCATTCTTGTAAATCTCCTCTGTGCTCTCTCCACAGCAATTATGTCCTTTCTGAAATGTGATGACCAGAACTGTACGCAATACTCCAGCTGTGGCCAAACCACCGTTTCAAACAGTTCTCGCATTACATCCCTGCTTTTGTCGACCAAGAAAGGAAAGCATTCCATATGCCTTCTTCACCACTCTATCTACCTATCCTGTCACTTTCAGGGACCTGTGGACATGCACTCCAAAGTCCCTCACTTGTTCGACCCATCTCAATATCTTCCCGTTTATTGTGTATTCCCTTGCTTTGTTTGCCCTGCCCAAATGCATTACCTCACACTTCTCCAGATTGAATTCCATTTGCCACTTTTCCGCCCACTCAACTAATCCATTCATATCATTCTTAAGTCGACAGCTATCCTCCTCACCATCAATTACACGGCCAATTTTTGTGTCATCAGCAAATTTCCCAATCATAGCTCCCCATTTAATTCCAAATAATTAATTTTATTTTTAAGAGATACAGCACTGAAACAGGCCCTTCGGCCCACCGAGTCTGTACCGACCATCAAGCATCCATGTTATACTAATCCTACACTAATTCCATATTCCTACCACATCCCCACTTGTCCCTATATTTCCCTACCACCTACCTATACTAGGGACAATTTATAATGGCCAATTAACCTATCAACCAGCAAGTCTTTGGCATGTGGGAGGAAACTGGAGCACCCGGAGGAAACACACGCAGACACAGGGAGAACTTGCATACTCCACACAGGCAGTACCCAGAATTGAACCCGGGTCGCTGGAGCTGTGAGGCTGCGGTGCTAACCGCTGCACCACTGTGCCGCCCGTGTGGTAATATACACCACAAACAGCAAGAGACCCAACACTGAGCCCTGTGGAACGCCACTGAAAACCGCTTTCCATTCGCAAAAATATCCGTTGACTACTATCCTTTGTTTCCTGCCACTGAGTCAATTTTGGATCCAACCTGCCACATTCCCCTGTATCCCATGGGCTTTCATTTTATTGACCAGACTGCCATGTGGGACCTTATCAAGTGCCTTACTAAAATCCATGTAAACCACATCCACCGCACTATCCTCATCAATGCTCCTTGTTACTTCCTCAAAAAACTCAATCAAGTTAGTGAGACATGACCTTCCCTTAACAAATCCATGCTGACTATCCCTGATTAATCCATGTCTTTCCAAGTGGTAGTTTATCCTGTCCCTCAGGATTGATTCGAATAATTTACCCACCACCGAGGTCAGACTGACCGATCTATAATTATTTGGCCTATCCCTCACATCCTTTTAAAATAATAGTACAACGTTCACAGACCTCCAATCCTCCAGCACCTCCCTCATAACCAGTGAGGATTTGACGATGATCCTCAGCGCATCTACTATTTCCTCCCTGGCTTCCTTTAACAACCTTAGATGCAAACTATCTGGCCCTGGTGATTTATTCATTTTCAAGGATGTCAGACTCTCTAGTACTTCCACTCTCATTATGCTTATCGTATCTAATATTTCACACTCCTCTTCTTTTACTACAATGTCTGCATCATCCCTCTCCTTTGTGAAGGCAGAGACAAAAAACTCATTAAGAACCCCGCCCACATCTTCTGGATCCACACAGAAGTTCCCTTGTACATCTCTGATAGGCCATACCCTTTCCTTATTTATCCTCTTGCTCTTAATGGACTGATAAACCATCTTTGGGTTTCCTTCAAGTAGTTGTATCCAGTCCACATCCACCAAATCACCTCTCTGTTTTGTAAAATTTGCCTTCCCCCAATTTCGAACTTTTGCTTTTAGAGCTGCCCTGCCATTACTTAGCTTTACAAACTCATTATTGCTCGTGTAATAAGTGTAATAAGTTGAATAATTTACCAGTTACTCACCGATCAGCTTCTTCCCCTGTACCACGGAGGCTGAAAAGGCAGAAAAGAAAAGAGAGACCAAAGAGCACCTCCTTCCCCGAGTCAGTGAAGTCCCTCACACATCAACTCACAGCTTTACACTCTGTCCAAACAGCACTTTCTAATTAGTAATTATTCATAAATTACACTAACTAAAACATTAGTAACCTGACCAATTACAAGGTAGCTATTTGAGGGTTTTTAAACAAAGAGCTTTTTTCCCTGTCCCAAAGGCTCTTTTCAGATCCACCCACAGTATCTGAAAGGGCTGATTACTGTCTGAAGTCTGCTGTACCCACACCTCTGTCTATCCCTCTTCATCTAGAACAACCAGCGTCATCTTCCATTCCTTTCACCATCATGTGTTTAACTCGCTTCTCCTTATAGACAGTCAGATATCAATGTAATAATGAAATGATCTGTGTCAGTGCTGGCCATTTCCCTGTCCTGATTTCAGACCCCACTCTGGACACGTGTTTCCCATTCCAGGACCTTCTTGTATTAATATTCAGCACCACCTGTCACTCAGAAACTTGTCTCAATGAACCGATCCTTTTACTGAACTTCCAACTGCTGCTGTCTATTTCTCGAGGGAAAGAGCTGCTCACTGTGTAAGAATGTGAGGGGAATGTAACCGGCTGCTGGTGAGAAGACCCCGTCTTCTCAACCAAAAGCCTTTTATTTTACTCCAGTGATTCCCAGATTCCCAGCTGGTCCGTTGAGGATTTTGTTTTCACAGAAATATCTTGTTAAATACAAATCTGATTCCAACATGTCAGTAACAGGACAGAATGGGAACGTTTTAAAAGGATGAAGCAACTATTTCAGTGTCTTCTCACTGTCCCCCTGAAGCCTGTGTGAAGGGGAATTACCAATAGTCTGTAATTTATTACTTCCACACCGAGTTTGAGTTATTTGTCACGTGAAAGATTGCTGAACGGAGTCTTTTACTGTCAGTTACGGATGAGAAGTTGACAAAAATTGGCAAAATAAAGCTGTTCATAAAATAGCACCAGCAATTTGAGTCGGTAAAAGCAAAATTGTGTTTTAAAAGTTTATTTAAACCGCTACGGGAAAATAGATTTTTATGTACTTTTCCAGTCGATCACTTCTTTTCCACAGTGAAATTGGCGGCTTTCACAAATTCAGATATTGTGCCAGGTTGACAGGTTCAGCCAATGATTTTTTGTATTTTGTGCTTCGAGGTTCTCCAATTGAATCATTCATGCAAACTAATGGCTGTGTGGCCGAATGGATAAGGCGTCTGACTTTGGTATATTCTATGATGTTATCAGAAGATTGCAGGTTTGAGTCTTACCACGGTCATTTTGACCCAAAGGGATTATGCAGGGCTTTGGGGATCGAGTCGGGGACTGAACAGATTGGAAACCCGACATGGATTTAATGGGGCGAATGGCCTCCTCATGTGCTGTCACTGACTTTATGAGAAGAAGGTGACCAATCAGTAGTGGGCTGCGGTTACAGCGGGCTCAAACTGCAGGAATTCCAGGTCCCTGAATGACTGAGCTGAAACTGATCAGTTTCACTGCAGGAAACACCGTCTCGGGCGAAATAACATCACAAATAATTTCATTTGACTAATTATTCAATTATAAAACAATGGGCAGATGTGAAGGTGCGATGTTACTTTTCACTGTGAGGGGAGAATCCGCCATCTGGGTAAATCAGCAACTTTATAACATTGTCTGTACGTTTGGAAAAGAAACGATGAAAACTCGCCCCATAACCCTGGTGCGGTGGAAAGGCTCAATTCAGAGATTGGAATATAACGAGAGCACAACATAAATCATTAACTGATATTTCCGGCATAAAACACACCCCAGCTCCCGTTCCCATGTCACTGCTGTCCCTATAAGGCGGTGGCTGACTCTGAAAAGAGACTTTGTTTTGTGTTTCTGCAGGAAAACCACAAAGATCCTCCCAGGCAGTGAAACTCATCTTCCCAGAATCTCCATACCAGATTGAAACAGAAAACACAAAGACAGTGAGAAAGTTCCAGAGAATTACTGAGCATTAAAACCAATTAAATAAACCAATTCCAGAGAGATGTTCGTGCAGCTTTTTCAGAGAGATTGTGGGTGGCTCTTAAAAGAGCCGTTTTGTTTCGAGTGTTTTCACTACATGGTGGAGTTTTACTTGGAGTTGATGTACTTGGTCACTCACTTTGTCCCTTCTCACATTCCGAGCGCTTTATTGGGTGGAAATGTTTATTCAGGCAGTTTCAACAGCTCAGAGCCGACATTGAATCAGAAACCAGAAATGGGAGTACGGGACACAGACAAGGAATTGAGGCTGAACCATTATAAATCTCACTGGTTATAGGCCTCAGCTAGAGCACTGTGTCTAATTCCATGTTCCACACTTTAGCAGGAATGGCAAGGCCTTAGAGAGGGCGCAGAGGAGATTTACTAGAATGTATCAGAGATGCAGGAGTTCAGCTAATGTGGAAAGAATAGGGGACTCGGGTGTGTGAAGCTGGGGTCCTTGTTCTTAGAGCAGAGATGTTAATGGGGCAGTTAATAGTTGTGTTCAACATTGTGAAGAGTTTTTATAAGAATAAAGAAGTTTGACTGCAATTAGACAGAGCCTTGGTGAGATCACACCTGGAGCACTGTTACAGTTTTGGTTCCCCTGACCTAAGGAAGGATATACTTGCCTTAAAGGAAGTGTATCAACGTGTCACTCGATTGCTTCCTGGGATGAGGGGATTGTCCTATGAGAAGAGATTGAGTCGACGAGGCCGATGTTCCTCAGAATCAACGGGTGGGAATCGGAAAGTTTCCCGATCCAATCTGGAGTCAGACAGGGCTGCCCTCTCTCCCCTGTCTTGTTTGTTTGCTGTATTGAACCATTTGCTGAGTCTATAAGGAAGGATGCGAGCATCAGAGGGGTAACAATCCCAGGCAGCAGAGGCACTCAGGTTAAAACCTCCCTGCACATGGATGACGTCGCCGTCTTCTGTTCGGATCCGCTGTCCGTGCGCAGACTGATGAGCATCTGCGACCAGTTCGAACTGGCCTTGGGAGCCAAAGTTAACCACGGCAAGAGCGAGGCCATGTTCTTTGGGAACTGGGCTGACGGATCCTTTGTCCCCTTCACCGTCAGGTCAGATTACCTGAAGGTGCTGGGGATATGGTTCGGAAGGGCCGGGCCGTGCACCAAAACCTGGGAGGAGCGAGTAGCCAAGGTACGACAAAAGTTGGGCATGTGGGGGCACCGATCTCTCTCCATTGTGGGTAAGAACCTGGTCATCAGGTGCGAGGCGCTCACGTTTTTGCTCTACGTGACGCAGGTCTGGCCCATACCCCACTCCTGCGCTGTGGCAGTCACACGAGCCATTTTCTGCTTCATCTGGGGATCTAAAATGGACCGGGTCCGGAGGGACACGATGTTCAAATCTCTGGACAAGGGCAGGAAAAATGTACCCAACGTGGCCCTCAGCCTGATGACCATCTTCGTGTGCGGCTGCATCAAGCTGTGTGTGGACCTCCAGTACGTAAACTCCAAGTGTCACTACGTGCTGAGGTTCTATCTGTCCCCAGTGTTGCGAAGAATGGGCCTGGTCACATTGCCGCGGAACGCTCCATGCAGTTGGGCCGTGCCGTACCACCTATCCTTCGTGGAGCAGTTTCTGCGGGAAAACACCTTTGACCACCGGTCCATCAGGCAGTGGTCTGCAGGGAATGTCCTCAAGGCCCTACGGGAAAAGGAGACGGTGGATCCTGTTGGATGGGTCCCCGAGCAGACCGTCATAGTCATTTGGCGGAATGCCTCATCACCAGAACTTTCAAACAAGCACCAAGACGTAGCTTGGCTGGTGGTGAGAAGGGCCCTCCCCGTCAGATCATTCATGCACACCCGAAGTCTCGCCCCCTCCGCACAGTGCCCCCGCGTTGGCTGTGGTGGGGAAGAGATGGTCGCCCACCTCCTCCTGGAATGTGCCTTTGCAAAGCAGGTGTGGAAAGAGATGCAAGCAGCTCTGTAACACAGGAGTCTGTGCTCTACGGGCTGTTCCCAGGGACGCTCACCGAGACAAACATCAACTGCTGCTGGAGGACTATCAATTCGGTGAAAGACGCCCTTTGGTCTGCCCGAAACTTGCTGGTCTTCCAGCGCAAAAAGTTGTCCACCACCGAATGTTGCAGACTGGCACATTCCAAGGTCCAGGACTACGTGCTGAGGGACGCACTAAAGCTTGGGGCAGCCGCAGCAAAGGCTCAATGGGGAAAGACCACAGTGTAAGGTCCCCCCACCAAGCTGGACTGAGGGGCTTGATCCATTCGAAACCCCTTGAACTGTATCGTTAATATTCACAATTGCTGTAAATGTAAAACTGTAATTGGCATGACAATTGTGAAACGGCAGGGTTGTGAAGAAACTCATGACAGTATTGAAGGAAACTGATCTCCCTTGCAATGTTTGTATTTTTGGTGCTGTTTTGAAACTGTTTGGCAATGTAATTTTTGCAGATTTTTGAGACTAAAGTATATTTTGGAAATAAAAAAAAAATATTCCTCAGAATTTAGAAGAGTGAGAGGTAATCTCACTGGCACCTAAAAATCTTAAGGGATTTAACAGGGTAAATGCTGGGAGGATGTTTCCTCTGGCTGGGGAATCTAGAACTAGGGATCACAGTCTCAGTATAAATGGCTCAATCATTTGGGACTGAGAAGAGGAGAATTTTTTTTCACTCAAAGCATTGTGAATCTTTGGAATTCTCTACGCACAGTGGTTAGCACCGCAGCCTCACAGCTCCAGTGACCTCGGTTCCGTTCAGGGTATTGCCTGTGCGGAGTTTGCAAGTTCTCTCTGTGACCCCGTGTGTTTCCGCCGGGTGCTCCGGTTTCCTCCCACAGCCAAAGTCTTGCAGGTTGATCGGTAAATTGGCCATTGTAAATTGCCCCTAGTGTAGATAGGTGGTAGGAGAATGGTGGGAATGTGGTAGGGAATATGGGATGAATGTAGGATTAGTATAAATGGGTGGTTGTTGGTCGGCACAGACTCGGTGGTCCGAAAGGCATGTTTCAGTGCTGTATCTCTCTGTGACTGTCGAGCTGTGGATGCTCAATCATTGGGTATATCCAAGAGAGAGATCGATAGGTTTTTGGATACGAAGGGAATCAAGGGATCTGTGCTAGTGTGGTCAGATGGAGTTGATGTAGGAGATCAGCTGTGATCTTATTGAATGGCAGAGCTATTTCGATGGGCCGAATGGCCCACATGGGCCACTCCTTTTTTTTATGTAAAGTTCCATTCCTCTCAGGGAATATTTTGTTTTCAAAAAGAGAAATACTGCACACACTGGAAATCTGAATAATAACAGAAGATTCTGGAAACACTCAGCAGTCCCAGCAGTATCTGTGGAGAGAGGAAGGGAGGAGCAATGTTTCAGGTCTATAGAAGGGTCACAGAACTGGACCATTAACCCGAGCTTCTCTTCTCCACATTTGTTTCCGGACTGGCTGAGTGTTTTCAGTATTTTTGGCTTTTTCTTTCTGTATTTCATCCTTTTCCCATTCGACTATTTGCTGTGAAACTTTCAGCGTTGTGCTCAATTCTTTGTGTCGTTGTGTTTTCTTTATTTGAAGTAATGTAAATAGTATCCTGAAATGAATTTGCCAAATGGTTGGGCAAATTGTTACAACCAGTTTTTGAGCAAGTTCTCCACGTACACAGTGAAGGATTCCTTCACATTTGTGAAGACCATACAGGACTTGCATATCGATAGCAATGCCGTGTCCATGTGTCATTTGACATTGCTAGCCTATTCACCAATGCACCACTTCAGGAAGCCATAGATATTTGCACTGCAGTGCTATATCATGGCGATCTAGACCCGTCACCATTGTGTGAATCCGTATTCATTGAACTTATGAACTCGGCAACTTGCACAGTTGAGTTCAGTTCAGTTTTATTGACACCATGTATCGCTGGTGTTGCCATGGGATCACCTCTATGCCCAGCTCTCACAAACATCTTTGTTGGATTCCATGACAAACCTGTTTTTAAGGGAATGACACGTTTCCTCCTACCTCTTGCATATTTCCAATATGTAGATGATACGTTTGCTATATTTGACTCCGCAGCTGCATAAAATAATTTCCTTGCACGTCTTCATGGGCTCCATCCTGCACTCAAATTCACCTTGGGAATGGAGCAGTCAAACGAGCTCCCTTTCCTTGATGTACTAGTTGAGAAATCTCCTAAGTGGTTTTCTACCACGGTCTACCGCAAACCTACCTTCACTGGTCAATACACGCGTTGGGATTCTTACAGTTCCACGGGCTATAAGATTGGTCTTATCGGCAACCTCATAAATAGAGCTGAGCCATTTGCTCACCATGCAAGCTTGATGCTGAAATAGGGCGAATCAAAGATATCCTGCATTACAATGGCTACACTGATCAGATCATTTCTCACTGTATATCACACAAACTTATAAACGGGCTGAAGGACGTCATTTTGAGCCCTGAAAAGTGCCCAGTCTCCCTCAAATTACCCTGGAAAGGTAATATATCCCCAGTATTTGAGTGACAGGTGAAGCTCGCTGTTTCCTGCTGTTACTATGCAGGAGCAACAAGTGTGGTGTTCACCACTAACAGGATGCTGCTGTCAAGCAAAATAAGTAACGTGATATATGAATTTCAATACCAGTGTGATGCTAGGTTTCTGGACTGTACATCCCAAAACTGGCGGATTGTATCAAATAACATGTCCCTTCCGCTGTTCGCAATGGGCCCTACCCAACCAACCCATGCTTGCAAAACTCAAAACACAGTATCCAACATGAGATGTGATTCCACAATAGGACAACATTTGCTAAATAATTCTCAATGTGCTAAGAATTACAGACAACCGATTTAAGACTGTCAGGAGGGCTCGCAGTGTGGTTCATTGGTGTGTACTGTAAGCTACATATATTAATACACAGGGTCCTGTTCTTTGCAGACAGAAAGAACATGCACACACATTGTGCCAGTTTCAGCTGAACAAAATAAGTGACAGCCATTCACTGGCTCATTCCACAGGGCAATGCCTTGACCAATCAGAGTCAAGCTGCCTGGTTTAAATTTCAAACAAAGCTGGGCAGTTATCTGTCAGTTACCATAAACTGATGCATTCTGAATGGCAATGCCTCGACCAATCAGAGTTCATTTGCCAACCAATCAGCACTCTCTTCTTATACAGAAGAAAGTTGTTGTTTTCCCTTAAATTGGTATTCTTGCGGATTGCCCTGCTGAGTGCAAGACAAAAACAACTGACTACCAAAGTCTGGACAACATGTCACTATTTTCATGAAATGATTACTTTTATTTTCAATATAAAAATATAAAGCAATATGAGTGTAACATTTACAGACAAATTCTATTACCTCACATTGCCTGATTCTTTCACACTGACAGACTATGTGAACTACTGTCCCGATTTTGCAGTTCTCACTTCCAGTTAGCAAATGTCAGCAATCTGTGATACAGTGCAGTTTACAGACCAGACCGTCAATCACAACATGCAATAATTGTTCAGCTTATGTTGGACTGGTGGGATTTAGAAATACTAGGAATTGAGATGAGCTGTTATTGCATTTAATTATTTGTTTCATGGGATGTGGACGTCGCCAGCCAGGCCAGCATTTATTGTCCATCCCTAATTGCCCATGAGAAGGTGGTGGTAAGCTTCCTTCTTGAACCACTGCAGTCCATGTGGGGTAGGTACACCCACAGTGCTATTAGGAAGGGAGTTCCAGGATTTTGACCCAGCGACAGTGAAGGAATGGCGATATAGTTCCAAGTCAGGATGCTGTGTAGCTTGGAGGAGTACTTTCAGGTGGTGGTGTTCCCATGCATCTGCTGCCCTTGTCCTTCTAGGCAGTAGAGGATGCAGGTTTGGAAGGTGCTGCCTGAGTAGCCTTGGTGCATTGTTGCAGTGCATCTTGTCGATGGTACACACTGCTGCCACTGTACGTCAGTGGTGAAGGGAGTGAATGTTGTGGACGGGGTGCCAATCAAGCGTGTTGCTTTGTCCTGGATGGTGTCGAGCTTCTTGAATGTTGTTGGAGCTGCACCCATCCGGGCAAGTGGATAGTATTCCATCACACTCCAGACTTGTGCCTTGTAAATGGTGGACAGGCTTGGGGAGTCAGGCGGTGAGTTACTCACCGCATGCTTCCTACCCTCTGACCAGCTCATGTAGTCACACTATTTATCAGGCTACTCCAGTTCAGTTTCTGGTCAATGGGAACCCCCAGGAAGTTGATAGTGGGGGATTCAGCGATCGTAATGCCGTTGAATGTCAATGGGAGATCGTTAGATTCTCTTTTGTTCGAGATGGTCATTGCCTGGCACTTGTGTGGCGCGAATGTTACTTGCCACTTATCAGCCCAAGCCTGGATATTGTCCAGGTCTTGCTGCATTTCTACATGGACTGCTTCAATATCTGAGGAGTCGCGAATGGTGCTAAATTTTGCAATCATCAGTGAACATCCCCATTTCTGACCTTATGATTGAAGGAAGGTCACTGATGAAGTAGTGAAGAAGGTTGGGCCGAGGATACTACCCTGAGGAACTCCAGCAGTAATGTCCTGGAGCTGAGATGATTGACCTCCAATAATCACAACCATTTTCCTTTGTGCTAGGTACGGTACCAACCAGTGGAGAGTTTTCCTCTTGATTCCCATTGACTCCAGTTTTGCTCTGGCTCCTTGATGCCATACTCAGTCAAATGCTACCTTGATGTCAAGGGAAGACACTCTCACCTCTGGAGTTCAGCTCTTTTGTCCTTGTTTGAACCAAGGCTGTAATGAGGTCAGGAGCTGAATGGCCCTGGCGGAACCCAACTGAGCGTCACTGAACAGGTTATTGCAAAGCAAGTGCCCCGTCGATGACATCTTCCATCACTATACTGATGATTGAGAGCAGACTGATGAGGCAGCAATTGGCTGGGTTGGATTTGTCCAGCTTTTTGTGTACAGGACATACCTGGGCAATTTTCCACATTGCCGGGTAGATGCCAGTATTGTAGCTGTACTGGAACAGCTTGGCTAGGTGCGCAGCAAGTTCTGGAGCACAGGTCTTCAGTACTATTGCCGGAATATTGTCAGCGCCTGTAGCCTTTGCTGTATCCAGTGCCTTTGGTCGTTTCTTGATATCACGTTGAGTGAATCGAATTGGCTGAAGACTGGCATCTGTGATGCTAGGGACTTCAGAAGGAGGCCGAGATGGATCATCAACCCGGCACTTCTGGCTGCAGTTTGTTTCAAATTCTTCATCCTTATCTTTTGCACTGATGTGCTGGGCTCCCCCATCATTGAGGTTGGGGATATTTGTGGAGCCACCTCCTCCTGTTGGTTTTTTAATTGTCCACCACCATTCATCATTGGATGTGGCAGGGTGTAGATCTGATCCGTTGGTTGTGGGATCACTTAGCCCTGTCTATTACATGCTGCTTCTGCTGTTTGGCATGAAAGTAGTCCTGGGCTGTAGCTTCATCAGGCTGACGCCTCATTTCAAGGTATGCCTGGTGCTGCTCCTGGCATGCCCTCCTGCACTCTTCATTGAATTAGGGTTGATCCCCCAGCTTGTTGGTAATATTAGAGTGGGGGAATATGCCGGGCCATGAGTTTATAGAATGTGGTTGACGACAATTCTGCTGCTGCTAATGGTCCACAGCACCTCATGGATGCCCAGTTATACATTGCTAGTTCTGTTCAAAATCTATCCCATTTAGCACAGTGGTAGTGTCACACAACACGATAGAGAGTATCCTCAATGTGAAGACGGGACATCATCTCCACAAGGACTGTGCAGTGGTCACTCCTACCAATACTGTCATGGACTGATGCATCTGCGGCAAGCAGATTGGTGAGGATGAGGTCAAGTATGTTTTTCCCTCTTGTTAGTTCCCTCATCACCTACTGCAGACCCAATCGAGCAGCTATCTCCGTTAGGAATCGGCCAGCATGGTCAGTAGTGGTGCTACCGAGCCACTCATGGTGATGGACATTGAAATCCCCCAACCAGAGTCCGTTCTGTGCCCTTGCCACCCTCAGTGCTCCCTCCAAGTGGTGTTCATCAGTCTCTCGCTGTCTCTTGCTGGTTTGCTCAGTCACTTTGTCTGTTCATTTCTGGGTCCTGATAATCTCTTCCTGGTCTTCTGTGTGTCTTTCTCTGTCTGCCTCATTGTCGGTGCTGTTACTCAGTGTCCTTGTGTCATTGTGCAGTGAGGGTGAGTCCGTCAGCACGTGTGTTGCTGAGTCCGGGATTCTTGAGAAATCCGACTACAATCCTATTTTGATAAAAACATTGGGGAAATGAACATATTTCACGAATGGGCAGCTGAAATGTAAAATAGCAGTTAGCAGAGTGGCGCAGCGGAAACGTGCTGGGCCCATAACCCAGAGGCCGATGGATAGAAACCATTCTCTGCTATTTATGTTTGGTAACAAAACAGACAGTTCACTTTCAAAACATCAAGTATTTACCCATAATAACAAGATGCTTCCAAAGGCACTCTATTGCAATCAGCTTCTTCTTTCCAGTGAACACTTCAATCAGTAACAAATCACTTTTGCTCACACGAACACAAGCTGCAAACAGGGACCAGCCGAGTCTCTCCAACTTTGTCAACCCCTTCCTGCAGAGCCTCCTCTCCACCACCAGATGGTGATGTTGGCCACAATAAAACCAGGGCAAATGGTAACAGTGAGGAGACGGTCAGTAACAGAAAATAAAACAATAACAGGGAAAACCTTTACACAACAACAGGGTACATCTTTACACAACAGAAAACATATTTACACAGCAGGAAATACCTTTAGACAACAGGGAGAATACAATCATACAAATGCCTTGTGTCTCCATCTCAGTCTCGTTGTCTCTCTCTCTCTGTCCCCCACTTTTGCTTCCTCACAGTCTATTCTTGGTTTTCTGTGTGTTTCCCTCTCTGTCCCGTTGTCGATGGTGTTACTCAGCGTCCTTGTAACATTGTGTAGCCAGGCTGAGCCTCCCAACACCTGTGTTGCTGTAATAAAAACAGAAAATGCTGGAAATGCTCAGTAGGTCTGGCAGCATCTGTGCAGAGAGAAACAGTTTACAGTTCAGGTGTGTTTCCTTAGCTCACATTAACTTTGTTCTCTCTCCACAGATGATGCCAGACCTGCTGAGCATTTCAAGCATTTTCTGTTTACATTTCAGATTTCCAGCATCTGCAGTATTATGCTTTTGTACGTGTGTTGCTATGTCTGGGATTGTTTGAGTGCAATGCTATTGCTTTATAAACAGCGTTGAAACAAACATTTATCTCGCTAACACACAGCACTAATACACAGCTGGATATAAACAGCAGCCTGCAGCAGGGGACGCAGTGGAAGTTTATTAACACAAATAATTCACCAGCAATATATTTACTGCTATCCACAATCACACCACGCTTCGTCTTAACACGTTTTACTCTTTATTTACATCAACTTCTTCCTTCTAATAAACAATTCAATTTGGAACACTGCTTCCAAATCACCGTTATTCACAAACCCGAACACACACCAGCCCACACTTTCCCCTTTCTGCCAACCCATTCCTGCATCACTGCCTCTCCACCAACAGTTGTTGCCAGAATCATACAATCATAGAATGGCTACAGCACAGAAGCAGGCCATTCGGCCTGTCGAACGCGTGCTGGCTCTCTGTTAGAGCAACTCACCTCATTTCACTCCCCAGTCACTTCAATTTTGGAGGTGGGAAAACTTCTAGAAAGAATAATTCGGGACAAAATTAATAGTCCCATGGACAAATGTGGGTTTATTCAAGAAAACCAGCATGGACATCGTAAGGGAAAATCATGTTTAACTGTCCTGATGGAGTTTTTTGATGAGGTAACAGAGAGGGTTGATGAGGGCAATGCTGTTGATGTGGTGTACATGGACTTTCAAAAGGTCTGGCAGCATCTGAAAGGTCACTGACCTGAAACGTTAACTCTGCTTCTCTCTGTACAGATGCTGCCAGACCTGCTGAGTATTTCCAGCATTTCTTGTTTTCATTATGGCACATAGTTCCCTTTTCAAACTTACAGAATTAACTACAATAATGTACTCTGAGATTCAAGTTAAATATCAGCCCAATATTTACACACATTATGAGTTTATAAGTTTCAGTATTAATTCCCATAGTGCATCCTGACATATACATTAGATATAACATAACATAAGAACAGAAGAAATAGGAGCAGGAGTAGGCCATTCGGCCCCTCAAACCTGCCCCGCCATTCAGTAAGATCATGGCTGATCTGCCCCAGACCTCAATTCCTCTTTCATGCCAGCTCTTCATAGCCCTCAACTCTCCAATATTTCAAAAATCTATTTACATCCTCTTTAAATACTTTCAGTGATTTAGCCTCCAATACTGTCTGGGGTAGAGAATTCCAGACATTCACTACCCTCTGAGAGAAGAAATCCCTTTGCATCTTAGTTTTAAATGAGTGTCCCCTTATTCTGTAACTATGCCACCTAGTTTGAGATTCCCCCACTAGTGGAAACATCTTCTCAACATCGACCCTGTTAATAAAAACAAGAAATGCTGGAAATACTCAGCAGGTCTGGCAGCATCGGTGAAGAGAGAAGCAGAGTTAATGTTTCAGGTCAGAGACCCTTCTTCACCCTATTAAGCCCCCTCAGAATCTTGTACGTTTCAAAAAGATCACCCCTCATTCTTCTAAACACGAATGAATAACCTGTTTAGCCGTTCTTCATAAGTCAGCCCCTTCATCCCAGGAATCAGCTGAGTGAATCGCTTTTGAACTCCTCCAATGCCAGTACATCCTTTCTTAAGTCTAAATCTCAAGTGCGATATCAGATTGAGAGAATCTGAAAGATAGTATAACCTGAGATACAAACTGAGAATTCAGTTTAAAACTCCCCCGGATTGTGAAACTAAAAGATACAACAGCAATTCAATTTGTATAGACTGAGCTTTGGATCACATTCCAGCCCTCATACAGTATCAGACTGGAAGATACTGTAGCAATTCCATTAGTGCAGACTCAGCTCTACATTGCAGAGCAGGGAACATATTTAAACAATCCGGAACACTTTTACACAAGACGGATCATATTTACACAACTGAGAAGATCTTTACCCAACAGGGACCCATTTTACACAATAACAGAGAACATCTTTACACAACAGCGAATATAGTTACACAACAGAGAACATATTACAACGCAGGAAATATATTTAAAAGAACACAAGGGACATCTTTACACAACAGAGAACACAATTACATAAATCATCAGTCTTTCGCTGTCTTTTGCTGGTTTGCTCAGTACCTTTCTCTGTCTGTTCCCTTCTGGGTCCTGATAATATATTCCTGGTTTTCTGTGTGTCTTTCTCTGTCTGTTCCTTTCTGGGTCCGAATGATCTCTTCCTGGTTTTCTGTGTGTCTTTCTCTGTCTGCCTCATTGTCGGTGCTGTTACTCAGTGTCCTTGTGTCATTGTGCAGTGAGGGTGAGTCCGTCAGCACGTGTGTTTGCTGAGTCCGGGATTCTTGAGAAATCCGACTACAATCCTATTTTTAGAAAAACATTGGGGAAATGAGCATATTGCACTAACAGGCAGCTAAAATGTAAAGTGGTAGTTAGCAGAGTGCCGCAGCGGAAGCGTGCTGGACCCATAACCCAGAGGTCGATCGATCGAAACCATTCTCCACAGTTCACGTTCAAAGCATCAAGTGTTTCCCCATAATAACAAGATGCGCTCGATAGCGATCAGCTTTTTCCTTCTAGTGAACACATCAATCCGTAACAAATCACTTGTGCTCACACGAACACAAGCTGCAAACACGGACCAGCTGAGTCTCTCCCACTTTGTCAACCCCTTCCTGCAGAGCCTCTTCTCCACCACCAGATGGTGATGTTGGCCACAGTAAAACCAGGGCAAATGGTCACAGTGAGGAGACGGTCAGTAACAGAAAATAAAACAATAACAGGGAAAACCTTTACACAACAACAGGGTACATCTTTACACAACAGAAAACATATTTACACAACAGGAAATACAGTTGCACAACAGGGAGAATACAATCATACAAATGCCTTGTTTCTCCATCTCAGTTTCGTTGTCTGTCTGTCTCTCTCCGTTCCTCACTTTTGCTTCCTCACAGTCTATTAGTTTTCTGTGTGTTTTTCTCTCTGTCCCGTTGTCGATGGTGTTACTCAGCGTCGTTATAACATTGCGTTGCCAGGTTGAGCCTCCCAACACCTGTGTTATAGAACATAGAACATAGAACAGTACAGCACAGTCCAGGCCCTTCGGCCCACGATGTTGTGCCGAACCTTTAACCTACTCTAAGATCAAAACTACCGACATACCCTTCATTCTACTATCATCCATGTACCTATCCAAGAGACGCTTAAATGTCCCTAATGTATCTGCTTCGACTGCCACCGCTGGCAGTGCATTCCACGCACCCACCATTCTCTGTGTAAAGAACCTACCTCTGACATCTCCCCGAAACCTTCCTCCATCACCTTAAAATTATGCCCCCTGGTGATAGCTCTTTCCGCCCTGGGAAAAAGTCTCTGGCTATCCACTCTATCTATGCCTCTCATCATCTTGTACCCCGCTATCAAGTGATCTCTCATCCTTCTTCATCCCAATGGGAAAAGCCCCAGCTCCCTCAATCTTTCTTCGTCGGACATGCCCTCCAGTCCAGGCAGCATCCTGATTAATCTCCTCTGCACCCTCTCTAAAGCTTCCACATTCTTCCTATAATGAGACGACCAGAGCTGAACACAATATTCCAAGTGTGGTCCAACCAGTGCTTTATAGAGCTGCAGCATAACCTCACGGCTCTTAAACTCAATCCCCCTGTTAATGAAAGCCTACACACCATACGCCTTCTTAACAACCCTATCAACTTGGGTGGCAACTTTGAGCAATCTTTGGACATGGGCCCCAAGATCCCTCTGTTCCTCCACACTCCCAAGAATCCTGTCTTTTCGCCTGTATTCTGCATTCAAATTCGACCTTCCAAAATGAATCACTTCACACTTTTCCAGGTTGAACTCCATCTGCCACTTCTCAGCCCAGCTCTGCATCCTGTCAATGTCCCGTTGCAACCTACAACAGCCTTCCACACTATCCACAACTCCAGCAAGCTTCGTGTCATCGGCAAACTTGCTAACCCAGACTTCCACTTCCTCATCCAAGTCATTTATAAAAATCACAAAGAGCAGAGGTCCCAGAACAGATCCCTGCGGAACACCACTGGTCACTGAGCTCCAGGCTGAATACTTTCCATCTACTACCACCCTCTGTCTTCTATGGGCCAGCCAATTCTGTATCCATACAGCCAACTTTCCCTGTATCCTATGCCTCCTTACTTTCTGAATGAGCCTACCATGGGGAACCTTATTAAACGCCTTGCTGAAATCCATATACACCACATCCACTGCTCTTCCTTCATCAATGTGTTTTGTCACATCTTCAAAGAATTCAGTAAGGCTTGTGAGGCATGACCTGCCCCTCACAAAGCCATGCTGACTGTCTCTAATAAAACTATGCTTTTCCAACTAATCATAAATCCTGTCTCTCAGAATCCTCTCGAATAATTTGCCCACTACCTACGTAAGACTGACTGGTCTGTAATTCCCAGGGTTATCCCTATTCCCTTTCTTGAACAAGGGAATAACATTTGCCACCCTCCAATCATCTGGTACTACTCCAGTGGACAGTGAGGACACAAAGATCATCGCCAAAGGCGCGGCAATCTCTTCTCTCGCTTCCCTTAATATCCTTGGGTATATCCCGTCTGGCCCCAGGGACTTATCTGTCCTCATGTCTTTCAAAATTTCTAGCACATCCTCCCTCTTAACATCAACCTGTTTGAGCATATCAGCCTGTTTCACGCTGTCCTCACAAACGACCAGTTCCCTCTCACTAGTGAACACTGAAGCAAGGTATTCATTTAGGACCTCCCCTACCTCCTCCGACTCCAGGCACAAGTTCCCTCCACTATCCCTGATCGGCCCTACCCTCACTCTTGCCATCCTCTTGTTCCTCACATAAGTGTAGAACGCATTGGGATTTTCCTTTATCCTACCCGCCAAGACTTTTTCATGTCCCCTTCTAGCTCTCCTAAGTCCATTCTTCAGTTCCTTCCTGGCTACCTTGTAACCCTCTAGAGCCCTGTCTGATCCTTGCTTCCTCAACCTTAAGTAAGCTTCCTTCTTCCTCTTAAATAGCTGTTCCACATTTCTTGTCATCCAAGGTTCCTTCACCCTACCATCCCTTCCTTGCCTCATCAGGACAAACCTATCCAGCAGTCGCAGCAAGTGCTCCCTAAACAACCTCCACATTTCTGTCGTGCATTTCCCTGAGAACATCTGTTCCCAATTTATGCACCCCAGTTCCTGCCTAATAGCATTGTAATTCCCCCTCCCCCAATTAAATATTTTCCCATCCAGTCCGCTCCTGTCCCTCTCCATGACTATAGTAAAAGTCAGGGAGTTGTGATCACTATCACCGAAATGCTCTCCCACCGAGAGATCTGCCACCTGGCCTGGTTCGTTGCCAAGCACCAAATCCAACATAGCCTCCCTTCTCGTCGGCTTATCTACATATTGAGTCAGGAAACCTTCCTGGACACACCTGACAAAAACTGCTCCATCCAAACTATTTGCACTAAGGAGGTTCCAATCAATATTAGGGAAGTTGAAGTCACCCATGACAACAACCCTGTTACTTCTGCACCTTTCCAAAATCTGCCTCCCAATCTGTTCCTCCGTGTCTCTGTTGCTATTGGGGGGTCTATAGAAAACTCCCAATAAAGTGACTGCTCCTTTCCTGTTTCTGACTTCCACCCATAATGACTCAGTAGACAAACCCTCCTCGATGACCTCCCTTTCTGCAGCTGTGATACTATCCCTGATTAACAATGCCACTTCCCCACTTCTTTTACCTCCCTCCCTATTCCTTTTGAAACATCTAAACCCCGGAACATCCAACATCCATTCCTGCCCCTGTGATATCCACGTCTCTGTAATGGCCACAACATCCTAGCTCGAAGTACTGATCCATGCTCTAAGTTCATCACCCTTATTCCTGACACTTCTTGCATTAAAATAGACACACTTCAACCCATCATACTGGCTGAAACTTTGCCCTGTCAACTTTCTAACCTTCCTCACAGACTCTCTGCACTCTGTATCTGCCTGTTCAACAGCTACCCCATCCACTTATCCATAGCTCCGGTTCCCATCCCCCTGCCAAACTAGTTTAAACCCTCCCGAAGAGTTCTAGCAAACCTCCCGCCCGGGATATTGGTGCCCCTCCAGTTCAGATGCAACCCGTCCTTCTTGTACAGGTCCCACCTTCCCCAGAAGGTATCCCAATGATCCACATAACTGAAGCCCTCCCTCCTGCTCCAGTTCTGTAGCCACGTGTTCAGCTGCACTCGCTCTCTGTTTCTAGCCTCACGAGCACGTGGCACCGGTATCAATTCTGAGATTACTACTCTGCCTGTCCTGCCTTTTAGCTTCCAACCTAACTCCTATATTCGCTTTTCAGGTCCTCATCCCTTTTCCTCGCTATGTCATTGGTACCGATATGTACCACGACTTCTGGCTGCTCCCCCTCCCCCTTAAGAATCCTGTAGACTCGATCCAAGACATCCCTGACCCTGGCACCCGGGACGCAACATACCATCCGGGAGTCTCGTTCGCGACCACAGAATCTCCTGTCTGTTCCTCGAACCATTGAATCTCCTATCACTATCGCTCTCCTATTCTCCACCCTTCCCTTCTGAGCCGCAGAGCCAGGCTCAGTGCCAGAGACCTGGCCGCTGTGGCTTTCCCCTTGTAGGTCCCCCCCATAACTGTATCCAAAATGGTATACTTATTATTGAGGGGAACGGCCACAGGGGATCCCTGCACTGTGCGCCTATTCCCTTTCCCTCCCCTTACGGTCACCCAGCTACCTTTATTCTGTGACTTCGGTGTCAGTACTTCCCTATAACTGCTCTCTATCATCCCCTCTGCCTCCCGCATGATCCGAAGTTCATCCAGCTCCAGCTCCAGTTCCCTAACGCGGTCTGTGAGGAGCTGGAGTTGGGTGCACTTCTCACAGGTGAAGTCAGCAGGGACACAAGTGGTGACCCTTACCTCCCACATCCTGCAAGAGGAGCATGCAACTGCCCCAGCTTCCATCCCCTCTGCTCGAAATTGACAACAGGGAATAAAAAAATATAAAGGATAACCTTACCTTACCAAACCCTCCACACAAGAGTCCTTTTTTTTGGTTGGAGGAGGAGGATGGGTGGGAGACACTGCACGTGTAGTAATTCGGGTTTAGCCACTGCCCGAATATATAAGTTCACTTACCCAGCAGTCCCCGTGTCCGCGTCCGCCGAATCGCCAGGAAAGTACTTCATAGTGAAACGTACCTTCCCGGCTGCCCCCAGGCTCGCACTATCACCGCTACTGCTGATCAAAGGTGTTGCTGTAATAAAACAGAAAATGCTGGAAATGCTCAGAAGGTCTGGCAGCATCTGTGCAGAGAGAAACAGTTAACAGTTCAGGTCTGTTTCCTTAGCTCACATTAACTTTGTTCTTTCTCCACAGATGCTGCCAGACCTGCTGACTATTTCAAGCATTTTCTGTTTCTGTTTCAGATTTCCAGCATCTGCAGTATTTTGCTTTTGTACGTGTGTTGCTGTGTCTGGGACTGTTTGCGTGCAATGCTATTGCTTTCTAAACAGCGTTGAAACAATCATTTATCCTGTTAACACACAGCACTAATACACAGCTGGATATAAACAGCAGCCTGCAGCAGAGGGTGCAGTGGAAGTTTATTAACACAAATAATTCACCAACGCTATATTTACTGCTATCCCCAATCACACCACGCTTCGTCTTAACACGTTTTACTCTCTATTTACATCAACTTCTTACTTCCAGTAAACACTTCAATTTGGAACACAGCTTCCAAATCACCTTTATTCACTAACCCGAACACACAGCAGCCCAGACTTTCCCCTTTCTGTCAACCCATTCCTGCATCACTGCCTCTCCACCAACAGTTGTTGCTGGAATCATACAATCATAGAATGGCTACAGCACAGAAGGAGGCCATTCGGCCTGTCGAACCCGTGCTGGCTCTCTGTTAGAGCAAATCACCTCGTCTCACTCCCCAGTCAGTTCAATTTCGGTGGTGGGAAAACTTCTCGAAAGAATAATTCGGGACAAAATTAATAGTCCCATGGACAAATGTGGGTTAATTCAAGAAAGCTAGCATGGATTTCTTAAGGGAAAATCATGTTTAACTGTCCTGCTGGAGTTTTTTGATGAGGTAACAGAGAGGGATGATGAGGGCAATGCTGTTGATGTGGTGTACATGGACTTTCAAAAGGTCTGGCAGCATCTGAAAGGTCACTGACCTGAACCATTAACTCAGTTTCTCTCTCCACAGATGCTGCCAGACCTGCTGAGTATTTCCAGCACTTTTTATTTATATTTCAGATTTCTAGCATCTGCAGTAGTTTGCTTTAATTGACTTTCAAAAGGAGTTTGATACAATGCAACACAACAGACTTGTGAACAAAGTTATAACTCGTGGAATAAAAGGGACAGTAGTAACATGGATATGGAAATTTTCTGAGTGACAGAAAACAAACAGTAGTGAGCAATGGATGTTCTTCGGGCTAGAGGAAGGTTTGTAGTGGAGTTCCCCAGGAGTCAGTGTTGGGAACCTTGCCTTTCCTGATATATAGTAATGACTTGGTGTACAGGGCAGAATTTCAAAGTTTATGGATGATACAAAAATTGGAAGCATTGTGAACTGTAAGGATGATAGTGTAGAACTTCAAAACGACATAGACAAGTTGGTGGAATGGGAGGACAGATGACAGGTGAAGTTCAATGCAGAGAAATGTGAATTGATTCATTTCGGTAGGAAGAACATGGAGTGACAATATAGAATAAAAGGTACAATTCTAAAGGGGGTGCAGGAGCAGAGAGACCTGGGGTTACATGTCATTGTTTGAGAGAGTGGTTAATAAAGCATACAGTATCCTCGGCTTTAGTGATAGAGGCATAGAGTACAAGAACAAGGAGGTCATGTTGAAATCGGAAGCCATTTCTCGTGTATAGGCGGAGCGCACGCGGGACTGCTGGGTAAGTGAGGTTACATATTTGGGCGGTTGCTTTACCCGAAACCCTATTCGGGTAGTGTCTCCCACCCATCCTCTTCCTCTAACCAAAAAAAAAGTTCTGTCCGTTGGATTGCTAAGCTAACAAGTTTTGACTTTTTTTTTTGGTTTTCAGTAGATCTGTTGGGAATTTAGAATACTGGGAATGGAGGTTAAGGCAGTTGAATGTTCCTCCTGCAGAATGTTGGAGGTAAGGGTCGCCAAGAGTGTCCCTGCTGACTGCATCTGCGGGAAGTGCACCCAACTCCAGCTCCTCGAGAACAGCGTTAGGGAACTGGAGCTGGAGCTGGATGAACTTCGGATCATTCGAGAGGCGGAGGGGGTTACTGAGATGAGTTATGGGGAGGTAGTCACACATCAGGTAAAAGACGTAGGTAGATGGGTTACCGTCAGGGGAAGGAGAGGGAACCAACAGGCAGTGCAGGGATCCCCTGTGGCCGTTTCCCTCAACAACAGGTATACCGTTTTGGATACTGTTGCGGGGGACGACTTACCAGGGGTAAGCAATGGGGTACAGGTCTCTGGCACAGAGTCTGTCCCTGTTGCTCAGAAGGGAAGGGGGAAGAGGAGCAGAGCATTATTCATTGGGGACTCCATAGTTAGGGCAACAGATAGGAGGTTCTGTGGGAACGAGAGAGACGCACGGTTGGTGTGTTGCCTCCCAGGTGCCAGGGTTCGTGATGTCTCGGATCGTGTTTTTGGGATCCTTAAGGGGGAGGGGGAGCAGCCCCAAGTCGTGGTCCACATAGGCACCAACGACATAGGTAGGAAGAGAGATGGGGATTTAAGGTAGAAATTCAGGGAGCTAGGGTGGAAGCTTAGAGCGAGAACAAACAGAGTTGTTATCTCTGGGTTGTTGCCCGTGCCACGTGATAGCGAAGCGAGGAATCGGGAGAGAGAGGAGTTGAACACGTGGCTGCAGGGATGGGGTAGGAGGGAGAGTTTTGGTTTCCTGGACAATTGAGGCTCTTTCTGGGGTAGGTGGGACCTCTACAAACAGGATGGTCTTCACCTGAACCAGAGGGGTTCCAATATCCTGGGGGGGAGATTTGCTAGTGCTCTTCGGGGGGGGTTTAAACTAATTCAGCAGGGGAATGGGAACCTAAATTGTAGTTCCAGTGTACAGGATGTTGAGAGTAGTGAGGTCATGGATAAGGTTACAAGGACGCAAGAGGGCACTGGCAAGCAAGAACTTGGTTTAAAGTGTGTCTACTTCAACGCCAGGAGCATCCGAAATAAGGTGGGTGAGCTTGCAGCATGGGTTGGTACCTGGGATCCCGATGTTGTGGCCATTTCGGAGACATGGGTAGAGTAGGGAGAGGAATGGATGTTGCAGGTTCCGGGATTTAGATGTTTCAGTAAGAACAGAGAAGATGGTAAAAGAGGGGGGGGGGTGTGGCATTGTTAATCAAGGAGAGTATTACGGCGGCAGAAAGGACGTTTGAGGACTCGTCTACTGAGGTAGTATGGGCCGAGGTTAGAAACAGGAGAGGAGAGGTCACCCTGTTGGGAGTTTTCTATCGACCTCTGAATAGTTCCAGAGATGTAGAGGAAAGGATAGCGAAGATGATTCTCGACAGGAGCGAGAGTAACAGGGTAGTTGTTATGTGGGACTTTAACTTTCCAAATATTGACTGGAAATACTATAGTTCGAGTACTTGAGATGGGTCAGTTTTTGTCCAGTGTGAGCAGGAGGGTTTTCTGACACAGTATGTAGACAGGCCAACCAGGGGCGATGCCGCATTGGATTTGGTACTGGGTAATGAACCCGGCCAGGTGTTAGATTTAGATGTAGGTGAGCACTTTGGTGACAGTGATCACAATTCGGTTAGGTTTACTTTAGCAATGGGCAGGGACAGGTATCTATCGCAGGGCAAGAATTATAGCTGGGGGAAAGGAAATTATGATGCGATTAGGCAAGATTTAGGATGCATAGGATGGGGAAGGAAACTGCAGGGGATGGGCACAATCGAAATGTGGAGCTTATTCAAGGAGCAGCTACTGCGTGTCCTTGATAAGTATGTACCTGTCAGGCAGGGAGGAAGTTGTCGAGCGAGGTTTACTAAAGGAGTTGAAGTACTTGTCAAGAGGAAGAAGAAGGCTTATGTTAGGATGAGACGTGAAGGCTCAGTTCGGGCGCTTGAGAGTTACAAGCTAGCCAGGAAGGATCGAAAGGGAGAGCTAAGAAGAGCGAGGAGAGGACACGAGAAGTCATTGGCGGATAGGATCAAGGAAAACCCTAAGGTTTTCTTTTGGTATATCAGGAATAAAGGAATGACTAGAGTTAGATTAGGGCCAATCAAGGATAGTAGTGGGAAGTTGTGTGTGGAATCAGAGGAGATAGGGGAAGCGTTAAATGAATATTTTTCGTCAGTATTTACAGTAGAGAAAGAAAATGTTGTCGAGGAGAATACTGAGATACAGACTACTAGGCTAGATGGGATTGAGGTTCACAAGGAGGAGGTGTTAGCAATTTTGGAAAGTGTGAAAATAGATAAGTCCCCTGGGCCAGATGGGATTTATCCTAGGATTCTCTGGGAAGCCAGGGAGGAGATTGCAGATCCTTTGTCCTTGATCTTTGTCGTCATTGTCAACAGGAATAGTGCCGGAAGACTGGAGGATAGCAAACGTTGTCCCCTTGTTCAAGAAGGGGAGTAGAGACAGCCCTGGTAACTGTAGACCTGTGAGCCTTACTTCGGTTGTGGATAAAATGTTGGAAAAGGTTATAAGAGATAGTTTTTATAATCATCTTGAAAAGAATAAGTTCATTAGCGATAGTCAGCACAGTTTTGCGATGGGTAGGTCGTGCCTCACAAACCTTATTGAGTTTTTTGAGAAGGTGACCTAACAGGTGGATGAGGGTAAAGCCGTGGATGTGGTGTATATGGATTTCAGTAAGGCGTTTGATAAGGTTCCCCACGGTAGGCTATTGCAGAAAATACGGAAGTATGGGATTGAAGGTGATTTACTGCTTTGGATGAGAAATTGGCTAGCTGAAAGAAGACAGAGGGTGGTGGTTGATGGTAAATGTCCATCCTGGAGTTTAGTTACTAGTGGTGTACCGCAAGGATCTGTTTTGGGGCCACTGCTGTTTGTCATTTTTATAAATGACCTGGATGAGGGTGTAGAAGGGTGGGTTAGTAAATTTGCGGATGACACGAAGGTCGGTGGAGTTGTGCATAGTGCCGAAGGATGGTGTCGGTTACAGAGGGACATAGATAGGCTGCAGAGCTGGGCTGAGAGATGGGAAATGGAGTTTAATGCGGAAAAGTGTGAGGTGATTCACTTTGGAAGGAGTAACAGGAATGCAGAGTACTGGGCCAATGGGAAGATTCTTGGTAGTGTAGATGAGCAGAGAGATCTTGGTGTCCAGGTACATAAATCCCTGAAAGTTGCCACCCAGGTTAATAGGGCTGTTAAGAAGGCATATGGTGTGTTAGCTTTTATTAGTAGGGGGATCGAGTTTCGGAGCCACGAGGTCATGCTGCAGCTGCACAGAACTCTGGTGCGGCCACACTTGGAGTATTGCGTGCAGTTCTGGTCACCGCATTATAGGAAGGATGTGGAAGCTTTGGAAAGGGTGCAGAGGAGATTTACTAAGATGTTGCCTGGTATGGAGGGAAGGTCTGACGAGGAAAGGCTGAGGGACTTGAGGTTGTTTTCGTTAGAGAGAAGGAGGAGAGGTGACTTAATAGAGACATATAAGATAATCAGAGGGTGAGATAGGGTGGATAGTGAGAGTCTTTTTCCTCGGATGGTGATGGCAAACACGAGGAGACATAGCATTAAGTTGAGGGGTGATAGATATAGGACAGATGTCAGAGGTAGTTTCTTTACTCAGAGAGTAGTAGGGGCGTGGAATGCCCTGCCTGCAACAGTAGTAGACTCGCCAAATTTAACGGCATTTAAGTGGTCATTGGATAGACATATGGATGAAAATGGAATAGTGTAGGTCAGATGGTTTCACAGGTCGGCGCAACATCGAGGGCCGAAGGGCCTGTACTGCGCTGTAATGTTCTATGTTCTATGTTCTATTGCACAAGACACTAGCCTCAGCTGAAGTACTGCGTCCCGTTCTGGGTGCCACACTTTAGGAAATACATGAAGGCATTGGAGAGATTATGGAAAAGATTCATAAGAATGGTTCCAGGGATGAGGAATTTCAGTTATGAAGATAGATTGGAAAAGGTTAGGACTGTTTTCCTTGGAGAAAAGAAGGCTAAGAGGAGATTTCATAGTGGTATTCAAAATGATGAGGGGTGTGGACAGAATGGATAGGGAGAAACTGTTTCCACTTGTGAAAGGATCGAGAATGAGAGGGCACAGATGTAAGGTATTTGGTAAAAGAAGCAAAAGCGACATGGGGTAAAACTTTTTCACACAGCGAGTGGTTAAAGTATGAACTGCCTGAGAATGTGATGGAGGCAGGTTCAATTGAAGCATTAAAAGGGGAATTAGACTGTTATCTGAAAAGGAAGAATGTGCAGGATAATGGGGAGAGGAAGGGGAAGTGAAATGAGGTGAATTGCTCATTTGGAGACTCAGTGCAGACACGATGGGCCAAATGGCCTCCTTCTGTGCAGTAACAATTCTGTGATTCTGTGATTCCAATATTCAAATCATTTATATATATGGTGGTCCTGACACTTACCCTTGTGGACATCACTGTTCACCATCTTCCATTCTGAAAAACAACCAAATACCACAACTCGCTTTTCTTGATATTTCATCCATTTTTTAACCCAAGCAGATACTGACCCTCCTATTCCAGGAGCCTCAGTTTTGTTACCCAGCCTGTTATGTGGTAGTTTGTCAAACGCTTTCTTAAAATCCATATAGACAACATCCATTGCTTTCCCTTCATCAACCTTTTCTGTTACTTCATCAAAAAAAATCAGTTATGTTAGTGAAGAAGTGGAAAGGTGCTGAACCTCTCAGTTTACGGTCTACCCAAACCAAGTTCAAGGCCTGAATAATGAACCGATTGCCTCATTAGTTCTGTGAATAATGCAATGATTTAATAGACAAAGTTTTGAAACATTCCTGCCCATACATCTTGATAACAGAGAGTGTGTGGATCTCCTGACTCAGAATGTTTAATGGATACAGTCCTCAGATCCGACATGGAACCCCTGAACATCCACAGTAAAGATAGTGTGGATGAGGAAATGTAAGAGCTGGGAGCTGAAACTCAGGGACGGCCGAGCTCTCCTGTCATTGAGCTTGTGTGTCTGCTCTGCTCGCCGCACTTCCGGCTCTACTTTGTTTCCAATGAAAAGATGAAAAGGGCCGTTCGGTTTTCCTCTCACTGAGAGCGTGTTTCACTCGGGTTAATATAACCCGGGACTTTTGCTGCTGAAATGAATTCTGCAAGGTCCCAGCAAACACAACGGCTCCCTCCTTTTTCCCCTCTTTCTATCGGATTGTTTGACCAGGAGGGGCTCAATAATAACAAACCCCCTGCAGGGAATGACCGCAAATTGAGCATCTAAATAGGGCAAGTGGGCAGCTTTCTGGGTTCTAGGTTCCCCCTACCCCGCCCCTCCCTCCCTCCAGTCCAAGCCCCTCTTCACTTTCTTTGGGACTTTGATGAGGGTGAAATGGGGAAAGTTCCCATTGATGTTTGAATGCTGAATTGCTGCAAAGATCTGCGCACGCGCGACATAGCCCCGCCCCCGGTGGGACGTCACAATGAGGAGTGCAGCGCATGCGCATCCTTTCCCCAACCCAGTCTGTGAGGCCATTCACTCATTCAGGGGAAGATGCTTTAAATCAGCTGCTAATGGAGACTTCCCGGACCCGGGGGAAGGGAACAAAACAGCATCTGCTTCCAGCAGCCACTGCTTTGGGAGCGTGTCTGCAGATGTGCTCAGAGATTAGCATTGTGTGGCGGGAAGTTGAGGGGGAGTCGGGGAGTGTTTGTAACAGACTTTCTTCTTATTTCCAAAATATACTTAATTCATAAAAATCTTTAAAAATTACATTGCCAAACAGTTTCCAAACAGCACCAAAAAATACAAACATTGCAAGGGTGGTCAGTTTCCTTCAATACTGTCATGAGTTTCTTCCCAACCCTTCCGTTTCACAATTGTCAAGTCAATTACAGTTTTACATTTACAGCAATTGAGAATATTAACGATACAGTTCGAGGGGTTTCCCATGGATCCAGCCCCTCAGTCCAGCTTGGTGGGGGAACCTTACACTGTGGTCTTTCCCCATTGAGCCTTTGCTGCGGCTGCCCCAAGCTTTAGTGCGTCCTTCAGCACGTAGTCCTGGACCTTGGAATGTGCCAGTCTGCAACATTCGGAAGTGGACAACTCTTTGCGCCGGAAGACCAGCATGTTTCGGGCAGACCAAAGGGGTCTTTCACCGAATTGATAGTCCTCCAGCAGCAGTTGATGTTTGTCTCGGTGTGCGTCCCTGGGAACAGCCTGTAGAGCACAGACTCCTGTGTTACAGAGCTGCTTGGGATGAAGCTTGACAAAAACAACTGCATCTCTTTCCACACCTGCTTTGCAAGGGCACATTCCAGGAGGAGGTGGGCGACCATCTCTTCCCCACCACAGCCATCGCGGGCTACTGTGCGGAGGGGGCGAGACTTCGGGTGTGCATGTAGGATCTGACGGAGAGGGCCCTTCTCACCACCAGCCAAGCTACGTCTTGGTGCTTGTTTGAAAGTTCTGGTGATGAGGCATTCCGTCAAATGACTTTGACGGTCTGCTCGGGGAACCATCCGTCAGGATCCACCGTTTCCTTTTCCCGGAGGGCCTTGAGGACATTCCGTGCAGACCACTGCCTGATGGACCGGTGGTCAAAGGTGTTTGCCCGCAGAAACTGCTCCACGAAGGATAGGTGTTACGACACCACCCAACTGCATGGAGCGTTCCGCGGCAATGTACCAGGCCCATCCTTCGCAACACCGGGGACAGATAGAACCTCAGCACGTAGTGACACTTGGTGTTTGCGTACTGGGGATCTACACACAGCTTGATGCAGCCGCACACGAAGGTGGTCATCAGGATGAGGGCCACGTTGGGTACATTTTTCCCGCAATTGTCCAGAGATTTGAACATCGTGTCCCTCCGGACCCGGTCCATTTTAGATCCCCAGACAAAGCGGAAAATGGCTCGGGTGACTGCCACGGCACAGGAGTGGGGTATGGGCCAGACCTGCGCCACGTAGAGCAACAGCGTGAGCGCCTCGCACCTGATGACCAGGTTCTTACCCACAATGGAGAGAGATCGCTGCCCCCACATGCCCAACGTTTGTCGTACATTGGCTACTCGCTCCTCCCATGTTTTGGTGCACGCCCCAGCCCTTCCGAACCATATCCGTTTGTAACAGACACTGTGGAGCAGGAGCTGCTCCCGGAACATGGAGTGAGCCGGGGACATGGGGAAGGGAGAGTTCATTCTCGGACAGTGTCTGTACAGGCTCAGGGAGACACAATGGGAAGAAATCACTATTGAAAATCAGTGACAATTTCACCACCCAAAGGAGAGGGAATTTTCCTGCTTTAGTTCCAGTCTCTCACTGTTTGTTGGATTGTGAACAGTGGGGCAAAAATAGCCGCAAAATAACGATGTGGACAGTTTGACCAAGAGCATTTATTGCAGACACCAGGTGAGAAGTGTGAAAGGCACATTTTAAATAGTGGCTGCTTGTTTTCTGTTGAAATAGAAATGTGACTGTGTAAAGGTCGCTGCTCTTTCGGACAGTCCCAGTCATTGAGCAGTGCAGGGCTTGTGTTGTTTCTGAATGTCACAAACTTGTTGTAAAACCACTGCAAACACCTGGTAAACAGAAGCTGAATACTGCAGTACTGCAGTGGAGTCAGACACTGACACTGTTTGTGTTCCTGGTTTTCATTTTGAGATTGTTCATAATGATTATTATTGGGATGATTACATTGTTCGCTTTTGTATCTTCTACCTCACCAGTTCTTTCATTCCTGCAGGAAAATACACGAAGGAACCTGAATGTATGTGGTGATTCTTGGACACAAGGAAAAGTGCAGTGATCTCGTTCCAACACACAGTCGGTACAGGATCACTCCCAAAGCACAGAGATACTGCCAGCTCATCAGTTCCACTGGAGCAAACAAAAGAAGTAGTCAGACAGACACTGATCCCAAAGTCGAGAGACACATTTTCAATCCAACAGTCTAACAACAGCAGGAGAGACAGAAGTTGTTTCTATTTCACTCCAATTCACTACAGATGACAGGTTGATACATCAATCACAGTCCAAAAACAAGCCCACCATCAGATCTAAATAACCTCTGTCACCATGGCCACATTTTAAATATTAAATCGGAAATAGAACAAACAAAATTTACCTGATTGAAAGGTACAGGATGAATGCAAGGAGGCTTAAAGGGGATTCGGACAGGTTAAATGAATGGGCAAGAACATGGCAGATGGAATATAATGTGAATAAATGTGAAGTTCTCCACTTTGGTAGAATTAACAGAAAGACAGAGTATTTCTTAAATGGTGAGAGGCTGGGAAGTGTCGATGTCCAAAGGGACCTGGGTGTCCTTGTTCATGAGACACTAAAAGCTAGTGTGCAGGTGCAGCAAGCAATTAGGAAGGCAAATGGTATGTTGGCTTCATTGAAAGCGTATTTGAGTACATGAGTAAAGATGTATGAAGTCTAGATGAGACTGCACCCGGAGTATTCTGCACAATTTTGGTTTCCTTATCTAAGGAAGGATAGACTTGTCACAGAGGGAGTGGAACAGAGATTCACCGGTCTCATCCCCTAGGATGGTGGGATTGTCTTATTTTGAGAGACTGCAGAAACTGGGCCTAAATTCTCTAGAGTTTTGAAGAATGAGAGGTGATCTCATTGAAACAGACAAAGTTCTTCCAGGGTGTCACAGGGTAGCTATGGATAGGATGATTGCTCTTTCTAGTGAGTCTAGAACAAGGGGACACAGTCTCAGAATAAGGGCAGGCCATTTGAGACTGAGATGAGCAGGAATTTCCTTACTCAGAGGGTGGGAACTCTGTGGAATTCTTTATCCCAGAGGGCTGTGGAAGATCAATCATTGAACATATTCAAGACAGAAATCGATAGATTTCTAAACACTAACAAGATCAAGGGATATGGAGATAGCAGGGAAAAATGGCGTTGAGGTAGATGATCAGTCACGATCTGTTTGAATGTTGGAGCAGGCTCGATGGGCTGAATGGCCTAATGCCCCTATTTCCTATGATCCTATGAATCCCAATAATGTACATCAGACGTTAGACCAAGTCATGCATTACATACCAGTTCAAAAATGCCACAGAGATTAAGACTGAAAGATACAGTATCAATTCCATTACTACAAAATGAAGGACTTGGAGCTTGCAGACCGGCCCATGTATAAGATTGAAAGTTATATTTTCATTCGCAATCGTTTTCACAGAGCTAAATATTGAATACCAATCCACAACTTGTACAGGACTACCAAATAAAACCTACAACTGTAAAATACAGTTAATCCATATTTTAAATTAAACACAAGGCAAACAAATATTGATACATTAAGAGAGCGGGAAACAGTGAGAGCAGAGTGGAGCATAAAGAGCCCAGGAGAGGGAGCAAGAGTTCACTCGGAGAGCAGGGAACAGCGAGAGCAGGCGTCAAAAAAGGCAAAGGAATACACAATTAATGGGAGAACACTGAATGGTGTAGAGGAAGTGAGGGACGTTGGAGTGAATGTCCACAGATCCCTGAAGGTAACAGGACAGGTCAATAAGGTGGTTCAACAGGTATATGGAATCATTTCCTTTATTAACAGAGGTATAGAGTATAAGGGTGACCTGGTATCCATGTCAATAAGTCACTGACAGCTAACATGCAGGTGCAGCAAGCAATTAGGAAGGCTAATAGTATGTTAGCCTTTATCGCAAGAGGATTTGAGTACAGGAGTAGTGAATTCTTGCTTCAATTGTATAGAACCCTGATTAGACCGCACTTGGAGTACTGTGTGCAGCTTTGGTCCCCTTACCTTCGGGAGGATATTATTGCCATAGATGGAGTGCAAAGAAGGTTCATCAGACTTGTTCCTGGGATGGTGGGACTGTCCTATGAAGAGAGATTGGGGAAACTGGGGCTGTATTCTCCAGAGTTTTGAACAATGAGAGGTGATCTCATTGAAAAATACAAAATATTTAAAGGACAGTCAGGGTAGATGCAGCTAAAATGTTTCCCCTGGTTGGGGAGTCGGGAACCAAGGGACGCAATTTCAAAATAAGGGGCAAGCCACTTAGGACAGAGATGAGGAGAAATTTATTTACTCGGATTGTTGTGAATATTTGGAATTCTGTAACCCAGAGGGCTGTGGAAGCTCAGTCGTTGAGTATGTTTAAAGCAGAGATTGATAGATTTCTAAATACAAATGACATAAGGGAATATGAGGAAAGTGTGGGGAAAAGGGCAAAAGGGCATTGAAGTGGATGATCAGCCATGATCATATTGAATGGTGGGGTAGGCTCGATGGGCTGAATGGCCGACTCCTGCTCCTATGTACCTATGTTCCTAACTCCACATTATCGATGAGACACAGCCTCAGGCTGACTTGTCGGGTGTTGCAAACAGATAACACTGCTTCTGATCTTCACCAGAACAGAGAGTGAGATGTAAAATTGATCATCAAACAGACTGTGAGAGAATACAACAGAATAAAACACATGGAGAGACACTGTGGAATAACAAATAGATTTGATTGGAATGTTGAATTTTGATTGGAATGGATAAAACAGCAGAAACAGCAGATTAAATTGGGACAGAAAAGAGAAACTAATGGGAAGAAGGAAGAAAAGAAAGGATGGATCTGTTCACTTTTTTCAGTTTTTTCACTGGTCCATCAAAGTTGGATTAAAAAAAGATGCAAAAAACAGAGAATTTCACCAAAAAGGGAGATTTAATGCTGCCGAAATCTGGGATCGAAGGATGCCCCAACAGATCACCTGTTTAACTGTCTCCTCTCTGGGGGATTTCAATCAATGAGCAATAGTATTCTCTACTTTTCTTTTGTTAAATGAAACCACTACTGTCACTTGGAGTTAATATCCCTGTGTTCCAACTCCTGAATAATAAAATTGTGAGTTTCGTGATATTTTCTGGACACATTTCCTGCTGAAAGAACTAAGAACTCTTTTCTAATTTACACAATACTATATACACACTCATCAAGCCTCCGAAACTAGCATCCTTGGTGCTGCTCTCTCCTCCCAAACCTCATCTCATGTGACTGTTACATCATCACTCTGATTGTGGGAGGGGTTAATCCCGTGTCTTCAGCATTAACCCTTTACATCCTCATACTGCACTGTCTGTCCAAAAAAATCGGTGGAGGGAACTTGAATTATCAAAACAGCAACAGCTGCCAGTTGAAAATCAACTCAACCCATCAGAGAGAGACTGTCAGAGAACTTCCTGCATCCAGTCCTGACCCTGTCACATTAAGCAGCTGCTCACCCAGACCCCACTCTCATCAACACTGAACATTTTTACTGAGACCCTTTAAATACTGTTTATAAAAGGCCGCAAAGATCAAAGTTCACACAGTTGGATTAAATACAACAAAGTTTAATATCTTCTCACCGTTTCACGGTCACCACATGAGACAGAGGTTTTCTTGTTTGGTTCCTTTGATTTTTCTTGTTCCTGACTGACAAATATTCCAAACCTCAGATTAAACACTCCCACTTGCGTCATGTCCCAGTCTCGGTTAAAAGCAACACATAATGACACAAACACTCTCCTTCAGTGGGATTGATATCAATTTGTTTTCCAGGTTGAATGTGACTGTGAACAAATTTATGTCAAAGAAATTACCTTTGATGTATTAGCAATGAAATTCTGGACAAGGAGGAACAACCATTCCAAACTCACATCCTTCACAAAGGCTGCTTTTGTATGTGATTGAAATTCATCAAGTATTTTGAATTGGAGTTCACAAGACACAGATGTCAGTGTTGATAATGGAACTTTTCAGGCATGTTGCGACTGTGAAATAAGGCTCTGCTGGGAGTTGAACCCACGATTTTCTGTTTATTAGCCAAGCGTTTTAACCAACTAAGCTACAGAGCCAGACCACGAACATATGTGCAATTGAAGTCAGAGGAAGGCCTTGTAGATAGTGGGCAGGCTTTGGCGAGTCAAGAGCTGAGTTCGTCACAGCAGAGTTCCCAGCCTCTGACTCGCTCTTGTTGTTGTAGCTGTAGTTGTAATTGGAATAGGCAACCGTCCGTCTCGGAAGTCGATGGGCAACACCCGGGGTGTACGTCACTTCTGTGTGAAACATCGTTTGTTGTGGCTGTGGAGGATGACTCGTGAGTGACGATCCCTTCCGCAGCTGGTACAGATGAATATCATTGGCCCGAGGTCGACTGATAATGTTTCCTTCCTCTGGGCGCTCTTTCCCACCATCTGGTCATTTCGTTTGTCCTCTGCTTTTCCCATGGTCTTCCTGAATGCCTTTCTCCAGGAATTCCAGTCAGCAGGAAGGACTTCCCATGCATCGACTCCAATCCCAGTCAGCTTGAGATCTCTCTTGCAGATGTCCATGTATCACAGACGTGGGTAACCTGTTGGTCTCGTGCTGATAGCAAGCTCACCAAAGAGCATGTCTTTGGCAAAGCGAAAATCATCCATTCAGCACACATGACCCAGTCAACAGAGTCACCGCTGACTCAAGAGGACAAACATGCTGCAGATCCCTGCACGCTGGTGTACTTCCGCATTCGGCACTCTGTCCTGCCAGGAGATGCCCAATATCTATCTGAGACAACGGAGGTGGAAGCTGTTCAGCTGCTTTTCTTGGCTTGCATAAGTTGTTGATGCTTCTCTACTATAAAGGAGGGTGCTGAGAACACAAGCCTGGTACACGCGGAGTTTTGTATTTTCAATCAGTTTGCTGTCGGTTCACACTTGTCTTCTCAACTTTGACATGACAGCTGCAGCATTGACAATCCTGGTGCTGATTTCAGTATCAAGGGACAGATTGCTGGTGATTGTTGATCCAAGGTATGTGAAGCTGTTGACAACCTCCAAAGTGAGCCTGTCGATGTTGATGGAAGGTGGAGTCTCTACGGCCTGGCCCATAACTTTGATCTTGCTGATGCTGATCGTCAGTCCAAACTCCTTGCAGGCCAGGGAGAACCGATATTCAAGCTGCTGTTAATGAACTTCATTATGGGATGTCAGCACAGCGTCATCAGCAAACAGCAACTCACAGACCAAGAACTGACTCATTTGGGTCTTGGTGCGCAGTCTTGCCAAGATAAACAGCTTGTCATCAGCTCTGGTATGCAGGTGGACATCCCCATCTGAGTCACTGAAAGTTTAAAATAGCAGCATGGTGAAGAATATGCCAATTGTAAAGGATGTGAGCTGTGAGGAGGTTACAAGGAGGCTTCCAGGGGACTTGGACAGGATAAGTGAATGAAATGACAGATGGAATATAATGTGAATAAGTGTGAAGTTATCCACTTTGGTAGAATAAACAGAAAGACAGAATATTTCTTAAATGGTGAGAGGTTGGGAAGTGTTGATGTCCAAAGGGACCTGGGTGTCCTTGTTCATGAGACACTAAAAGCTCGCATGCAGGTGCAGCAATCAATGAGGAAGGCAAATGGTATGTTGGCCTCAACACGAGGGGTCATGAGTACAGGAATAAAGATGTATTGCTGCAATTGTATAGAGCCTTGGTGAGATCGTGCTGGAGTATTGTGCACAGTTTTTGTTTCCTTATCTAAGGAAGGATATACTTGCCACAGAGGGAGTGCAACGGAGGGTCACCAGACTAATCCCTGGGATGGTGGGATTGTCTTATGAGGAAACTGGGCTTGTATTCCTTAAAGTTTCATTTAAAAGGCCATTTAAAACTGAGATAGGATGGAATTTCTTCACTCAGAGGGTGGTGAATCTTTGGAATTCTCTACCTCAGGGGTTTGTGAAAGTTCAATCATTGGGCATGTTCAGGACAGAAATTGATTGAAACCTTGATACTCATGACATCAAGGGATATGGGGAGAGCGCGGGAAAGTGGTGTTGAGGTAGATGATCAGCAAGGATGTAATTGAATGACAGAGCAGGCTCGACAGGTTAAACTGCCTCCTCCTACGTTCCGAAGAGAGTTTGCACCAGGACACAGCCCTGTTTTACCCCACTGCTGATCGTGAAAGTGTCTGATGTTGCTCCATTGTAACTGACGGAACTGTGCATGTTCTCGTGGAAAGAAGAGATGACGCCCAAGAGTTCAGGAGGGCAGCCTAGTTTCCACAGCAGTTTGAAGAGTCTGTCTCTGCTAACAACATCGAAGGCCTTGGTGATGTCTATAAAGACAATGTAGAGTGGTCAATACTGTTCACAGTACTTCTCCTGTAACTGCCGAAGTGAGAAAATCATGTCGACTGTCGATCTACCAGCTCTGAAGCTGCACTGAGACTCAGGATAGATGTGTGATGCCGGGGTCTGCAATCTGGTCAGAGCAGTGCGAGCAAAGACCTTCCCCACAATACTTAGCAAGGAGATGCCTCGCTAATTGCTGCAGTCACTGCGATTCCCCCTTATTGTTGTACAAGGTGACAATGTTTGCATCACACAGGTTTAGAGGTTCAGATCTCCCCTTCCAACAGAGACACAGATGTTCATGGAGATGCTGCAGCAGAGCTGCTTTTCCACTTTTGATGATTCCAGGTGGAATACCATCATTTCCCAGGGCTTTACCACGGGCAAGACGGTCAATGGCGTTGTTGAGCTCCACTATGGTGGTGCCGCTGTTCAGCTCCTGCATGACAGGGAAGTCTGGAATGGTGCTGAGTGCTACTTCAAATGACAATGTTCTCCCTTATGTAGAGTTCAAGGTAATGGTCCACTCACCTTTCCATCTGCTTGTTAGGTTCAGTGATGATCGTCCCTGTCTTTGTCTTCAAAGGTGCTGATTTAGTTACTGCTGGGCCCGTAGCTTTCATAATTTTTTTTATTCATTCATGTGATGTGGTCATCACTGGCTAAGCCAGCATTTATTGCCCATCCCGCATTTCCCATGAGAAGGTGGTGGTGAGCTGCCTTCTTGAACCGCTGCAGTCTATGTGAGGTAGGTACACCCACAGTGCTGTTAGGAAGGGAGTTCCAGGATTTTGACCCAGCGACAGTGAAGGAAAGGCGATATAGTTCCAAGTCACGATAGTGTGTTGTTTGGAGGGGAACCTGCAGGTGGTGGTGTTTCCATGAATTGGCTGCCCTTGTCCTTCTAGTTGGTAGAGGTTGCGGGTATGGAAGGTGCTGTCTAAGGAACCTTGGTGTGTTGAATTCCTTCATATGTCCCTCGAGCATCCCCCAGATTCAGAGGCAGATTGTATGCTGTTGCAGAGTTTTAACCAGTATTGATTGGTGCAGTGCCGAGCCGTCTGCAGAGACTTGTTTCTGGCAGCTCTGAGAGCATCTAGAGTTTGTTTGCCGGGGGCTTGTTTGTAGTTCATAAGGGCTCTCTTCTTAGTTGCAGTAACTGACTCCATTTCAGTCCAATAAGCCTCAAACCAGTCAGCATTCCTCCTATCTATTTTCCCATACACAGCGAATGCAGAGTTATAGATGTTGGTGTGCAGATGATTCCACTTTGATACCACACTGAGGCCTTGGGCGTTTTCTGAAAGAGCCTGATCGAGGATGTTGAGGAACTCCTGGGTGCTTTCTGGGTCAGTGGTTCGGCAAGTGTTGATCCGAGAACGACCTTTCTTCTTGGATGGGTGAAGCTTCCTTGGCTGAAGCCTGACCTTGCTACACACCAGGGAGTGATCAGTGTCACAGTCAGCGCTGTGATAGCTGCGTGTGATGAGGATACTGCTGAGGGTGGTACGTCTGGTGATGATAAGGTCTAGCTGGTGCCAGTGGCATGATCTCGGACGTCTCCAGGACACCTTGTGGCACAGCTTGACCTGGAAGTAGCTGTTCATCACACAGAGGCCATGATGACAGCATAGCTCCAGAAACCTCTGTCCATTTTTGTTCATCTTGCTAATCCCCTGGTGCCCTATGCTCATTGGCCAAGCTGTAGTCAGTACCCAAGCTTGCGTTGAAATCCCCTAGAAGATACAGTCCCTCGGTGCTGGGAATTCTACTGATGGCAGTGTCACGTGTCTCATAGAATTGATCCTTGACATCTGGGGTGGAGGTCAGTGTCGGGACAAAGATGCACATGAGATTAACTGGGCACGTGCTTGTTGACAAGTGAAGGGTATGAAGTCTCTCTGAGCCAACTGTGGGGGGGTTCACTCATTGCAAGTAGCGTGTTTTTTACTGTGAAACCCACTCCATGCTCACGAGTTTCCCCTGTCAGAAGAAGGTGCAGTGTTTCTCTTTGAGGGATCCACTTTGAATGAGTCTAGTTTCTTGCAGCACAGCAATGTCCACATTGAGCCTTGTGAGTTCCTTGTCAATCACAGCTGTCTTGTGTGTGCTATCAACCTGCAGAAGGTTGTCAGTAAGGCCAGGACACATGGTCCTTACATTCCAGCTTGTGATGCGAAGCACTGGTGTCTTCTTTGTTGATAATGTCTTGCCTGGTGCATGGATTACCAATCCGCCAGTTGAGAGATATCTCTCTAAGCTGCAAGCATCCATTGAAGCAAGTAGGTCGTGGCAGTACAGCACCTAACTGACTGGGGGCTGCACAGTTTGGAGTAGGTGGTAGTTATCCAATGAGACGCGATGATCTCTCCCACTGTCAAAAGTAACCCCTGGTGCTCATACTCTACACCAATTGAATGAGAGCTTATAATCGGTAACTGTTTCTTCCCATGTTTTGCTAATGTTTAACCACGAAGCTGGAGTATCCTCTCCAGGGCACAGGCCTGGGCAAATAGTATGGAGACACTGAGCATCAGGACCCCCTCTCAGGATTGCTAGTATTGTCCAAAGGAAAAGAAAAAAACAGTACTGTTTGGTACCAGCTCTGCTGTAGGAGTTGATGGAAAACTACCTGATAAGTAACAGGTAACCGCCTACGGGACTCCACTCCGGATTTACTGTCCAGGTTTACTCCCGATGCCTTCTTCTCTCTCAAGACACCCACAGGGAAGTGAGACTTTTTTCCCATAGATGGGGCTCTGTTTCTTGGCATCAGGATGGAACCACACGCCAGTGGGCCTGCATGACATGCACAAGGATATCACACACTGCCCCATCCCTGTGACAGCTCAGAGAGATACCCTGATGATAATATACCCCACAGGAACATCACAAACAGCCCCCTCCCTAGGACAGCTCTGAGTCAGGCACTGCACACACTGCAACAACAGTGACATTACTGTATTAGACCCTCCATTCTGAAAAACAAGCATTGACCCTACTTTATGCTTTCTGTCTCTCAGCCAATTTTGTATCCACGCTGCCACTGCCTCTTTAATCCCATCTGCTCAAATTTTGTTAACAAATCTATTTTATGGTAATTTTTCAAGCACAATTTTGAAGTGCAGACACACACCATCAACCTCACCACCCTGGTCAACTCTCTGTGAAACTTCATCAAAGAAATTAATTCATTAATTAATTCATACACAATCTTCTGTTAACCAATCTGTACTGGCTGTCAATTATTAACCCATGTTCTACCAAATGCCAGTTAATTTTCTCCTGGATAATTGTCTCTAAAAGTTTCCCCACCACTGACATTAGACGAACTGGTCTGTAGTTCCTGGGTTTATCTCTCTTTTTAAACAGGGCTCTAAAATTAGCAATCCTTGCAGACTTATCTTTAAGTTCTGGAAAGTCTATTGTGGACAATCTCTTTGGGCATGACTTTGATCAATAAAAGCAACAGGATACTTGATTAATAAGTCCAGAACTTTTATTGAGAGTAAAATAGTACTTAATAATTGGAAGTAAAATTATCTTGAACAAACTTGGGGAATATAACTTTACAGCTCTAGCAGGTGTGTAGACTGGTCGAGCTTGGTCTCAGAGTGTCACGGTCCTCTTTGTCCAGCCTAGATCCCTCATCAGGTGGAGAACTTGGTCGATGATCTGAGCCTTTACCCCTGAGATCTTCGAGTGTTCCTGCACACTGAAACCTTACAAGATCCCTACTTTTAACCCTTGGATGGCCATCACACCACCTTGTAAAATAATAAATGGTCTGAGCTGTTGCTAGGTACATTTAATTAATGATGTCTTCCACTAACAGCCAACTGTCCTCAGAATCTCAGACATGAGTACAATGGAGTGGTTTCACACTGTCTCCCAATCTGATCTGAAACAAGTTTCCTATTCATTAAATCGAGACTCTTGAAAATGCTGGAAATACTCAGCAGGTCTGACAGCATCTGTGGAGAGAGAAACAGAGTTAACGTTTCAGATCTGTGATCTTTCATCAGAACTGGGCTGAAATTGTCTGAGGGACTGAGATTGTGGAATCAATTTCAGGGTCAGATACATTGTACTCTGCTAGGATGGGATGATGGTGATTATTAAGTATAGTGCAAGAATATAGATGCTTTTACATTATTTGAATCAACATTGATTTAAACTTTGCGCTCACGAAACCTATCTTTTGATCAAAATGACACTGATAACAATGGAAAAAGCAACACATGCATTTCACGACCACAGGACTTTGCAAAGCCTTTTACAGCCAATGAAGGATTTTCCAAGTGTAGTCACTGTACAGTACAATACAGTACCCTACAATAAGGATATTTCACATTCGAGTCACGCAAGTCCCAGGCAATGACCTTCTGAAACAAGAGAGAATCTAACCCTCTCCCCTTGACATTCAACAGCATGACGATTGCTGAATCCCCCACTATCAACATCCTGGGGGTTACCATTGACCAGAAACTGAACTGCAGTGTCCATATAAATATCATGGCTACAAGAGCAGGTCAGACACTAGGAATCCTGCGGCGAGTAACTCACCTCCTGACTCCCCAAAGCCTGTCCCCTATCTACAAGGCACAAGTCAGGAGTGTGATGCAATACTCTCCATTGCCTGGATAGGTGCAGCTCCAACAACACTCAAGAAGATCAACGTCATCCAGGACAAAGCAGCCCACTTGATTGGCGCCTAATTCACTATATTCACTCTCTCCATCACCAACACACAGCGTGTACCATCCACAAGATGCACTGCAGCAACGCAGCAAGCCTCCTTACACAGCACCTTCCAAACCCGTGACTTCTATCACCTAGAAGGACAAGGGCAGCAGATGCATGGGAACACCACCACCTGCAAGTTCCCCTCTGAGCCACACACCATCCTGGAATTGGAACTATATCACCGTTCCTTCACTGTGGCTGGGTCAAAATCCTGGAACTCCCTTCCGAACAGCACCACATGGACTGCAGTGGTTCAGGAAGTCAGCTCACCACCACCTTCTCGAGGGAATTAGGGATGGGAAATAAATGCAATAATTAAAAATAAAATCAATAAAAAATGACAATATCCTGTAATCCCCAAAAGTAGAAAATACATATGAAAATGAAAATATAATAAAACACAGTCAGCATGGATTTCACAAAGAAAGTCTTGATTAACCTTAACTTTGAAGAATCAACAGCAAGAGTAATAAAGCAGATGTAGAAGAGTTTAAGTTAATAAAGCCTCATCCTTTTAAGTGCTTGAACCAACAAATTGTGGGTTAACAAACAAACACACTAACTGACAGAGCTGGGTGTTGTGCTTTCTAGATTCCCCTAAAGGAGGGTGTTAATGAGTTAAATCTTCAGGTTGCTGCAACCAAAATAGCCATTGTCCACGATCAGTTTTACTGTTATAAATAAAGGGTGGAACATTCATTGTGAATCGATAGAAACAGTCTGGTCCTGCACACTGCAGACACATCCACGTCATCACCAACCAGCTCTCCTATAATAGATGCAGTTATTTGACTTTTCCCCATTAGCTCCATGGAATTAATTTTGAAAGATTTTAAATTGCAAGAAGTTTTGTTAATATTCAGCACTTGAGAAGAAATCATTCCCTGGCCACAGTGGAGAGAGCATTGAATATAAATCAGTAGACTACCAGGTAACACAGTGAAAGCTCATCAGCTAATCTATAATTACTTACCTTTCTTATTTTTGCTCTTGCTATTCGGTTTTTCATCATTTTCAGCTCCTGACTGTGGATATTATTGTGATTAAATGTGAAAAGATGCACTGTGTCTCAGCCCCGGTATATTGGCTCTTTCTCTGTACAGTGCTGTACACACTCAGATACTGACAGTGTCTCTCCCTCCCTGAACTTTCCAGCCCTGACGGTGCAGAAAGCGCTGCTCAAAGTTACACATTCTGACTGTTTGCAGTTGATTAGTGAGAGATTATTAACGTATCCTCCTGCAGCGCTGCCTCGGTTAATAACATCAGATCGAAGTCACATTTCAGATACAGAAACAGACGCATCAATTATTCACTCTTTCCCAGAGTGAGTGAGGCCAGGACAAGCAGCTACATTCCGGTCCCACGCTCTGCATTTACCCAGCACCAGCGGAAAGCAGTGAATACAGATTCTATCAGTGGGTTAATGCAAGATTCCACAGCCCAGGACAAACATCCCCATACACCGAGAACAAGCTCAGGAAAACCCGGGGGAGTTAATATCCCAATCACTGAGCATTCCAGTAACATTGAACAAGTTCCTGAACTGAGTGAACCTTTCAAATTACAGAAGTGATGACGAGGTCAAAAAGGTCTGAACAGTTGAGGTGACTGAGCGGTTTCAGCTTCTCTGTTCAGGTTGCAGCTTTCACTGGAGGCATGTGTTTGAATCCCACTTCTGACAACTTGATTTTCAGTTACTTTGCAGAGCTACCTTGAAGGTTTGAGGTCGAGTAAATACTGAGGAACTGTTTCTAACTGCTGACGATCAGTAACGAAAGATTATAGATTTAAGGTGACTCACAAAACCAGAAGGAACATGAGGAAAAATTCGTTTCTGCAACGTGTGGTTAGGATTTCAGTTATGTGGATGGATTGGAGAAGCTGGGGTTGTTCTCCTTAGAGAGGAGATTTGATAGAGGTATTCACAATCATGAGGGGTCGTGACAGACCCGATAGAGAGAAACTGTTGGTAGAAGGATTGAGACTCAGGTAAAAGCTGTGGCTCAGTTGGTCACACTCACCTCGAAATCACAAGCTTCTGGGTTCAGATTTCACAGCTGACATTCCAATACAGCACTCAGGGTGTTGCAGGTGCTGCCTTTCAGATGTGATGTTAAACCAATACTTGGTCTGCATGTTTGGGTGAATGTAAAAGATCCCATGCTGCAATTTCAAACAAGTAAAGAGCAATTCTCCCTGGTGTTGTGATCAATATTTGCCCCTCAATCAGATCAGTTGGTCATTATCACATTGCTGTTTGTGGGTATTAGCTGCTGCATTTCTGACATTACAACAGTGATTACACTTCAAAAGTATTTCATTGTTTACAAAGTGCTTTGATATATCCAGTGGTCTTGAAAGGTGCTATATAAATGCAAGTCTTTTCTTTCTTTATCACAACACATTACTGTGTAAAAAATGGTTCTTGATGTCATCTCTGGTTCTTCTGCCAATCACCTGATATCTGTGTCCTCTGCTTACTGACCGTTTTACCACTGTAAACAGTTTCTCCTTATTTAAACTATTGAAAACCTCCATGATTTTGAACAAATGTGTCAAATCTTTTCTGAATCTTCTCTGCTGCAAGGAGAACAACCCCAGCTTCTCCAATTTCTCCACATAACTGAAATCCCTCACCCTGCTACCATTGTGGTAAATCTCTTTTTTATTCTTTCCTGGGTTGTGGGCACTGCTGACACAATGTGATTCCTGTCAACGGAGCGGCCTGCTGACATCATCGGACTGTGCCAAGCTGCGCATAGGCTCAGCTACATCTTGCCAGGATTAAGTGGCACATGCACAGGATGATGTCATGGCTCAGCACCAACATCATCGCATATCTGCCCATGGTCCATCTTCGCACATTCACGCTACAGCGTCATCGGGTATCCAGCCTCTCACTCAGCTGGAGGAAGCGGCTGAAGGGGGGAACTTTGTGGTTGGAGCTCTCCCCCCTCGGCCTTGACGCTTCTTCTCCTCAGCTGCTCGCTCTCCACCTCGCTGCTCCCCTGGCCGATTGTTCCCTGTGCGCATCACCCAGCTCTCCTGCCACTCGCTCCCAGCCCCCCAACCCCCACTCCAGCCATTAGCTCTAGGCCCTGCCACTTTCCTCCTTTTGGTCACTCGTTCTTCACTCCTACGTCACGCTTTATGAGAGGCATAGATAGTGTCGATAGCAAGAGTCTGTTTCCCATGGTAGGGGTGACTAAAACTAGAGGGCATAGATTTAAGCTAAGAGGGAGGAGGTTTAAAGGGGGTCAAAGGGGTAAATTTTTCACAGAAATAATAGTGGGTATCTGGAATGAGCTGTCTGGTGGAGGCAGGAACAGTAGTCACATTTAAGAGGCATCTGGACAGGTACTTGAATGAGCAAGGCATGGAGGGATATGCAATTAATGCAGGCAGGTCGGATTACTATAGATAGGCATTATGGTCGGCATGGACGCGGTGGGCCGAAGGGCCTGATTCTGTGCTGTACGACTCTATGACTCTCTGTGACTCCTGTTAATTGTTTAATTATCCACCACCATTCAGGACTGGATGTGGCAGGACTGCAGAGCTTTGATCTGATCTGTTGATTGTGAGATTGCTTAGCTCTGTCTATTGCATGCTGCTTCCGCTATATGACATGCAAGTAATCCTCTGTTGTAGCTTCACCAGATTGACACCTCATTTTTAGCTCTGCTTGGGGCTGTTCCTGACATGCCCTCCTGCACAATTCATTGAACCACTATTGCTCCCTTGGCTTGATGGTAATGGTAGAGTGAGGGATATGCCAGGCCATGAGGTAACATATTGTGTTTAAATACAATTCTGCTGCTGCTGATGGCCCACAGTGCCTCATGGATGCCCAGTTTTGAGCTGCCAGATCTGTTCATTTCTTCCCTCAGATATAATTGAAAAAAGAAATTCTGAAGAAATGCATGAACTAAATAAAAAGGAGAGAGAAATCAATACTGACAAAATAGATGGCAGCATTTGGAAGGTAAAAAGATTTCAGTTTTATTATTGATGAGTGAGAGGAACTACTCACACTTTGGGGCTTCTGCTAGTGGATTTACTGCATCAGAGCAGAAGTACTGTATCAGGCCTTGTTAGCTCAGTTGGTAGAGCATGAGACTTTTAATCTCAGGGTCTTGGATTTGAGACTCTTGTTGTGTGATTGCTCTTCCCTTTTTCAGTCTTCATCGGCAGAGAGTTCAAGGAGTGTTTGAAATTAAATTCAACAACATCACCAGATTTCGACCCCCATCCCTTGCCCCCCTCCCAGTGTAGTTGACAGGACCATCAACCTCTGCCTTCCCCCTTCCCCTCCCTCCCAGAACTGCGACAGGGATCACCTTGTCCCCACTTTCCACCCCACCTGCCTCCATATCCAAAGGATCATCTTCCAACATTTCCACCACCTCCAGCGTGATGCCACCACCTACCTCATCTTCCCCTCCCCTGTCAGCATTCCGAAGGGATCGTTCCCTCCACGACACCTTGGTCCACTCCTCCATTATCCCTGACACCTCGTCCCCTTCCCAAGGCACCTTCTCATGCAATCGCAGGAGATATAATACCTACCGTTTTCCCTCCTCTCTGCTCATTATTTAAAGCCCAAACACTCCTTTCAGGTGAAGCAGCGATTTACTTGTACTTCTTTCAATTGAGTGTACTGTATTCGCTGCTCACATTGTAGTCTCCTCCAAATTGGGGAGACCAAACGCAGATTATGTCAAACACCTCTGCTCAGTCCGAAAGCATGACCCCGAGCTTCTGGTTCCTTGCCGGTTCAACACTCCCCCCTGCTCTCATGTCAACATTTCGGTCCTGGGCCTGTTCCAGTGTTCCAGTGAACATCTCCATGGAAAGATCAATCTTACACGCTAGCTCAAATGTTGGATTTTGTATGTTTAGTATCTTTTCTCATCCAAAGATGACACTATCAATCATTCACCACTCTGTGTTCTCCTGAACTTCGAGTTCAAATTTGTTTGTGAAGTTGAGTGACACGTTAAGACAGCACAGTCTTTGTCTTTGTGAAGGAAGTGATTTTGGAATGGCTGTTTGAAACTGCCCCTCCTTGCACAGAAATTCAGTGCAAATACTCAAATCACCCACAATTTCTTCGTGAGAAATTTGTTCACAATTGCATTCGACATGGAAACCGCCTCAACATTAATCTCACTGAAGGAAAGTGTGACTGTGTTGTTTGTTTCAGAATGTTGGTGCCGTTATGTGTCGCTCTTAACCAAGACTGGGACACAACGCAAGGTTGATCCAAGGTTGGCATATATTATCATTCAGGAGCAAGAAAAATCAAAAGGAACCTAACAAGAACACCCAGTCTCCAGATGTGAGAATCTGTAGATCCGCTTTGGGAAAGTGAATCAGAGCAGAATGAAGGGTGAACTGTCCGACTGCCCAGAAGAGATGAGGACACAGCTCAGTCAGCACGTTCCCCTGGTTTATGATGCTGAAACATTCCTCACACAGAAATTATTCAACCCGATGACAAACGTGCTTCCAGCCGATAATTTATTAAGATAATTTTTTTTTGAGCTACAACACAAACAGCTAATCGACAATGTGGAAAATTGCCCAGGTGTGTCCTGTCCATAAAAAAAAAGCAGGACAAATCCAATCTGACCAATTACCGCCCCATCAGTCCACTATCAATCATCAGCAAAGTGATGGAAGATGTCATTAACAGTGCTATCAATCACCACGCATTTAGCAATAATCTGCTCATCGATGCTCAGTTTACATTCCGCCACGGCCTCTCGGATCCAGGCAAACTTTTGGAAGCTGGAGTATAACATGTTTGAACATCGTGTCCCTCCAGACCTGGTCCATTTTGGAACCCCATATGAAGCGGAAAATGGCTCGGGTGATCGCCACAGCGCAGAAGTGGCGTTCGGGCCAGACCTGCACCACGTACAGCAACGTGCGCGCCTCGCACCTGATGACCAGGTTCTTACCCACAATGGAGAGAGATCGCTGCTCCCACATGCTCAGCTTATGGTTTATCCTGGCTACTCGCTACTTCCAGGTTTTGGTGCACGCCCCGGTCCTTCCGAACCATTTCCCCAGCACCTTCAAGTAGTCTGACCTGATGGTGAAGGGGACAAAGGTTCGGTCAGCCCAGTTCCCAAAGAACATGGACTCGCACTTGCCGTGGTTAATTTTGGCTCCCGAGGTGAGTTCGAACTGGTCGCAGATGCTGATCAGTCTGCGAACGGACAGCGGATCTGAGCAAAAGACGGCGACGTCATCCAGGTACAGGGAAGTTTTAACCTGAGTGACTCCACTGCCTCGGATTGTAAGCCCCCTCCTTATGCTTGCATCCTTCCTAATAGACTCAGCAAAGGGTTCAATACAGCAAACAAACAAGACAGAGGAGAGAGGACTGCCCTGTCTGTCTTTGCAAAGCAGGTGTAGAAAAAGATGCAGTGTTTTTTATCGCGGTTGATCCCAAGCAGCTGTGTAACACAGGAGTCTGTGCTCTCCAGGCTGTTCTCAGGGATGCACACAGAGATAAACATCAACTGCTGCTGAAGGACTATCAATTCGGTGAAAGACGCCCTTTGGTCTGCCCGAAACTTGCTGGTCTTCCAGCGCAAAGAGTTGTCCACGACCTAATGTTGCAGACTGGCACATTCCAAGGTCCAAGACTACGTGCTGAGGGACGCACTACAGCTTGGGGCAGCCGCTGCAAAAGTTCCCTGGGGAAGACCACTGTGTAAGGTACCCCCACCAAGGTGAAGTGAGAGACTGGATCCATGGAAATCCCCTCAGGCTGTATCCAGAAAATATTTCTCCGCCTCCAGGCTCACTTCTTTGACCAGGAGTCCTCCTCCCGACCAGCAGACCCATTCACCCGCCTCCAGCATTCTCCCTCTACCTGGACCCCTCCCCCTGGCCACTTACCCACTCTTGATCTCTTCATTGAAAACTGTCGGCTAGACATTTGTCATCTCAATTTCTTTGCCCCCCTCACTCACTCTAACCTGTCCCCCTCTGATCTTGAGGTACTCCATTCTCTCAGGTCTAACCCCGACATGGTCATCAAACCTGCAGACAAGGGTGGTGCTGTTGTTGTATGGCGTACCGACCTCTACCTTGCAGAGGCTCAGCGCCAACTCACAGACACTTCTTCCTACCTCCCTCTGGACCATGACCCCATCGCCGAAAATCAAGCCATCGTCCAAAGGACTGTCACTGACCTCATCTCCTCTGGAGATCTTCCCTCTGCAGCTTCCAACCTCATAGTCCCGCAACCCCGGACAGCCCACTTCTACCTCCTTCCCACAATCCGCAAACGGGTATGTCCTGGCAGACCCATTGTGTCAGCCTGCTCCTGCCCCACTGAACTTATTTCTTCCTATCTTGACTCTATCTTTTCTCCGCTGGTCCAGTCTCTTCCCACCTACATCCGTGACTCTTCTGACGCCTTACGTCATTTTGACAATTTCCAGTTTCCTGGTCCCAACCGCCTCCTCTTTACTATGGACGTCCAATCACTCTGCACCTCCATCCCCCGCCAGGATGGTTTGAGGGCTCTCCGCGTCTTCCTGGAACAGAGGCCCAACCAGTCCCCATCCACCACCACCCTCCTCCGCCTGGCTGAACTTGTTCTCACATTGAACAACTTCTCCTTCAACTCCACGCACTTCCTTCAAGTAAAAGGTGGTCGCTATGGGTACCCGCATGGGTCCTAGTTATGCCTGTCTTTTTGTGGGATATGTCGAGCATTCTTTGTTCCAGCCCTACTCAGGCCCCCTCCCCCAACTCTTTTTCCGGTACATTGATGACTGTATCGGTGCCGTTTCCTGCTCCCGCCCCGAACTGGAAAACCTTATCAACTTTGCTTCCAATTTCCACTCTTCTCTCACCCATACGTGGTCCATCTCTGACACTTCCCTTCCCTTCCTCGACTTCTCTGTCTCCATCTCTGGGGATAGGTTGTCTACCAATATCCATTATAAGCCCACCGACTCCCACAGCTACCTCGACTACACTTCTTCACACCCTACCTCCTGTAAGGACTCCATTCCATTCTCCCAGTTTCTCCGTCTCCGACGCATCTGCTCTGATAATGCTACCTTCCATGACGGTGCTTCTGATATGTCCTCCTTTTTCCTCAACCGAGGATTTCCCCCCACTGTGGTTGACAGGGCCCTCAAACGTGTCCGACCCATTCCCCGCACCTCTACCCTCACCCCTTCCCCTCCCTCCCAGAACCGTGACAGGGTTCCCCTTGTCCTCACTTTTCATCCCACCAGCCTCCATATCCAAAGGATCATCCTCCGCCATTTTCGCCACCTCCAGCGTGATGCCACTACCAGTCGCATCTTCCCCTCCCTTCCCCTGTCAGCATTCCGAAGGGATCGTTCCCTCCGCGACACCCTGGTCCACTCCTCCATTACCCCCACCACCTCGTCCCCGTCCCAGGGCACCTTCCCCTGCAATCGCAGGAGGTGTAATACCTGCCCATTTACCTCCTCTCTCCTCACTATCCCAGGGCCCAAACACTCCTTTCAGGTGAAGCAGAGATTTCCTTGTACTTCTTTTGATGTAGTATACTGTATTCGCTGCTCACAATGTGGTCTCCTCTATATTGGGGAGACCAAGCGCAGACTGGGTGACCGTTTTGCGGAACACCTCCGCTGGGTCCGCCAGCAGGACCATTTCAACACTCCCCCCTGCTCTCATGCTCACATCTCTGTCCTGGGATTGCTGCAGTTTTCCAGTGAACATCAACGCAAGCTCGAGGAACAGCATCTCATCTACCGATTAGGCACACGACAGCCTGCCGGACTGAACATTGAGTTCAATAATTTCAGAGCATGGCAGCCCCCCATTTTACTTTCATTTTTAGTTGTTTTTTCTTTTTTCTTCTTTTTTGCTTTTTTACATTTTTTACAACCTTTTATATTGCATTTATTTCATTTCATCTTAGTTTATTCAGTTTGCTTACCCACTGTTTTTTTTCAGGTTTGCACTTGCTGCTGTTCAATATTCAGTCCGTTAACACCTATTCCGTAATAATGCTTTGTCTTTCAACACATCATTAACATATTGTTTGCCTTTGCTCCATGACCTTTTGGTCAGCTATGTGGCCTTGTCCAACCTGCACCTTCTCCTTTGTTATCTCTTGCCCCACCCACACCTCACTTGCTGATAACCCGCGACATTTTTTATATTTGTCAGTTCCAAAGAAGGGTCACTGACCCAAAACGTTAACTCTGCTTCTCTTTCCACAGATGCTGCCAGACCTGCTGAGTGATTCCAGCATTTCTTGTATTTATTCCAGAAAATATTTAGTTGCTGCAAAAAGTACTTGGCAGGTAAAATGAAATGGAAGGGTTGTGAGGCAATTCATTCCTGTACTGAAGGAAACTGATCTCCTTTGCAATCTTTTTATTGTTGACTTGGTGCTGTTTTTGAACTGTTTTGTAATGTATCTTTTTATAGTTTTTTAACGAATAAAATACATTTTGGAAATAAAAAAAAAGTTCAGAGAAGGTTCACTGGATTTATTCCTGTGATGAAGGAGTTGTCTTATGAGGACGATTGAGCAGGTTGGACCTATACTGATTGAAGTTTAGAAACATGAGAGGTGACCGTATTGAGACGTATAAGATTCTGAAGGCTCTTGACAGTGTAGATGCTGAGAGGATGTTTCCCCTTGTGGTGGAATCTGGAACTCGGGGACACAGTTTCAGAATTAGCGATTTTCCATTTAAGAAGGAAATGAGGAGGAATTTCTTCTCTCAGACAGTCGTTCATCTTTGGATTTTTATTTCCAAAGAAGTCAAGGGTTATGGGGGGCAGGCAAGAAAGTGGGGTTGATGCCAGGATCAGATCAGCCATGATCCTATTGAATGGCGGAGAAGGCTCGAGGGGCCAAATGGCCTACTCCTGCTACTTTTTCTGTTCTTATGATCTCATTGCAGCTTGTTCCAAATAGAGACAAAAGAGTGGAATTCCAGAGGAGAGGTGAGAGTAATTACCCTTGAGTGAGTGTGGCATCAAGGATCCCTAGCAAAATTGAAATCAATGGGAATCAGGGGAAAACTGTCCACTTGTTGGAGTCATACCGAGCACAAAGCAAGATGATTATGGTTGGTGGAGGCCGATCATCTCAATCCAGGACATTGCCTCAGGAGTTTCTCAGGGTAGTGTCCTAGGCTCAACCATCCTCAGCTCTTTCATTAATGAGTTTCCCTTCAACTTAAGTCAGAAGTGGGAACGTTAGGTGATGATTCACAACTCCTCAGATACTGAAGCAGTCCATGTCTGCAAGCAGCGAGATCTGAACAACATTCAGGCTTGAGCTGATAAGTGACAAGCGACTTGCTTGCCACAAAAGTGCCACGCAGTGAACATCTCCAATGAGAGAGAATCAAACCATCTACCTTTTAATACTCAGCAGCATTATCATCACTGAATCCCTCACCATCAACATCTTGGGGGTTACCATTGACCAGAAACTAAACTGGACCAGTCACATCTATGCTGCGGCTTTTAGCATAGATCAGAAATTGGGAATTCTGCAGCAAGTATCTCACCTCCTGACATGCCAAAGCCTGCCCATGGTCTACAAGGCACAAGGCAGGAGTGTGATGGAATACTCTCCACCTTTCTGGACAGCTGCAGCTCCAAAAACACATACAAAGATCAATACCACCCAGGACAAAGCAGTCGACTTCATCGGTACCTCACCCACCACTTTAAACATTCACACCCTCGACCACCAGAGCACAGTGGCAGCAGTGTGTACCACCTACAAGATGCACTGCAGTAACTCGCTAAGTAACGTTCAACAGCACCATCCAAACCCGTGATCACGGCCACCTCGAAGGAGAAGGGCAGCAGATGCATGGGAACACCACCACCTGCAGGTTCACCTCCAAGTCACTCACCATCATGACTTGGAACTATATCACCATTTCTTCACTGTTGCTGGGTCAAAATCCTGGAACTCCCTCCGCAATAGCACTGTGGGTGTTCCTACACCACATTGACTGCAGCAGTTCAAGAAGGCAGCTCCGCACCACATTCTCAAGGGCAATTAGGGATGGGCAATAAATGCCAGCCTTGCCAGCGATACTCACACCCAAGAATGAATAAAAAACAAATCATTCTCCACAGATACCCCACAATTCAGGCTTGGAAATTTACTTCAGGAGCACAGAGCTTTATATAACTACAACATGAGTTCCAATCTTCAGATTCCATTAGCCTTTCACATTATTTTCTACCAGTCCACTCGCGTTTGGTGATTCAGCACTCGGGTCTCTGCTTGTCCAGTTTCTAACATCTCACCACTTATAAAAAACACTCTGATCTATCTTTCGTAGGTCCTGGATGACCCCTCATTTTAAACTCCATCTGCCAAAGCATTTCTCACTCACGTAATCTATCAAGAAGATCTGAAAATAAATTTCTTGCCAAAGGATAATGTTCTGCTTCTGCTCCCTCGCCGTTTGCTTTTCCCGATAGTCTTTCATTTGGTGTAAATCCAGAGAAAGTAAAGATGTAAGGAAGGAGGGAGGGAAAAATCTTCCTCCTTTTCGTGATCCCTATTTGATCTTCATTCCAGTCCAATTAGGGTGAAGAATTCCGATTGTCTGTCTCAATTTTAATAAAGTATAAACAATTCTGGAATCACCAGCGAGATACTGACAAGAACATGTTTCCAGGCCAACTTTCCACAAAAGCTCCCTCACAACAATGTACTAGACACTTCATAAACTAATGACAAAATTGGGATCCGAACCCACACATGCAAAGCAAAATGCATTAGCACGCCACCGTCTTAACTTCTCGACCACAGTGTCAGCTGTTTGGACAATACAGATCCTGGCTGTGCAGCCAGATGTGCAATGATGGAAATGTAGCTTCTGTAAGTAAATGAAATTTCCATCACATCAGGTCATGGCCTGTTGGGAATGGAGCGGTGTGAAACATTTCCAGACCATGTCCAACACGTTTCTACTCAGTGTGAAAACCCACCACGGAAAGACTGGATCATACAATCATATCATCACATCATGATTAACATCACTCAGACACCTGAACCATTAGGTCACTGATGAAGTCATGATGACCGAATTTCTCAGGAAATGACAACTGAACTAACTGACTGGAAGAATTGCTTTAACTCCACGTGATCAGAGAGGCACAGCCTCAGACCGACTTGGCAGATGAGTATTGATTGAATAATTTCTGTGTGAGGAATGTTCCAGCATCATAAACCAGGGGAACATGCTGACTGAGCTGTGTCTTCATCTCTTCTGGGCAGTCGGACAGTTCACCCTTCATTCTGCTCTAATTCACTTTCCCAAAGCGGATCTACAGATTCTCAAACAAAAACAAGAAATGCTGGAATCACTCAGCAGGTCTGGCAACATCTGTGGAAAGAGAAGCAGAGTTAACGTTTCGGTTCAGTGACCCTTCTTCGGAACTGACAAATGTTAGAAAAGTCACAGATTATAAGCAAGTGAGGTGGGGGTGGGGCAAGAGATAACAAAGGAGAAGGTGTAGATTGGACCAGGCCACATAGCTGACCAAAAGTTCATGGAGCAAAGGCAAACAATATGTTAATGGTGTGTTGAAAGACAAAGCATTAGTTCAGATTAGGTGTGAATACACTGAATACAAGTGCAAACCTGACAAAAAACCTGAAAAAAACAGTGGGTCAGCAAACTGAACAAACTAAGATGAAATGAAATAAATGCAAAAAAAGATAGTAAAAAATGCAAAAAAGAATGTAAAAAAAAGGAAGAAAAAATAACTAAAAATGGAAGTAAAATGGGGGGCTGTCATGCTCTGAAATTATTGAACTCAATGTTCAGTCCGGCAGGCTGTAGTGTGCCTAATCGGTAGATGAGATGCTGTTCCTCAAGCTTGCGTTGATGTTCACTGGAACACTGCAGCAATCCCAGGACAGAGATGTGAGCATGAGAGCAGAGGGGAGCGTTGAAATGGCAAGAAACCGGAAGCTCAAAGTCCTGCTTGCGGACTGAGCGGAGGTGTTCCGCAAAACGGTCACCCAGTCTGCGCTTGGTCTCCCCAATATAGAGGAGACCACACTGTGAGCAGCGAATACAGTATACTACATCGAAAGAAGTACAAGTAAATCACTGCTTCACCTGAAAGGAGTGTTTGGGGCCTGGGATAGTGAGGAGAGAGGAGGTAAATGGGCAGGTATTACACCTCCTGCGATTGCAGGGGAAGGTGCCATGGGACGGGGACGAGGTGGTGGGGGTAATGGAGGAGTGGGCCAGGGTGTCGCGGAGGGAACGATCCCTTCGGAATGCTGACAGGGGAAGGGAGGGGAAGATGCGACTGGTAGTGGCATCACACTGGAGGTAGCGAAAATGGCGGAGGATGATGCTTTGGATATGGAGGCTGGTGGGATGAAAAGTGAGGACAAGGGGAACCCTGTCATGGTTCTGGGAGGGAGGGGAAGCGGTGAGGGTAGAGGTGCGGGGAATGGGTCGGACATGGTTGAGGGCCCTGTCAACCACTGTGGGGGGAAATCCTCGGTTGAGGAAACAGGAGGTCATATCAGAAGCACCGTCATGGAAGGTAGCATCATCAGAGCAGATGCGTCGGAGACGGAGAAACTGGGAGAATGGAATGGAGTCCTTGCAGGAGGTAAAGTGTGAAGAAGTGTAGTCAAGGTAGCTGTGGGAGTCGGTGGGCTTATAATGGATATTGGTAGACAACCTATCCCCAGAGATGGAGACAGAGAAGTCGTGGAAGGGAAGGGAAGAGTCAGGTCTCAAATCTGGGGACTGGGTTTTTTGATTTGGTTCCTTTTGATTTTTCTTGCTCCTGTCTGACAAATATATTCTGAACCTCGGATCAACCCTCCCCTTTGCGTCGTGTTATAGTCTTGGTTAAAAAAGACACAAAACGGCACAAACACTCTGAAACATGCAACACGGTCACACTTTCCTTCAGTGACATTAACGTTGAGCTGTTTTCCAGTTTAAATGCAACTGCAAACACATTGCGCTCAAAGAAATTGTAGGGGATTGAGTTGCCATTCAAATATTAGCACTGAACATTTGTACAAGGAGGAACAGCCATTCCAAACTCACATCCTTCACAAATGCAACCACTGAGCTGTTTTCTTGTGTGAATAAAATTCATAAGAAAAGTTAAAGTTCTCAAGAAAACAGATGTAAACGATTGATAGCTAAACTTTTGAAGCAAGGATATGAATCCAAGATTTTCTAATTATTATACAAACACTCGAGCCAACAATGCTGAAGAGGCAGATCACAAATGCTGTGACAACTCAGGGCAGAGGAGGGCTCTCTTTATTCTCATCCCACTTCTCCACAGGTCACAACATCTATTTTAACTTTTCCCACTTCCTGAAACAGTCAATCATATACTCTATTTTTCCCAGAATAGAAGACACTGACCAGGTTTCTTTAATGAACACCAAAATGATTCATTTATTGTAGAACACGTTTTAAGTCTTCTTTCTTTTTCTTTTGGGCCTCCTTATCTCGAGAACAATGGATACGCGCCTGGAGGTGGTCAGTGGTTTGTGAAGCAGCGCCTGGAGTGGCTATAAAGGCCAATTCTGGAGTGACAGGCTCTTCCACAGGTGCTGTAGAGAAATTTGTTTGTCGGGGCTGTTGCACAGCTGGCTCTCCCCTTGCGCCTCTGTCTTTTTTCCTCCCAACTACTAAGTCTCTTTGACTCGCCACAATTTAGCTCTGTCTTTTTGGCTGCCCGCCAGCTCTGGTTTCTTTAATGAACAAGGTTTCTTAAATGAACAACAAAATGATTCATTTATTGTAGAACAAGTTTTAACTAGTCATGAAGTAAAGCATAAACACACAGGTGGAAATTTTATAAGTTCCCTTTTCACCTTTACTTTTAAAGTCATTTTTAAAAATCTTCGAGCCACATGCACACACACATACACCGGTTAACTGAAAAGATAATAGGGATTTTAAAAAAAAAATTAATTTTGTTTTGTTGCAGAAAATCCAGATTGCGCCCAATTGTTGAACAAATTCTCCGGACACAGACCTTGAGAATCAAACACTTTATTGCATGATATCATGGGGGATAACACCTTACCTAAAGGCGGTCCAGTGCTACTCCCAAAAAGCTACAGATCGCCGTGGACTTATATAGTATAAAAGAGGCAGAGCTAACAGTTTCACAATTAGATAAGCACCCACAAGACTGCCTCCGTAACGGTGCACCATGCAGGGTCCGAGGTCAGCAAAACATCAGTTTCACCAATAACAAGCTAGTTCCTTAATTCAATGCCCACTCCAGACACCACGTCTGGCCGTAACGTCTGATTGTGGTTAGCTGCTCTGTCTACATTTTATGACCGTTGGTTGTGGTTAGATTAGCTACAAGCTGTCTCCTGCTTTTCTGCTTCTACAAAGTTAAGTAATAATTAGCAAAGCTAAGAAAATTTCTCCAACAATCCCTCCTTTTATCATACCATGATAATACAGCATCATCATGAGTCGAGGGAGAGGCAGGGGCTTAAAGTAATCATTGAAGCATAATATCTTTTTCTGCCATTGCGCTGTAGCAGCCGCAAGGCCAAGCTAGCAATACATGATTGATTAATCTCATCTTAAATGTCCCCATAATATTCTGTTCTTAAAATTCTAAAATTCCGTTCTCACAGTCCCCTCTTGACTCTTCTACAACCCTTTTAAGAATCCTTCCCTTGATCCCACCTAGGTGCCTTGAATGGTCTCTATTTGTCTAGAAGCAGCCTTCAACACCCGGAGGGGTCGCACTCCATACGTTGCCTGCTTATATCACAAGGGGGCAGCGGGAACTCTGTAAAGGCATAAGTTTTGCAGGGGCTTCAAATACTTGCTTACAAAATAAAAGGGTGGTACACTTGTACAATTACAAATTCATTTAAACATCACTGTTACATTATCGATTGTATAAACATAATACAATTTCATAAAGTACATTGATCATTCATTTGCTCACTTTAAGTATATATGAAAAGGTTAAACAATTACCCTTTTACGGCATAACTAATTGTCCCTCCTTTGACAGAGCAAGTTCGAACACTAATTGCTTTTCGGGTAGCTGTCCAACCTGTGTTTATACATCCTCTTGCATCGCCTAATTAATTTCTTAAGTTGCCAAATTAAGTATGTCACATCTAACACCATGATACCCAAAACCACTATCAGGACATGGGAGATGATTCTAAACCAGGGGTGTATCTGCACGTCTGACCCCAGTTCCAGAAGTCCTCCTGCAAGGTAGAATCATTTATCTTGTCAATCACAACTTGTAGCATCTTCGACTGTTGTTCCAGCTTGCAATGGCTTCTAGCTGCTGTCTATCTTTACCCAAGTGTGTGGGCAATGGTTGAATCGTATATTCATCGTCCCGGAGGTAATATGTCAAATCCTCCTTAATACTTTCTGTCACAGTTATCGTTTCTGTCTTTTGTTTATGTATCTCTACCAACTCCATTTTCCCTACTCGGGTTGGTATTTGTGGGTTGAACCAAAATGTACTGTTGCTCACCGGACAAGTCCGTTTCTGTCCATACTGGTACTCCTTCACTGTGGTGGTTAAGCAATATCTCCCCTTTCCCATATAGTCCTGACAATGCTTTCCCAGCCTCCCTGATGCAATTTACAGTGGCATTAAATCCACATTTTGATTCTGCCAATTTATCTATAGGATCAGGACATATGATCACCTGGTTTTCCAGACTACACTCAGACAATGGACAATGTTGTTCCAATTACCTCTTTTCCAATTTCCACAACATAGGGTAAAATATCATTGTATTTTATGTAATCTTTTCCCCTTATCATTTTCTCATTACCAAATTCCTGTCTCAACAATTGTCACAGTAATATCTTGTACAACTCTCGGGTCTTCTCAGGGCACCAGTCAGGTAGCTGGATGTCTGAGAAAATCAATATTACCGTTACCAACTCAAGCTTTACAATATCATATACAATTTTATTCGTTTTTTATTATCGCAAGTCCATTTTCTGGTCCTGTAGTCAATGCAAGGCAAGGGAGACCAGTCACTTGTGGCTGTTGGGTCGTAACCTTACTCGTCGGTAATTCGGATGTGGGGTTAACCGTGGGGTTGGTGCTTCTTGTCTGTTTAATCTCACGACCTGAAATAGGAACTGTCCTTTTTTTATCTTAGAGCTTTAATATCTTGCGCTAGGGGGAGTTCGAGGATTGGCTGCACTCACTTTTGCTCTGTCTCATGCTTTTCCTGTGTTATTACTATTCCCAAATAAGAAACCTTTTCCTTCATTATCGGTGCCATTTTCAGCCTAACTTTCACTCTGACCTTCTGAAGGAAGGTGGAATATCGATGGATTATTATAAAATCCCTGGGAGAGACACGTCCAGATGTACTGTTGTCCCTTGAACATAAACGCAAATTTATATTCACACTCTTGTGCCAACTGTATGGACCATAACCCATTGCTAATGTTCAACCACTGATTTTGTTATTTTCTAAAACTTTGATTGTCCTCTTAAATATCAGATAGATATCCCTTTGAGTGCTTTAAATAACCACTCATATCAATTAAATTTTGCTTATTGATTCCAATTTCTTTTGCCCAGACTTGGTTGTACTTTTTGTACATTAAGGACAGAAGTGTTTGCAACTATCTTTCCTTCTCAAGCATTTTGTCTCATTGATAAAGATGCTATGATATTTGATGTCTGCAATTAAGTTTTAAATTCTCAAAGCTGCTGGATCTCTTGTTGTGGCATCAGTTCTCATGTGGCCTTGGAACCTGCCGTCACCTGCTTAAAAAGAATTCATTGTGGCTCTGCCCCTGAGCCCAATGGGTTAATTTGTCCAATTCTATCTGTTAACTTAGAAATGTAAAATTTGGCAATGTCCAATATGTATAAATTTGACTCTCAGCAATGCAAAAACTGCAGCGGGTTAAGTTCTTTGTTTGTCTCCAAGGGGGCGGAGCAAAACATTCTCAGCTGCGTCACTTTGCGAATTTTTTTTTTGATCAAAAAGAACTATCCATTTTAATTTTTTTTCAATCCTTTTGGTATCCTTAGGGTTTATAAACAACAAAATCATATGTAACATTTTCAACTTCAAAGGAAAGCATCTCCATCAGGAAAGACAGCATTTTTAGATTAAATGCCAATTGTTTCCAAATTCCAATTCACTGCAATAAATATTTAAAAAAAAAATCAAAACTGCCGATGTTATATGAGTGAGTCCCACGTCCGGAACTTAAGACTCCTCCAAACATGACATAATAAACTTGAAAGTTCATTGTTGCAACAAATGAAATTTCCAGTTCTTCAACTTAAACAGGTCAATTAACCTTAACAGTATTAATTCAATTCAGACTTATTAACTTATAATACTTATTACCTACACACAACAGAACAGAATAGCACGTGCTTATTTTAAAAGATAGGTAAATTACGTCATTTTTCTTGCTCTTTCTTCAGGTGCCAGCCTGTAATAAAACCAAAAACTAAAGAAAAAGTTATTTAACATTCTTACAACAAAAGATTTAACACCAGCTTTTTAAACAGACAGAATCTTTCCGATATCTCCTTTGTTTATTTATCTCTCCCTTAAAACAATATAACAGTCAATAAAACATGTCTTCAAATTTAGACTGTAAAATAAAACAATAGCAAAGTTTCCAATTAAAACAATGTTCCAAACCCCAAATTAAATTTCTGCCGGACATCTTCAGACCTTCAAGGCTGAAGCTTATCCCTCAGAAAATTGTTCATTGCCTTTTCACAGTTGCAAAAACAACTAAAAATAAAACTTTAACTTTAAATATAATTCAATTTTATATCCCATTCCTGGGTGCACAATCTTAAATCGAAATGAACACACTCAACAATCACTTTTCACACTCATTCAATTCCAAACAACTTAATCGACTCATGCTTTTCACATTGAAGCCAGACAACAAAGAGTTAAAGACAGTCAGTTCTACAGAACACAAACTGTAAAATCCAGATATTCAATTCATTCGCGGAAGCTTTCTCACAGTCGAATCAAAGACACAGTTACTTGTTTTACTCTAAAACATACCTATATTTAAAACACATATTTACCGTGGTGCTTCTGCGTCTTCTTCGAGGGGGGAAACGGACGTGGGTCACCTTTCTCCAGAGGACATGGATTACTCGTCCCCGGGGGCAACCCTCTCTTCTTGGAAGCCATTGAGTCCACTCTCACTTCTACTTTCTCAAAACCTTCTAATTTTATGAGTTAATTTCTATGGAATAAACAACATTAACACAAACAAAAGACAAAACCACACACAAGGAGACAAACAGGCGCAGTTAATGTTAAATTCTCAAGGTCAGCTAACCGGCTCATCCCTGTCTCTTCTGGTCAACGGTATTTTCGTTCTCCAACTCTTGTCACCCGCATCTTTCTCTGGGGCCAGATCAGCGGGTGTACTCAGGAGCCCCGAAAATGTGCCTGTTGGGTCAATTTGATAATTTAGTTACAGCCCCAGTCATCTCTGTCCCATATCTTGTCACCATATTTTACTCACTTCCCATGTGTGAGAGTTAACTTCGTATACTCAATGGGTTCAGGTATTCGGTCCAGCCGACTATGCCAGATTCCTAAATTTATTGGATTTTCCACTTATCTACTTTTCAACTTCCCTTCGCAGAATTACTCACTTCCCATGTGTGAGCTTAACTTACTCAATTTTAGACATTTTCTGATCAGGTTTCAGCCAATTCTTCCTTGACCCCTTTGTTCCCTTCGCCCATTTAATTCCTGGCCTTCACGTGGGACCCAATTGTCCTCTTAATTCCGGCTCAGGCTGGGTGATTGGGATATCAGGGTCGCAGAAAAGTTGACTTACCCCTGATCCTGTTGATTATTTTTTCACTAGGTTCTTTTGGGTCCCGTGAACTCAGGGATCCTGCCAACTATGCCAAACTGTTGGAGAAAATCCAGATTGTGCCCAATTGTTGAACAAATTCTCCGGACTCAGACCTTGAGAACAACACTTTATTGCATGATATCATGGGGGATAACACCTTACCTAAAGGCGGTCCAGTGCTACTCCCAAAAAGCTACAGATCGCCGTGGACTTATATAGTATAAAAGAGGCAGAGCTAACAGTTTCACAATTAGATAAGCACCCACAAGACTGCCTCCGTAACGGTGCACCATGCAGGGTCCGAGGTCAGCAAAACATCAGTTTCAACAATAACAAGCTAGTTCCTTAATTCAACGCCCACTTCAGACACCATATCTGGCCGTAACGTCTGATTGTGGTTAGCTGCTCTGTCTACATTTTATGACCGTTGGTTGTGGTTAGATTAGCTACAAGCTGTCTCCTGCTTTTCTGCTTCTACAAAGTTAAGTAATAATTAGCAAAGCTAAGAACATTTCTCCAACATGTCACAAACACAAAAAAAAAACCTCTTGGGCTGTTCACTTGCTCATTTTTGAAGAAAACATCAGATGAGATCTGTTGCTCCAAAATTGGAATACAGTCTAACTTCTGAGTATAGGTAGACAGGTCACTAGGGTATTGTAGAACAGTTATTTTCAGAACGCATTGAGAATTAATTTTAGCAGGCCTTCCTCAAAGACATGCGACAAAATGAATTAACTCAGTGGACTTCTCAGGGTCTTTTAAAGATTTTCTGGAAAACAAGCTGGGTTGTGGTCTTCTCTCCTTCCTTGACACTTCTTCAGGCTAACTTTATCAGCTGCTCACTCCAGCAGGTAAAACACACTGACTCTACAACCAAAAGCTTGTGAGTTTTCTGCTGTCTTAGGTGTACGCTGCTGCTGCCGAGCTTGTCCAATCAAGGGGCGCGAATGACTTCACTAACCACATCTCCCTGTTACCATGGTTTCTGTTCTATATTTAACTTGAATTATGTGACAAACAGTAAACATAGTTGCCAAATTGGCTCTTTTGGTGCTCTCTTGAAAAAGAACTGGTCCTACATTTATTCAGTTTGATTATGACTTCTTCAAAAAATATTTTAACAGAAGAAACAGAATCACTTCCTTAACAGCATGTACTTTCACTGAGCTACAGGTTATTGCAAGACTCTCTGGCTGTGTTTATTTTAGGTGATTTTGTACTCAGGTTCTTTTGGAATCCATGTGTTTGCAGATCTTTGTGAGTGAGAGATGTGGTAATATGTTTAAAAGATCTCCCTGTAAATTATTCATATCTCCGTCTTTCCCCGAACTTTGTGCAAACACATTAATGAGGGAATCACACACATCAAGCCGTCAAACCTGTCCGCTCAACATTGAAAGGTGACAGTATTTATTGTAACGGGGTTCCATTTATTCAGACACATCTTGATGATTCACACATGGAATGTATTTGTATATTATATTCATGACATAATGATGTAAATAAACACTTCCTTGCAAATGCCATGCTTGGTGAACATTTTCTCTGCTGATGCCCCCTGAATATATTAGAGAACATGGTGTCGAGGTTCAGATTAAAGTCTGTAAATATAGGCAGCAAACAGCAGCAGGGACTGCAGTGAACAAGATTTACGTGACATATGTGTGCTTCTATTGGTGGGTGAAATAAGATACTAAACACACAAAATCCTACATTTGAGCTCGCGTATATGATTGCTCTGTCTATGGAGACAGCATCAAAGAATGCTCAGGAATTTCGTCCTATGCCAGTGATAGTAACACACTTCAGGGGAACTTTAAAAATCTGGTAAAATCGGCTTTCACATAACAGATGAAATTGCACAGAGAAGTGTGAAGTGATACAATTTGGAAGGACGTATGAGGAGAGGCCATATAAATGAAACATTACAATTCTAAAGTTGGTGCAGGAGCAGAGAGACAATGTACACCAATGTTAGAAGGATTGAAAAGGTAACTAAGAGCAAACAGGACTCTTGGCTTTATTAATAGAGGCATAGAGTAAAAGCATATAAGTTATGCTAAACCTTTATAAAATGCTGGGAATGAATGGCCTCTTCCTGAACCTCCACAGAAAGCTTCCATTCCAGGTTTACACCCACTCATCAGGATCACTCTCCACAGATCCCGCCATTCCAGGTTCGGACACCCACTTCAGGATCACTGTCCATAGATCCCAGCACTACGGGCTCGGAGACCCTCTTTGGAGATCCTAACACTCCAGGCACAGACATCCTTTGAGGACCACTCTCCACAGATTCTGCCTTCCAGGCTCAGACATCCTCTTCAGAATACTCTCCATACATCCCACCGCTCCACGCACGGATATCTCAATCAGGATCCGATCAAAGAATGTTGCTTGTGACTTATCAGCTCAAGCCTGAATGTTGTTCAGGTCTTGCTGCTTGCAGGCACAGACTGCTTCAGTATCTGAGGAGTTGTGAATCATCAGCGAACATTCCCACTTCTGACTTATGTTGAAGAGAAAGCCATAAATGTAACAGCTGAGGATGGTTGGGCCTTGGACACTGCCCTGAGAAACTAGGTATCCAGTCATGAAAGGTGGAGGACAATTAAATAACGAACCAGATGAGGAGGCTCCAAAAACATCCCTATCCTCAATGTTGGTGGAGCCGAGCACGTCAGTGCAAAAGATGTAGCTGAAGCATTTGAAACCATCTTCAGTCAGAAATTGCTCAGTGGATGATTCATCTCGGCCTCTTGAGTACCCCAGCATCACAGCTTCCAGTTTTCAGCCAATTCGCTTCACTCCACATGATGGCAAGAAACAGCTGAAGGCACTCGATACAGCAAAGACCATGGGCCCTAATGCTACCCTTTATTGCAAGGGGGATGGAGTATTAAAGGAGAGAAGTGTTGCTACAAATGGTCATGGTGCTGGTGAAACCACACCTGGAGTACTGTGTACAGTTTTGGTTTCCTTATTTAAGGAGGGATATACTTGCATTGGAGGCAGTTCAGAGAAGGTTCACTAGATTTATTCCAGTGATGAAGGGGTTGTCGTATGAGGAAAGTTGAGCAGGTTGGACCAATACTCACTGGAGCTGAGAAAAATGAGAGGTCAATGTCTTGAGACATATAAGATTCTGAGGGGACTTGACAGGGTAGATGCTGAGAGGATGTTTCCCCTCGTGGTGGAATCTAGAACTAGGGGACACATTTTCAGATTCAGGGGTTTTTTATTTAAGAAGGAATTTCTTCTCTCAGGGGGTCATTAATCTTTGGAATTCTCTACCACAGAGAGCAGTGGAGGCAGGGTCATTGAATGTCTTCAAGATTTTTATCTACAAGAGAGCCAAGGGTTATGTGGGCAGGCAGGAAAGTGGAGTTGACGTCATGATCAGGTCAGCCATGATCCTATTGAATGGCGGAGCAAGCTCGAGGGGCCAAATGGCCTACTCCTGCTATTAGTTCTTCTGATCTTATGTTCGTATGATCTCATTGCAGCTTGGTCCAAACAGAGACGAAAGAGTGGAATTCGAGAGGAGAGGTGAGAGTGATTGCCCTTGAGTGAGTGTGGCATCAAGGATCCCTAGCAAAATTGAAGTCAATGGGAATCAGGGGGAAAACTCTCCACTTGCTGGAGTTGTACCTCGCACAAAACAAGATGGTTGTGGTTCGTGGAGGCCAATCATCTCAGCCCAGGACATTGCCTCAGTAGTTTCTCAGGGTAGTGTCGTAGACCCAAACATCCTCAGCTGTTTCCTTGACGACTTTCCCTTCAAAATAAGTCAGAAGTGGGAATGTTAGGTGATGATTCACAACTCTTCAGTTGAAGCAGTCTGTGCCTACAAGCAGTAAGACCTGAACAATATTCAGGCTTGAGCTGATAAGCGACAAGCAACCTTCTGGCCACACAAGTGCCAAGCAGTGAACATCTCCAATGAGAGAGAGAAAAAAATTTACCTTTTGATATTCAGAAGCATTATCATCGCTGAATCCCCCACCATCAATATGTTGGGGGTTACCATTGACCAGATACTAAACTGGACCAGTCACATCTATGCTGCGGCTATAAGTGCAGGTCAGAGATTAGGAATTCTGCAGCAAGTATCTCACCTCCTGATACATCGAAACCTGTCCACCATCTACAAGGCACAAGTCAGGAGTGTGATGGAATACATCCCACTCAACAACACTCAAGAAGCTCAATACCATCCAGGACAAAGCAGCCCACTTGATCGCCACCTAACCCACCACCTTAAACATTCACTCTCTCCCCCACCAGTACACAGTGGCTGCAGTGTGTACCATCTCTATATGCACTGCAGTAACTCGCCAAGTATCCTTCAACAGCACCTTTCAAACCCGTAAACTCTACCACCTCGAAGGACAAGGGCAGCAGATGCATGGGAAATCGCCATCTGCAGGTTCCCCTCCAAGTCACTCACCATCCTGACTTGGAACTATATCGCCATTTCTTCACTGTTGTTGGGTTACAATCCTGGAACTCCCTCCCCAACGGCAGTGTGAGTGTTCCTGCACCACATGGACTGCAGCAGTTCAAGACGGCAGCTCACCACTACATTCTCAAGGGTATTAAATGCTCGCCTTATCAGCGATACTCACATCCAAGAATGAATAAAAAACAAATCACTCTCCACTGATTCCCCACAATCTGGGCTTGGACATTCGTTTCAGGAGCACAGAGCTTTATATCACTGCAACATGAGTTCCAAACTTCATATTCCGTTCGCTTTTTACATTATTTTTTTACCATTCCACTAGCTTTTAGTAATTCTGTATTCGGGTCTCGGCTCCTCCACAGTTTCTAACATCTCACCTCTTACAAAAAAACCCTCTGATCTACCTTTCGTCGGTGCGAGATGACCCCACATTTTAAACTCCATCTGTCAAAGCATTGCTCACTCACTTAATCTATCAAGAAGATTTGAAAATAAATTTCTTGCCAAAGGATAATATTCTGCTTCTGCTCCCTCACGGTTTGCTTTTCCCATTAGTCTTTCACTTTGTGTAAATTCAGAGAAAGTAAAGATGGAAGGAAGGGAGGGAGGGAAAATCTTGCTCCGTTTCGTGATCCCAATTTGATCTTCATTCCAGTCCAATTTGGGTGAAGAATTCCAATTGTCTGTCTCAATTTTAATAAAGTAGAAACAATTCTGGAATCACCATCTGGAAATTTTCAAGAACAGGTTTCCAGGCTGACTTTATGCAAAAAGTCCCCCAAAAGAAACAATGCACTACACAGCTCACAAACTAACAATGAGGATGGGATTCGAACCCATGCTTGCAAAGCATAATGGATGAATCATCCATTACCTTAACTGCGCAGCCACCTTGACAGTTGCACACGCATGGCTGTCACCTTCAACACAACTCCTGGCAGTGCAGCCAACTGCAGTGACCTAATGGTTCAGGCGTCTGAGTGATGTTAATCATGATGTGATCAAATGATTGTTTGTTCCACTCTTTCCGTGGTGGGTTTTCACAATGAGTGGAAACGTGTTGGACATGGTCTGGAAATGTTTCACACCGCTCCATTCCCTGTTTCATTTACTTACAGAAGGTATATTTCCATCATTACACAACCCATAAGATGAACTTTTTTCAAAAGACTTCAGTGTATTTAACTCTGTGTCCAACACTGTGAGGCAGCTTTCTGTGTTTATAAAGAGTGTAATTTATTGACTGGTCTCTTGGATCTTGGATCAAACAGGGTAACAGACAGAGGTCTGTGTGCAGAGGGTTTGGAGGTGAGCTCTGATTCCTCACCCTTTCTGGATTGTGAGGAATAAAGAATGAATGAGAGAGAGAGAATGTGGGAGAAGGGATGATGGAAGAATTTTTCCATGAACCTGAATAAATGTGTCTCAAACACAGGATATCAAGAGCAGAACATTAACATAATCTGAGTTCCGCGATCTGGTCGGGTCCCATTCCCCTGAAGTGAGGAATGAACGGGTGGGAAATTCCACCTGGAGTTATATTTGTCTCCAATGAAGATGAGTTCACAGTGAGGATGGAATAGCTCAGTTGGGAGAACACGAGATTGAAGAACCAGGATACAATCCCTGGTTTCATCAGTTTTAATTTGGTGTCTCCATCAGTTTAAGTAGAGAGAATCAGAGGGGAGATTTTCCACTCTTGACCCCATGGGCTGAATTTTAAACTAACGGTGTGGCTCTCGGCAGAGACACCGTAAGCGGGTGTCGTCACCACACGAGTGAAATATGGCCGACCGACTCCGATCACGGAGCAGCCGACCAATTAATGAAGGGGAGGCTTGGGGCCCATGCAAACAAGGATCAGAGGTAGGGAACGAGGTGCCAATGGCACCAACATCTGACACAACGGCAGGTGCTGGCACCACATTTAAAGGACTGCCAGCCCTGCATTCACTGCTGCCTGGTTTAAAGGAGTGTCTTCCTGAGAGCACTCTGCTGTCCCAGAACCCGTTCGGCTGCCTCTGATGCCCCAGGACCCGTTCTGCTGCCTCTGCTGTCCCAGGTACCGTTCTGCTGCCTCTGCTGCCTGTTGAGTAAGGAGCTGAATGCGAGCCTGCAGTGACCATGGTCCCACGGTTTAGAGATGCCTCCCTGCAGATTCGCCTCCAGGTGGCAAGACAAAGGTGGAAGATCCTCTTCTCCAGTGATGGGAGGTGGAGACCTGTCCACCAGACCCAGCAAAGCTAGCTGGAGATAGTCGGTGAGGTCAGCCGACGTGGGGTCACCCCCAGAACATGGATCCAGGACAGGAACTGGGTCAATGACCGGATCAGGCGACAACTCAAAACACTTTGGACCCTTTGGACATGGCATGTGGCAGAGTGAGAGGGAGTGTTTGGTGGAAAGGGAGTGACCACCCAGTCATGTGTGTTGGGGAAGGGCAGCAGGACATGCTGCCTGAGGCTTGGCTTCATTTCGGTGAGAGGCGCACGTCAGTCATTGTATAACCTCACACAGTCCCTCGAGAGGGGCCACATGCAGGAGAAATATGTGTGTCCACATCATGAACTGCTGGACGATCACCATCAGAGATGTTGGGCTTGTCCCCGCTGGGAGACTAACTTTGTTCATCATAGTGGCTGCAGGAGAAGACATCCCACAATTGGAAAGAGCGTGTCAAGACTGTCGGTGGATGCCTTATCTCCATGTCCTCATCCCGATGGAGGAGGAGGCCATGGAATTGGCCGGGCAGCAAAGCTGCTGCTCCAGAGCTGATGGAGAGACAGGGGCACCTACCCAAGAGAGTGAGTGAACATCTCCTGGGGCACAAGGGAGCATCTGCTGCAAAGGAGCCACACTGCTCATCTGTTCACCACTGCAACAATGGAGCTGCACAGTAGGGGTGGTTGGAATGTCGTGATGGGCAGACCCTAACACTTCAATGTCCCTGTTTTCACATGCAGGCCCGGATGAACGACAAATGCAAAGAGCTGGAGAGACTGGGGGACAGCCGGACACGTCTGAGGAGGATGAGGGAGCCTCAGGGGGTGCACCATCACCTCATTCCCCTGCACCCTCCACCAGCACAGAAACTCTCATGTTGGTGGGTATCCGTTCGCTGTTAGATTCTGGCATCCAAACTGATGAGCACATCACAGACAGGCCCGGGCAGCTGGCGGAGGCTGTGACAGCCGAGGTCACTGGCAGTTGGTGGTCTGTGGGAGGCCAGGCCCATGCTGTGCCCCAGGCTGATGACGTGCCTGTGGTGTCACCAGCAACACGGGAAATGCTGCAGCTGCAGTGAGAGGTCAGGCAACATCTGGCAGAGTTGCCCGAGGCTATGTGTACCCAAGCACGGACGATGGAGGAGTCCATTCAGGCCTTGGGTGCCGCACTGTCTCTGATGGGGGTGTGTCTGGCTTCCTCCATTGAGACATTAGTGACTCTCATGGAGAGCCAGATCCAGCCGACCAATCAGTGGCCGCCGGAGATGTGCGCAGACCTGCACTCCATCACTTTGTCCATGAGCTCCATCCAGTGGTGACAAGGTGAGAGGGGGGACGAGGCACCTGAACTTTCCACTTGGTCCACGTCCCTCTCAGGTCAGCAGGGAGGTACAAGTGTGTCTTATAAGGGGGAGGAGCAGCTGGCTGCTACATCTGGGGTCTCCTCTCAGGGAGCTCCTGGTGTGGACAGCAGCTCCAAAGTCCCTCTGCCAGTGACACCAGTGATGCCAGTGCCTGCCTCCATCACCCTCGATGACAGTGGGGTTCTCTGTACCTGTGCAGGAGGCCCTCAGTGTGCCAGGGCCCTCCAGGCCTCAGGCAGCCAGAGGACGGCCGCCAATGTCATCCCAAGCCATGGAGCAGCAAGGTCAGCAGCCTGTCTCCACCTCAGCTGACAGAGCAGGGGGAGTAGCAGGTAGGAACACCCGGAAAAGATTTAAGAAGAGCACCTAGATTCACTGAGGGGTTCACGGGTGAAAGTACATTCCAGATGGATCGGGTTGTGTTTGGTGTCACACGGAATAAAGAAATGATGTTCTCTCACTATTTCTCCTTCCAATTGTTGATGCCCTTTGGTACTTCATTTCAACCCTTCCTCCCAAGGGGCTGGAAGTGAGGGACCAAGCCCTGAGTTCACAAAGCTTCGGCCTTGCCAGTGTGCGATGTGTACCTGGGCGCTGTAGTGTAGAAGGAAAGAGGTGACAACAGGGCTGCTTAAAGCTCAGGGTGGTGGTTGATGGCAAATGTTCATCCTGGAGTTTAGTTACTAGTGGTGTACCGCAAGGTTCTGTTTTGGGGCCACTGCTGTTTGTCATTATTATAAATGACCTGGATGAGGGTGTAGAAGGGTGGGTTAGTAAATTTGCGGATGACACGAAGGTCGGTGGAGTTGTGGATAGTGTCGAAGGGTGTTGTAGGTTACAGAGGGACATAGATAGGCTGCAGAGCTGGGCTGAGAGATGGCACATGGAGTTTAATGCGGAGAAGTGTGAGGTGATTCACTTTGGAAGGAGTAACAGCAATGCAGAGTACTGGGCTAATGGGAAGTTTCTTGGTAGTGTAGATGAGCAGAGAGATCTTGGTGTCCAGGTACATAAATACCTGAAAGTTGCTACCCAGGTTAATAGGGCTGTTAAGAAGGCATATGGTATGTTAGCTTTTATTAGTAGGGGGATCGAGTTTCGGAGCCACGAGGTCATGCTGCAGCTGTACAAAACTCTGGTGAGGCCGCACCTTGAGTATTGTGTGCAGTTCTGGTCACCGCATTATAGGAAGGATGTGGAAGCTTTGGAAAGGGTGCAGAGGAGATTTACGAGGATGTTGCCTGGTATGGTAGGAAGGTCTTACGAGGAAAGGCTGAGGGACTTGGTGTTGTTTTCGTTAGAGAGAAGGAGGAGGAAAGGTGACTTAATAGAGACATACAAGATAATCAGAGGGTTAGATAGGGTGGATAGTGAGAGTCTTTTTCCTCGGATGATGATGGCAAACACGAGGGGACATAGCTTTAAGTTGAGGGGTGAAAGATATAGGACAGATGTCAGAGGTAGTTTCTTTATGCAGAGAGTAGTAGGGGCGTGGAACGCCCTGCCTGCAACAGGTAGTAGACTCGCCAACTTTAAGGGCATTTAAGTGGTCATTGGATAGACATATGGATGAAAATGGAATAGTGCAGGTCAGATGGTCGGCGCAACTTCGGGGGCCGAAGGGCCTGTACTGCGCTGTGATGTTCTAATGTTCTAATGTTCTTTGTTGCCTTGGTTCCAGAAGGTGGTAAGGCTCAAAGGAAACGTGAATGTATAAGGGTGTCTCGTGTCTCCCTTGTGTGTATCTCATGGTGGCTTTCCTGCTGTGCCTGAGGTCCTTCATCTGGCACTGCCTGAGCAGCATCCTCCTCCACATCCTCATCATCAGAGGAGACATCACACTCCATGATATCCTCACGAGTCAACACCTCACCCCTCTGTAATGCCAGATTGTGCAGTGCACAGCAAACCACCACGATACACGAGACCCTCGCCGGGACATACTGAAGGGCTCCACAGGGAAAAATCTAAGCGCCTGAATCTCCTCTTCAGGAGACCAATGGCCTCTTAGATGGTCGTTCGGGTTGACCCGTGGGAGGTGTTGTACCTCTCCTCTGCATTCTTGTGTGGGTTCCTCACAGGCATCAGTACTCATGTTCTTACTGGGTTGCCCTTGTCTCCAAGGATCCATCTCAGAAAACGCATGGGGCCACGGAAAAGTTCTGGTACCAGCGACTGCCTTGGTATGCAGGCGTTGTGACTGCTTCCCGGGATTTGTGCACACACCTGTAGGATCCATTTGTGATGGTCACAGACCAGTTACACACTGAGCAAGTGGAAGCCCTTCCTGTTGAAGGCTGCTGGCTGGTCTGTGGGAGTCTTAATGTCACATGGGTGCAGTCAATGACACCCTACACCTGGGGGAATCCAGCGATGGCCCCGAATCCTATAGCCCTCTCAGATTGACTGTTTGGATCAATGTGCACATAGTCGCCGGCCCTCCTGAACAGGACATTGATGACCTCCTTGATGCACTGATTCAGTACAGACTGTGAGATTCCACACATATCTCCAGTGGATCCCCGCAATGATCTGCTGGTGTAGAAGTTCAGTGGCACGGTGACCTTCAGTGACACTGGCATCAGGTGCCCACCAAGTCCCATCATGGCAGAGAGATCAGTGACAACCTCCGTGGAGAGGCGCAGTCTGTGGAGACACTGTCACTCGGACATCTGCAGGTAGTTGAACCTCGGCTGACGTGATCCCTCCGCCTCCTTCTCCAGCCTCCTGTTCGAGGCTGGCCCTCCTGTGGGCCCCCAAGCTGCTGTGGTGTCCCTGCTGGTGCCTGCGCCTCCCTCCCTCCCTCTCTACTCCTCCTCCTCTTCAATGGGAGCCTCGAATCCAGGGGAAATGAGGCCCATGACAGGTTGTCCCTCCCTGAGTGTAAGGCCTTCACAGTAAACAACACCCGGCAACATTTACCTCACTTGTCACCCTCAATGAGGTGGCACTGCCCCAATGGAAACCTGGTGTTGCTCGCCCTGCAGAGCTGGCACATTGGCCCCACTCCTGACAGTGTTTCCCGATGCCCTTTCCCCCCCAACCTTGCTGCCAAGTGACGCTGCCTCACCCGATAGCTTCCCAGTGAAGCCAACACTCAGCTCCCACCTCCCAGTTACCTCCTTTAACCAGGCGAGGCTCTGAAGCCCCGTGGTTCCCGTGCACGATTAATTCAATTGGACCCAGTAAATAAAATTGCTGACAATTGGACTCATAACTACTTTAAATGCCTTCTTGCCGAGTGGATGTGAGAAGTCTGTCCTCCATGTCAGACGCCGACAGAAAATTCCGACGTCCTCCATCCCTATTTTATACACCCCCTCCCCCTCCCCAGCCTCCATTCCCGTCTCCAACGGTCCCATAAAATTCTGGCCCATGTCTCTAAGACGAATGGGAGAGAAACTACATCTGCTCCTTAGAATGAACAGGGAGAGCTGCTCTCTCTGTGTTTAAAGTGAATGAATCTGATCTTTACCTTGTCTTACTGGAACGTTCACTGTCTGGAAATGTCTGTTTGAAAATGTTTTCCTGTTATATTAATGGAGCAGAGGAGCAGATGTGAGGTGCTGTTCAACAGAGAGGTTTCGAAGTGGGTGAAGGGGTGGAGTGACGGTGTGAGTGAGAGGCGCAGTGAGTTGGCCATTCTCAATAGAGTGTCAGGAATGAAGGTCAGAGGAACAGACCAGGCTGGAAACACAGAAAGAGCGAGGAGAAGCTGGTGTGAAAAACAGAGATTAAACAACAGGCTTGTTCAAATGGTTTGGGTCTGGTGTTTCGAATACCCGGAATCTGGGTTCACTTCCATTCCAACTTAGCGAATTGTATCAACAATATGTTCATAAAAGCATAGACTGATACCCAAAGAAGGAGACCATTTGGTCCATTGTGTCTGTGCTGTCTCTTTGGTTGTGCTATCCAATTAGTCCGACTGCTCAGCTTTTTCCTGTAATCTGTACATTTTTCATCCCAGTATTTATCCCAATTGCTTTTCAAAGTTACGACTGAATCTGCTTTCAAGTCCTGATCAGACAGTGCATTCCAGATCACAACACATCACCGTATAAAAAAATCATTCCTCATTTCGCCTCTGGTTCTTTTCTCAATCACCTGATAAATACATCCTCTGGTTACTGACCCTTTTGCCACTGGAAACAATTTCTCCTTTTTTAACTTATTGAAAATCTTCTTGATGATGTCACATACTAGACTGCCAGTAAAACTGAAGCCCATGGAATAAAAGGGACAATGACAGCATGCATATGAAGTTTACAGACTGATAGTAACATAGAAGCAGCAGTAGGCCATTCAGCCCATCGAGCCGACCCCGCCATTCAATATGATGATGACTGATCGTCCACCTCAATGCCTTTTTCCAACACAATCTCCATATGCACTATGTCATTTGTATTTAGAAATCTGTCAATCTCTGCTTTAAACATACTCAATGATTGAGCTTCCACAGCCCTCTGGGGTAGAGAATTCCAAAGATTCACAACCCTCTGAGGAAAGACATTTCTCCTCATCTTTGTCCTAAGCAGCTTTCCCCTTATGTTGAAATTGTGTCCCCTGGTTCCAGATTCCTCAACCGGAGGAAATAGCTTCATCTACCTGTCTATCCCTTTAAATATATGGTAAGTTTCAATGAGATCACCTCTCATTCTTCGAAACTCGAGAGAATACAGGCTCAGTTTCCCCAATCTCTCTTCATAGGACAGTCCTGCCACCCCGGGAACAAGTCTGGTGAACCTTCGTTGTACTCCCTCTATGGCAATGATATTCTTCCGAAGGTAAGGGGATCAAAACTGCACACAGTATTCCAAAGTGCAGTCCAACCAAGGTTATATACAATTGAAGCAAGACTTCACTACTCCTGTACTCAAATCCTCTTGCGATAGAGTCTAACATGTCATTCGCCTTCCTAATTGCTTGCTGCACCTGCATGTTAGCTTTCAGTCACTTGCTGACAAGGACACCCAGGCCCCTTTGTCCATCTACACTTTCTAATCTCTTAACATTTAAGAAATAATCTACACATCTGTTTCTCCTACCAAAGTGGACAACCTCACATTTTTACACATGATATTCCATGTGCCACTTTCTCGTCCACTCACTAAGTCTGTCCAAATCCCCTTGAAGCCGCTTTGCATCTTCCTCACAACACACATTCCCACCTAGTTCTGTGTCATCTGCGAACTTGGAAATACTACATTTGGTCCCCACATCCGAATCATTGATATATATTGTGAACAGCTGGGTCACAGTGTGGTGGTGAACAGCTGTATTTCTGTCTGGAGGAAGGTTTACAGTGGGTTCCCCATGGTTCCTCAAAACTTCAAACTGGAAAAGCTGGGGTTGTTCTCCTTGGAGCAGAGCAAGTTCAGAACAACTTTGACAGAGTTAGAATCAAGGAATCAAATGGTTACAGTACAGATGGAGACCATTCAGTCCATCATGTCCATGACAGCTCTTTGCAAGAGCAGATCAGCTAATTCCACTCCTCTGCCCTTTCATTGTAACCCTGCAAATTTTCTCTATTCAGGTGTTTATCCAATTGCCTTTTGAAAACCATGATTGAATCTGCCTCCAGCACACTCTCAGGCAGTGTATTCCAGATGCGAACCACTCGCTCTGTCCCACACCCCTGGTACCATTGCAGAAAATCTCTTCTGCTCATTTCATCTCTCATAAATAATTGAAATGAAATGTTTATTAGGAAATGCACAACATAAAAAGGAGAGAGAAATAAATGCTGAGTAAAATAGAAGTCAATGTTTGGAAGGTAAAAACAGCAAAAGATGTAACTTTTATTCTGGATGAGTGAGAGGAATTTATCACACTTTGGGGCTTTTGTAAGAGGATTTATTGATAAACTTGGGATTTGAGAGGAAGCTGGTTCATGGTTTACAGAACAAATTCAGCCCCTGGGATGGAGCCAACAGCTGCACGGTCCAATAACAGACAGAATGGGGACACTGTCTCAGGCCCAGTGAGCTCAGTCGATGAAAGCATGAAACTCTGAATCTCAAGTTTTTGAGTTTGAGCCCACGGTGGGTGTCTTCTATTTCCTTTTTAGGCTGATTTTACAGGCGTTATCCAGCTCTGAATTCCTCGGCAGAGAGTTCAAGGAGTGTTTGAAATGAGATTCAACAGCAGTATGAGAACGTCTCTCCTTGATTCAGGACTCTTACCTCTCTGCAGCATCTCGCTGCTGAAGATTGAACTTTGTCTCATTTCATTCTCAGCTCAGGGTCAGTGTGGATCAGTGAGACTTCTGGCTGTCTCCCACTTCACAACCCATCAGTGCTGAGAAAGCAATTGGGAATATTACTCACATGTTGTAATGTTTTATAAATACTTGAATGTATTTCACACTGTGTCTAACAGTGTGAATCTCCCCTGGTATATCAGCTCACCAACACTTCAACAGAACATTCACATAATGTGAGCTCTGAGATCTGTTCGGATCCCATTCCCAAGACCTGGAAAGTGGGATTGTGCTGGATCGCTCTTTTTCAGCTGGCACAGACACGATTGCTAAATGGTCTCATTCTGTGCCATAAATTTTCTCCATTTTCTTTGTTCCATGAAGTGAGGTGTGATTGGGAGGGGCAATTCCACCAGGGTTATATTTTCTACCAAAACAATGAGACAAGGGATACTTCACTTTTTTATTCATTCATTCATGCGATGTGGGCGTTGCTGGCTGGGCCAGCATTTACTGCCCATCCTTAATTGCCCTTGAAAAGGTGGTGGTGAGCTTCCTTCTTGAACCACTGCGGTCCATGTGGGGTAGGTACACCCACAGTGCTGTGAGGAAGGGAGTTCCAGGATTTTGACACAGCGACAGTGAAGGAACGGCGATATAGTTCCAAGTCAGGAAGGTGTGTGGCTTGGAGGGGAACTTGCAGATGGTGCTATCCCGTGCATTTGCTGCCCTTGCCCTTCCAGGTTTGGAAGGTGCTGTCGAAGGAGTCTTGGTGCATTGCTGCAGTGCATCTTGGAGACGGTACACACTACTGCCACTGTGCGTCAATGGTGGAGGGAGTGAATGTTTGTAGATGGGGTGCCAATCATGTGGGCTGCTTTGTCCTGGATCATGTTGAGATTCTTGAGTTGGAATTGCACCCATCCAGGCAAGTGGAGAGTATTCCATCAGACTCTTTACTTCTGCCTTATAGATGGTGGACAGGCTTTGGGGAGTCAGGAGTCATGGATGAGTGAGAGGAATATATCACACTTTGGGGCGTTTGTAAGAGGATTTAATAATAAACCTGGGATTTGAGAGAAGCTGCTTCATGATTTACAGAACAAATTCAGCCCCTGGGGTGGAGCCAACAGCTGCATTGTCATTACTCACCTCAGGATTCCAAGACTCTGACCTGCTCTTGTAGCCACGTTATTTGTATGGCTACCCATGGTAACCTCCATGATGTTGATAGCGGGGGATTCAGTGATTGTAATGTTATTGAATGTCAAGGGGAGATGGTTAGATTCTCTCCTGTTGGAGATGGTCATTGTCTGGCACTTGTGTGGTGCGAATGTTACTTGCCACTTATCATCCCAAGCCTGTGAGACTGAAATAGCTCAGTTGGGAGTGTGTTAGACTGAAGATCCCTGGTTCAATCTGGGGTTTTGGCAGTTCTCCTTTACTCTGCATCGCCCTTTGGTTTTGACTCTTGAGCTGCACAATTTACACTGAAATTATTTACCCAACTCTGAAGGTTGGATTGGAATCGAGTGATATCAAGGATGGGAAATATTTACATTGTCTGCTTTAGCTTATTCTCTATCTCCTTGTGTCCTTTTCCCCAGTTTTTGACTCTCTCGGGTTAGGGTGAACACTTGATTTGCTGCATTTGTCCCAAACTGAAGCCTTTTCCACATCTCTGGGCGGTCAGACTCACTCTGTCTGTTTTTGCTGCTCGTGACCATTAACGAGAACAGACCACGAGTTCAATGTTTATCAGCATACGGAAGATAATTGGAAAGAATTCTGTGTTACTCCAGACCAGTGACAAAGATGCAATGGATGTTATTCAAAATAAGTTCCCTCTGACACTTTATGTAAACTTGTTTGCATCTAAAAGTTGGATTTTAAGTGTTGCAAAAATGTGTCAAATTAATGACTGACCATGTGACAGCGCACATGGGGATCAAATCCACAGCCTTGTTGTTATCAACACTGCGTCCTAACCAACTGAACTAAGCGGCCTATAGACAGAGCCAGGTATGGGTTTGAGCCGCACGCTGTGCGGTTTGTGTTTTATTTCTCACAGTGGGTGACAGAGCGATTGTACAAACAATGGACACATCACATCCCTGAAACATTGTTCTGATATAAAACAGTGTGAAATAAGAACTGAGCATGGAAATGGAACCAGAAATCAGGACTTTAATCTATTAAAGTTGATCTTGAAATTCTACCATGCACGAACATGCCAAGAGAACGAACTCTCTTCTGATATAAAATCCAGGAACTTGAGCTGCTGTAAAACAGAACTGAGCTTGACGTGATTTGAACACGCAGCCTTTTGATTTGGAGTCAGACACGCTACCGTTGTGCCACAAGCTCATAGACAAAGCAAAGTGTTCCATTCCTGGCAGTTTTGCTTCTTGTTTAGATTCAGTGATTGAAATTAATTCAATCCTCATCTGACCTCCGCTCTGTAAAGGACTGCTACCCGACCTGAACCCGACGGGACCCGCGACCTGTGTCGGGTTCGGGTCGTGTCGGGTCGCTCTTGCGGGTTTTCGGGCTCGAGACAGGTTGGGTCAGGTTCGGCTCAGGCTGGGTCCAGGTCAGGCTGGGTCCGGGTGTGACACACACAGTAAGTATTAAATTTTGCTCTGCTGGGAAGTTGAGTTTAACAAGTGTCAAAAGTTGAAAAGCCAACCTAAGCTGGGAGTCTGGGACATCAACGAGGGAAACTCTGAGTCTGCGCAGTGAGCAAGTGAGCATCTCTATGATGTCATTGCGCTCATGCTGCAGCTTCCTGCAGATTCGGAATTGGGAGGTAGGTAAAGTGAACATTCCGGTGGTCGGGTAAGGCTCGGGTCGGTTTGGGCGTGGGAATAAATGGAGATACTCGGGCTGGGTCAGGCTCGGGTCCTTTGTGGTTCTGTCGGGTTCGGGTCGGGTTCTTTTCCTGACCTGAGCAGGCCTTTACCGCTCAGTTCAGTGCCTTATTTAAACTATTACTTGGAGTTCTGTTTTACAGGGTCTCGGCTGTTGAAGTATTTCTCAGACCCACTACTCTGATTAATCAGACATTTTGCTGTTAACTGCTGCTGCTCCAATTGAAATGTAAAAAAGAATTTCCAGTGACCTGCAACCAATGGACAAATACATTTCAGAAAGTTAAAGCTCATTCACCAATCCACAAATGTGTCTTTCTGCTTATATTTATAAACAACTCCTTCTCTCCACTATGAGAACTATACAATCACTACAGTTATTTGAAAGTTAGTATACGATGTTCCAGTTCATCAATGTTAAAACTGCAGCAGGTATTTTCCAGAAAACTTCTCTGTTGGAACCTCAGTCCCATTTAGATTGAAAGTGGACAATTAATGTCTTCACTTGTTCATTGTGGACAGGTATCTGACTTAGAATAAATCTCATTAACCTTCAATGAGGTGGCAGTATTTCTGTTCTCCCATTTTACACAGTCTGTCCTGTTCATGCACCATGTTTTTATTCTCCTCTCCCATTCTCCACAGGATACAGATTACAAGCATCATCAATCTAGCTGTTGAAAAGCATTGGAAAAATCTGGTCACACAGGTATTGAAACATTCATTATCTGCCATTTTACAAGTTGGTTGCTTTGAACACAGTACGATGTACAATCATCTTGAAAAGAGATTCTCTTCAATATCCAATCCAAACTGAATTGCAAACCTGACAGACAAACAGAGGAGAACAAGTGACTAGTGAAAACAAACCTCGTGGTGCTCATTTTCAGATTTATTGCAGTCATCTTACAAAACAAGTGAAAGAATATTACAGTGAAATTATTTGGTAAGTAGGTGTGACTTTTGTTGGTGCCTTTCTTTGCTCTGTTGGTGAAACTTCCTTGCACCTGACTCCTGTTCATGTCTCTGTTTCCTCTATTGAATGAGGAAGGAGATATTTGATCAGAAATCAACTGGATTGTTTACCTTTGAGAGGGGATTTCTGCACCATCAGGGCTGGAAACAGGAGTGAGTGAAAGACACTGTGTGGAGTTTGATTTTGTACAGAGGGAGAGCAAATCTAACAGGGCTGTGAGATATTGGCCTGGATTTTACAGCCCCATTGGCGGCGAACACTGAGACTTTCACTGCTATTGAGGGTCTGAACAGCACTGCAACTGCCGGTACATGCACACACTAACACCAGCATCTGGAAATTATGGAGGTGAGAAATGTGCTCAGAAGGAGCCTCTGATCATAATCGCACCAGCCCACTCTTTAAAGTGACAGGGACCTGTAGTTCAGCAATTTGGGCTCATTGCCCACAATGTATCCTGATTTTTAACTTGGTTGGCTTAGAGCCGGTACCAACAGGCTCAGGGCCTGCTCGGGAAGGAATTTCCTGTTGACACAACAGCTCCAATATTCCAGGAAGACACCGGCAGCAGCAGGGGTCGACTTTCAGAGGGAGTTAAGACATTTTAAATGTTGTATTTTGTTTCTTAATCGTATGTAAGTTTTTAGCATGGCCTTATCAGAGTTCTTAAATTTACATCTGACTTTTTATTAACAAGATTGAAGTGCTTTTAAAAGATCTCTAAATATATATGACTTTTTATCAAAGATTTACCTGGCTTCTTTGTAAAGACTTGAGTAAGATTGAAGTGACTTTTAAAAACTACATCTTATCCTTTAAAATCAGGCTTACATGTAGATGACATTGGAAGATGGCTTCAGAATAACTTAGACTATCTTTCTAACGGGTACTGCAACAGCCTAAGTCCTACTTTAAGCAAAAGCTGGCGAATTACAAAGAAACAATGTATTGAACATTTTATAGACTGTTGATGCAGATGGGATTCAAACTCATACATGTAAAACAGAAGGAATGAATAATACATCACCTTAACCTCTCAAACACCTCATCACCCAACTTTGTGCCAGCAACCTATCACATGTCTTTTTTGCCTCTATGGAAATTTGGGCAGAACGGTCACCTTCAGCTCAGATCATGACTGTGCCTCCAGATGTGCAATGATGGAAATGGAGCTTCTGTAAGTAAGTGAAATTTCCATCACATCAGGTCTTGGCCTATTGTCCAACACGTTTCAACTCAGTGTGAAATCCCACCACGGAAAGACTGGAACATACAATCATTTGATCACATCATGATTAACATCATTCAGACACCTGAACCATGAGGTCACTGACGAAGTCATGATGACTTCTAATTTCTCATGAAATGACAACTGAACTCACTGACTGGAAGAATTGCTTTAACTCCACGTGATCAGAGACGCACAGCCTCAGACCGACTTGGACGATGAATATTAATTGAATAATTTCTGTGTGAGGAATGTTCCAGCATCATAAACCAGGGGAACGTGCTGACTGAGCTGTGTCTTCATCTCTTCTGGGCAGTCGGACAGTTCACCCTTCATTCTGCTCTGATTCACTTTCCCAAAGCGGATCTACAGATTCTCAAATCTGGAGACTGGGTTTTCTTGTTAGGTTCCTTTCGCTTTTTCTTGCTCCTGAATGACAATATATTCTAAACCTCGGATCAACCCTCCCCTCTGCGTCGTGTTATAGTCTTGGTTAAAAGAGACACAAAACGACAGAAACACTCTGAAACATACAACACGGTCACACTTTCATTCAGTGAGATTAATGCTGAGCTGCTTTCCAGGTTAAATGCAACTGCAAACACATTGCTCTCAAAGAAATTGTAGGGGATTGAGTTGCCGTTGAAATATTAGCACTGAACATCTGTACAACCAGGAACAGCCATTTCAAACTCACATCCTTCACAAAGGCAACCACTGAGCTGTTTTCTTTTGTGAATGAAATTCTTAAGAAAAGTTAAGGTTCACAAGAAAATGGATGTAAATGATTGATAGCTAAACTTTTGAAGCAAGGATATGAATCCAAGATTTTCTGATTATTAGACAAACACTCGAACCAATTAAGCTACTGAGCCAGATCACAAGTGCTGTGACAACTAAGGGCAGAGGAGGGCACTCTTTATTCTCATCCCACTTCTCCACAGGTCACAACATCGATGTGAACTTTACCCACATACTGATACAGTCAATCATATACTCTATTTTTCCCAGAATAGAAGACACTGACCAGGTTTCTTTAATGAACAACAAAATTATCCATTTATTGTCGAACAAGTTTTAACTAGTCTTTAAGTAAAGCATAAACATACAGGTGGAAATTTTAAAAGCTCCTTTTTCACCTTTACCAACTTTTAAAGTCCTTTTTTTAATCTTCGAGCCACATGCACACACACACACTGGATAGCTGAAAAAATAAAAGGGTTTTTTTTCCATTCAGCACTCTGTTACAGACAAAAAAAAACCTCTTGGGCTGTTTATTTGTTCATTTTTGAAGAAATCATCAGATGAGATATGTTGCTCCAAAACTGGAATCCAGTCTAATTTCCGAGTATACGTCGACAGGTCACGAGGGTATTTTAGATCAGTTCTTTTCAGAAGGCATTGAGAATTAATTTTAGCAGGCCTTCTTCAAAGACATGCGACAAGATGCATTAACTCAGTGGACTTCTCAGGGTCTTTTAAAGATTTCTGGAAAACAAACTGGGTTGTGGTCTTCTCTCCTTCCTTGACGATTCTTCAGGCTAACTTTATCAGCTGCTCACTCCAGCAGGTAAAACACACTGACTGCTACAACCAAAGTTTTGAGTTTTCTGCTGTCTTAGGTTTGCGCTGCTGCTGCCAAGCTTGTCCAATTAAGGGGCATGACTGACTTCTCTGTCCACATTTCTCCCTGTTACCAGAGTTTCTGTTCTATATTTAACTTGAATCATGTGACAACCAGTAAACATAGTTGCCAAATTGGTTCTTTTGGTGCCCTCTTGAAAAGGAACTGGTCCTACATATATCCAGTTTGATTATGACTTCTTCAAAAAATATTTTAAAGGGAACAGAATCCCTTCCATAACATCATGTACTTTCCCTGAGCTACAGGTTATTGCAAGTCTCTCTGGCTGTGTTTATTTTAGGTGATTTTGTACTCAGGTTCTTTTGGAATCCATGTGTTTGCAGATCTTTGTGAGTGAGAGATGTGGTAATATGTTTAAAAGATTTCCCTGTAAATTATTCATATCTCCATCTTTTCCCGAACTTTGTACAGACACATTAATATGGGATTCACACACATCAGGCCATCAAACCTGTCTGCTAAACATTGAAAGGTGACAGTGTTTATTGTGACGGGGTTCCATTTATGAAGACACATCTTGATGATTCACACATGTAAAAATGTGTATATTATGTTCATGACATAATGACATAAATAAACATTTCCTTGCACTTGCCATGTTTGGTGAACATTTTCTCTGCTAATGCCCCCTGAATATATTAGAGAACATGGTGACGAGGTTGAGATAAAAGTCTGTAAATATAGGCAGCAAACAGCAGCAGGGACTGCAGTGAACAAGATTTACGTGACATATTTGTGCTTATATTGGTGGGTGAAATAAGATACTAAACACACAAAATCCTACATTTGAGCTCACTTATAAGATTCCTCTGTCCATGGAGATAGCATCAAAGAATGCTCAGGAATTTTGTCCTATGCCAGTGATAGTAACACACTTCAGGGGAACTTAAAAAAAACTGGAAAAATGGGCTTTCACATAACAGATGAAATTTTACACAGAGAAGTGTGAAGTGATACAATTTGGAAAGAAGAATGCCATATAAATGAAACGTTACAATTCTAAACTGGGTGCAGGAGCAGAGAGACAATGCACACCAATGTTAGAAGGATTGAAAAGGTAACTAAGAGCAAACAGGACACTTGGCTTTATTAATAGAGGCATAGAGTAAAAGCATATAAGTTATGCTAAACCTTTATAAAATACTGGGAATGAACGGCCTCTTCCTGTACCTCCACAGAAAGCTTCCATTCCAGGTTTACACACACTCATCAGGATCACTCTCCACTGATCCTGCCACTCCAGGCTCGGACACCCACTTCAGGATCACTCTCCATAGATCCTGCCACTCCAAGCTCGGACACCCACTTCAGGATCACGCTCCATACATCCCAGCACTATTGGCTCGGAGACCCTCTTCAGAATTCCGAAATCTCCAGACATGGACATCCTTTGAGGACCACTCTCCACAGATTCTGCCCTCCAGGTTCAGACACCCTTTTCAGAATCACTCTCCATACATCACGCCACTCCACACACGGATATCTCCCTCAGGATCAGATCAAAGAATGTTGCTTGTCACATATCAGCTCAAGCCTGAATGTTGTTCAGGTCTTGCTGCTTGCAGGTACAGATTGCTTCAGTATCTGATGAGTTGTGAATCATCAGCGAACATTCCCACTTCTCACTTATGTTGAAGAGAAAGCCATCAATGAAACAGCTGAGGATGGTTGGGCCTAGGGCACTGCCCTGATAAACTAGGTATCCAGTCATGAATGGTGGAGGACAATTAAATAACGAACCAGATGAGGAGTCTCCAAAAACATCCCTGTCCTCAATGTTGGTGGAGCCGAGCACGTTCGTGCAAAAGGTGAAGCTGAAGCATTTGAAACCATCTTCAGTCAGAAATTGCTCAGTGGATGATTCATCTCAGCCTCTTGAGGTCCCCAGCATCACAGCTTCCAGTTTTCAGCCAATTCGCTTCACTCCACATAATGGCAAGAAACAGCTGAAGGCACTCGATACAGCAAAGATTATAGGCAATAATAACATCCCGGCTCTAGTACTGAAGACTTGTGCTCCAAAACTAGCTGCGCTCTCAGCCAAGCTGTTCCAGTAGAGCTGCAACACGGGCCTCTACTTGACAATGTGGAAAATTGCCCAACTGTGCCCTCTCCTTAAAAGAAATGCAGGACAAATCCAATCCGACCAATTGCCGCCCCATCAGTCTACTATCAATCATCAGCAAAGTGATGCAAGATGTCACCAACAGTGCTATCAAGCACCTCACACTGAACAATAATCTGCTCATCGATGCTCAGTTTAGGTTCTGGCTGGGTCTCTCAGCTCCAGGAAATAATTTGCCAGATAGAGTAGAATGTGGGAAAATGTGAGGTTATCCACTTTGGTAGGAAGAATAGAACAGCAAAATATTATTTAAATTGTGAGAGATTACAGAATGCTGCGGTGTAGAAGGATCTGGGTGTCCATGTACGTGAATTACAAAAAGTTACCATGCAGGTACAGCAAATAATTAGGAAGGCAAATGGAATGTTACCCTTTATTGCAAGGAGGATGGAGTATAAAAGTAGAGAAGTGTTGCTACAAATGTACATGGTGCTGGTGAAACCACACCTGGAGTACTGTGTGCAGTTTTGGTTTCCTTATTTAAGGAGGGATATACTTTCATAGGAGGCAGTTCAGAGAAGGTTCATTGGATTGATTCCTGTGATGAAGGTGTTGTCTGATGAGGAAAGTTGAGCAGGTTGGACCAATACTCATTGGAGCTGAGAAAAATGAAAGGAGAACATATTGAGACATATACGATTCTGAGGGGACTTGACAGGGTAGATGCTGAGAGGATGCTTCCCCTCGTGGTGGAATCTAGAACTAGGGGACATAGCTTCAGATTCAGGGGTTTTTCATTGAAGAAGGAATTTCTTCTCTCAGAGGGTCATTAATCTTTGGAATTCTTTACCGCAGAGAGCAGTGGAGGCTGGGTCATTGAATGTCTTCAAGATTTTTATCTACAAGAGAGCCAAGGGTTATGTGGGCAGGCAAGAATGTGGGGTTGAGGTCATGATCAGGTCAGCCATGATCCTATTGAATGGCGGAGCAAGCTCGAGGGGCCAAATGGCCTACTCCTGCTACTAGTTCTTCTGATCTTCTGTTCGTATGATCTCATTGCAGCTTGGTCCAAACAGAGACAAAAGAGCGGAATTCCAGAGGAGAGGTGAGAGTGATTGCTCTTGAGTGAGTGTGGCATCAAGGATTCCATGCAAAATTGAAGTCACTGGGAATCAGGGGGAAAACTCTTCACTTGATGGAGTTGTACCTCGCACAAAACAAAATGTTGCGGTTAGAGGAGGCCAATCATCTCAGCCCAGGACATTGCCTCTGGAGTTTCTCAGGGTAGTGTCCTAGACCCAAACACCCCAGCTGTTTCACTGACGACTTTCTCTTCAACATAAGTCAGAAGTGGGAATGTTAGATGATGACTCACAACTCTTCAGATACTGAAGCAGTCTGTGCCTGCAAGCAGCAAGACCTGAACAACATTCAGGTTTGAGCTGATAAGTGACAAGCAACCTTCTGGCCACACAAGTGCCAAGCAGTGAACATCTCCAATGAGAGAGAAAAAAATCTACCTTTGGATATTCAGAAGCATTATCATCGTTAAATCCCCCACCATCAACATCTTGACCAGAAACGTAACTGGCCCAGTCACATCTTTGCTGTGGCTATAAGCGCAGGTCAGAGATTACGAATTCTGCAGCAAGTATCTCACCTCCTGACACCCCAAATCCTGTCCACCATCTACAAGGCACAAGTCAGGAGTGTGATGGAATACATCCCACTCAACAACACTCAAGAAGCTCAACACCATCCAGGACAAAGCAGCGCACTTGATCGGCACCTAACCCACCACCGTTAACATTTAATCCCTCCACAACCAGTAAACAGTGGCTGCAGTGTGTACCATCTCCATATGCACTGCAGAAACTCGCCAAGTATCCTTCAGCAGCACCTTCCAAACTCGTGACCACTACCACCTCGAAGGACAAGGGCAGCAGATGCATGGGAACTCACTACCTGCAGGTTCCCCTCCAAGTCACTCACCATCCTGACTTGGAACTATATCGCCATTTCTTCACTGTTGTTGGGTCACAATCCTGGAACTCCCTCCCCAATAGCACTGTAGGTGTTCCTGCACCATATGGACTGCATCAGTTCAAGAAGGCAGCTCTCCACCACCTTCCCAACGGCAATAGGAATGGGTAAAAAATGCTAGCCTTATCAGCGATACTCACACCCAAGAATGAATAAAAACCAAATCACTCTCCACAGATTCCCCACAATCTGGGCTTGGACATTTACTTCAGGAGCACAGAGCTTTATATCACTGCAACATGAGTTCCAATCTTCATATTCTGTTCACTTTTCACATTATTTTCGACCAGTCCACTAGCTTTTATTAATTCAGTATTCGGGTCTCTGCTCCTCCGCCGTTTCCAACATCTCACCTCTTACAAAAAAACACTCTGATCTATCGTAGGTAGTAGATGACCCCTCATTTTAAACTCCATCTGCCAAAGCATTGCTCACTCACTTAATCTATCAAGAAGATTTGAAAATAAATTTCTTGCCAAAGGATAATTTTCTGCATCTGCTCCCTCGCCATTTGCTTTTCCCATTTGTCTTTCACTTGGTCCAAATCCAGAGAAAGCAAAGATGGAAGGAAGGAGGGGAGGAAAAATACTGCTCCGTTTCGTGATCCCTATTTGATCTTCATTCCAGTGCAGTTTGGGTGAAGAATTCCAATTGTCTGTCTCAATTTTAATAAAGTATAACAAATTCTGGAGTCACTGTCTGGACATTGACAAGAACAGGTTTTGAGGCTGACTTTACACATAAACAATACACTAAATAGTTCATAAACTAGCGACAAAGATGGGATTCAAACCCACGTGTGCAGAGCACAATAGATTAGCAGTCCATCGCCTTAACCTCTCGGCCACCTTGTCAGTTGCCCAAGCATAGCTGTCAACTTCAACACAGTTTCTGGCTGTGCAGCCAGCTGTGTCATGATGGAAATATATCTTCTGTCAGTCAATGAAGTTGGGAATGGAGTGGTGTGAAACATTTCCAGACCATGTCCAACACGTTTCTCCTCAGTGTGAAAACCCACCACGGAAAGACTGGAACATACAATCATTTCATCACATCATGATTAACAACACTCAGACACCTGAACCATTTGGTCACTGACGAAGTCATGATGACCGAATTTCTCATGAAATGACAACTGAACTAACTGACTGGAAGAATTGCTTTAACTCCACATGATCAGAGAGACACAGCCTCAGGCCGACTTGTCGGGTGGGGTAAGCAGATATCTCTGCTTCTGATCTTCACCAGAACATAGAGTGAGGTGCAACATTGATCATCAAACAGACTGTGAGAGAATACAACAGAATAAAACACATGGAGAGACACTGTGGAATAACAAATCGATTTGATTGGAATGTTGAAATATTGATTGGAATGGGTAAAACACCAGAAACAGCTGAATAAATTGGAATTTTCATCATTATATTGATCTGGGACAGAAAAGAGAAACTGATGGAAAGAAGAGACGAAGGAAGAAAAGAAAGGATGGAACTGTTCAGTTTTTTCAGTTTTTTCACTCGCCCATCAAAGCTGATAAAAAAAGATGCAAATAACAGAGAATTTCACCAGAAAGGGAGATTAAATGTTGCTAAAACCTTGGATCGAAGGATGCCCCAACAGATCACCTGTTTAACTGTCTCCCCACTTGGGGATTTCAATCAGTGAGCAATATTGTTCTCTGCTTTTTTTGTTAATTGGTCCCAGAACTGTCACTTGGAATTAATATCTGTGTTCCGAATCCTGAATAATAAAATTGTGAGTTTCTCGATATTTTCTGGACACAGTTCCTGCTGAAAGAACTAAGCACTCTTTTCTAATTTACACAATTTGAGATACTCACTCATCAAGCCTGCTAAGCTAGCATCCTTGGTGCTGCTCTCTCTTCTCCCAAACTTCATCTCATGTGACTGTTACATCATCACTCTGACAGTGGGAGGGGTTGATCCCACTATCTTCAGCATTAACCCTTTACATCCTTACACCACACTGTCTGTCCAAAAAAAGTGGGTGGAGGGAACTTCCCTCATTTATCAAAACACCAACAACAGCACAGTGGCGCAATGGTTAGCACCACAGCCTCACAGCTCCAGCGACCAGGATTCAGTTCTGGGTACTGCCTGTGTGGAGTTTGCAAGTTCTCCCTGTGGCTGTGTGGGATTCCGCCAGGTGCTCTGGTTTCCTCCCACCTCCAAAAGACTTTCAGGTTGATAGGTAAATTGGCCATTGTAAATTGTCCCTAGTGTAGGTACGTGGTAGGAGAATGGTGGGGATGTGGTCGAGAATATGGGATTAATGTAGGATTAGTATAAATGGGGGGTTGCTGGTTGGCACAGACTCGGTGGGCCGAAGGGTCTGTTTCAGTGCTGTATCTCTAAATAAGAAAAGTAAAATAAAAGCTACCAGTCGTAAATCAACTCAAACCCATTAGAGAGATAGAGGGAGACTGTCAGAGAACTTCCTGCATCCAGTCCTGACCCTGTCACACTCAGCAGCTTCTCACCCAGACCCCACTCTCATCAACACTGAACATTGTTACCGAGACCCTTCAAATACTGTTTATAAAAGGTGGAAAAATTCAAACTTCATCACAGCTAGATTGAATAGAACAAAGTTTAATATCTTCTCTTCATCACTCGGTAACCACATGAGACAGTCCTTAAATCAGTAGCATAAATTATCAGCTGGAAGAATGTTTGTCATTGGGTTGAATCATTTCTGTGTGAGGAATGTTCCAGCATCATAAACCAGGGGAACGTGTTGACTGAGCTGTGTCTTCATCTCTTCTGGACAGTTCACCCTTCATTCTGCTCTGATTCACTTTCCCAAAGCGGATCTACAGATTCTCAAATCTGGAGACTGGGTTTTCTTATTTTGTTCCTTTTGATTTTTCTTGCTCCTGAATGATAACATATTCCAACCTCGGATCAACCTTGCCCTGTGTCCGTGTCTCGGTTAAAAGCGACAAATAACGGCACCAACATTCTGAAACATACAACACAGTCACATTCTGCTTCAGTGAGATTAATGCTGAGGCAGTTTCCGTGTCGAATGCGATTGTGTACAAATTTCTCTCAAGGAAATTGTGAGTGACCAAGTATTTGCACTGAATTTCTGTGCAAGAAGGGACAGTTTCAAACAGCCATTCCCAAATCACTTCCTTCACAAAGACAAAGACTGTGCTGTCTTAATGTGTGACTCAACTTCACAAACAAATTTGAACTCGAAGTTCAGGAGAAGACAGAGATGTGAATGATTGACAGTGTAATCTTTAAATCATAATTTTCCGTTTCTTCGTTGAAGTGAGGCTCAACCCTAAGCCACTAGAGATCGCGGAGAGCTACAAACTTGGATCCAGAAATCAGAAAAGTAGTGAAACAGTTGGTGAGTACATTGTGACACTGAAGAATTTATCACCACATTGCAACATTGGCACATTCTTAGACCGTACATTATGAGACAGATTTGTGCTTATATTGGTGGATGAGGAAAGATACTAAACACACAAAATCCCAATTTGAGCTCGTGTGTAAGATTGCTCTTTCCACGGAGATGGCATCAAAGAATGCTCATGAATTTCGTCCTATGCCAGTGACAGTAACACACTTCAGATGAACTTAAACACACTGGTAAAATGGGCTTTCACACAACAGATAAAATTTTACACAGAGAATTGTGAAGTGATACAGTTTAGGAGGAAGAATGAGACAATGTACACCAATCTTTTTTGATCAAGGTTTGAAAAGATTGCTAAGAGCAAACAGGACACTTGGCTTTATTAATAGAGGCATAGAGTAAAAGCAAATAAGTTATGCTAAACCTTTATAAAACACTGGGGCTGAATGGCCGACTCCTGCACCTCCACGGAAAGCTTCCACTCCAGGCTCGCGCACCCTCTTCAGGATCACTCCCGCCTCTCCACGCACGGATATCTCCCTCAGGATCAGATCACAGCTCCACAGTCCTGCCACATCCAGTCGTGAATGGTGGCGGATAATGAAATAACTAACAAGATGAGGAGGCTCCAAATACATTCACATCCTCAATGATGGTGATGCTAAACACGTCAGTGCAAAAGATGAAGCTGAAGCATTTACAACCATCTTCAGTCAGAAATATTAAGTGGATTTGAGCTGTGCTAATTTCAGCTCCTCATGCTGGCTGGTGCCTTGGTTCTCTGGTGCTAATTTCAGAGTAAATCATGCAGCTTGACAATTGGAGCCAAAGAAAAATACACAGGAGAGGTTGAAAGTGCCAATACCTGGGATCGAACCAAGAACTGTTAGAACAGCACGAACTCAACAAAGCTTTTTCAACAACACACTAAAGCCACCATTCTGGCACTGCTTTGGAAGACAATATATACATTAAAGTGTTTCTAAAAAGTTACAGAACACAACATATCAGTAATATTCCCCATTGTTTTTTCAGTACTGATGGATTGTGAAGTGGGAGACAGCCAGAAGTCCCACTGTGCCACACTGACCCTGAGCTATGAGTGAAATTAGATAAAGTTCAATCTTTAGCAGAGAGATTCTGGAGAGAGGTAAGAGTCCTGAATCAAGGAAAGACTTTCTGACACAATAAAAGCAAAATACTGCAGATGCTGGAAATCTGACAAAAAAACAAAAAGTGCTGGAAATACTCAATAGCTCTGGCAGCATCTGTGGTGAGAGAAACAGAGTTAACGTTTCTGGTCTGTGACATTTCATCAGAACTGACACTGGTTAGAAAAGAATTAGGTTTTAAACAAGTGAAGGGGAGGGGCATGTGGGAGAGAACAAAGGGGAAGGTGTTTGATAGGGCAGAGGGCATTAGAGATTAAATAACAAAGCTGTCCTGGGACAAAGGCAAAGAGTGTGTTAATGCTTGTGGTTGCCTGACACCAGTCATACTCTGATGTTATTGAACACAATGTTCAATCCACAAGGCTGCAGAGTGCCGAATCAAAAGGTCGGGTGTTGCTCCTCGAGCTTGGGTTGATTTTCACTGGAACACTGGAGCAGGCCAAAGACAGAAATGTTGACATGAGAGCAGGGGGGAGTGTTGAAATTGCAAGCAACCAGAAGCTCAGGGTCATGGTTTCGGCCTGAGCAGAGGTGTTCCACCGAATCTGCGTTTGGTCTCCCCAGTTTAGAGGAGACCGCATTGTGAGCAGTGAATACAGTATACATAATTGAAAGAAGTACAAGTAAATAGCTGCTTCACCTGAAAGGAGTGTTTGGGGCTTTAGATAATGAGCAGAGAGGAGGGAAAAGGGCAGGTATTATATCTCCTGCGATTGCATGGGAAGGTGCCTTCTGAAGGGGACGAGGTGTCAGGGTAATGGAGGAGTGGACCAGGGTGTCGCGGAGGGAACAATCCCTTCAGAATGTTGACAGGGGAATGGGAGGATGCGTTTGGTGGTGGCATCACGCTGGAGGTGGCGGAAATGGTGGAGGATGATCGTTTGGCTGTGGAGGCAGGTGGGGTGGAAAGTGAGGACAAGGGGAACCCTGTCGCAGTTCTGGGAGGGAGGGGAAGGGGGAAGGCAGAGGTTGAGGGTCCTATCAACTGCACTGGGAGGGGGCGGGGCGGGGGAGTAGTTGAAATCTGGTGATGTTGTTGAATGTAATTTCAAACACTCCTTGAACTCTCTGCTGATGAAGACTGAAAAAGGGAAGAACAACCACACAACAAGGGTCTCAAATCCAAGACCCTGAGATTAAAAGTCTCATGCTCTACCAACTGAGCTAACAAGGCCTGATACAGTACTTCTACTCTGTCTGCTATTGGACGGATGCAGCTGTTGGCGCCACCCTAAGGGCGGGAATTTGTTCCACCAACCATGAAGCAGCTTCCCATCAATTCCCCAGATTATCAGTAAATCCACTTACAGAAGCCCCAAAGTGTGATATATTCCTCTCACACATCAATAATAAAACTGAAATCTTTTTACCTTCCAAATGCTGCCATCTATTTTGTCAGTATTTATTTCTCTCTCCTTTTTATTTAGTTCATGCATTTCTTCAGAATTTCTTTTCAAATTATTTCTGAGGGAAGAAATGAACAGATCTGGCAGCTCAAAACTGGGCATCCATGAGGCACTGTGGGTCATCAGCAGCAGCAGAATTGTATTTAAACACAATATGTTACCTCATGGCCTGGCATATCCCTCACTCTACCATTACCATCAAGCCAAGGGAGCAATATTGGTTCAATGAAGTGTGCAGGAGGGCATGTCAGGAGCAGCACCAAGCAGACCTAAAAATGAGTGAAGCTACAACACAGGATTACTTGCATGTCATATAGCGGAAGCAGCATGCAATAGACAGAACTGAGTGATCTCACAACCAACTGATCAGATCATAGCTCTGCAGTCCTGCCACATCCAGTCCTGAATGGTGGTGGATAATTAAACAATTAACAGGAGGACGAGGCTCCACAAATATCCCCATCCTTAATGATAGGGGAGACCAGTATATCAGTGCAAAATATAAGGTTGAATCATTTGCAACCATCTTCAGCCAGAAGTGCCAAGTAGATAATCCATCTCGGCCTCCTCCTGAGGTCCCCAGCATCACAGGTGCCAATCTAAATCCACTTCACTCCACATGCTATCAAAAAATGGCTGAAGGCTCTGGATACTGACAACATCCTGGCTGCAGTGCTGAAGACTTGTGCTCCAGAACTAGCCACGCCGCCCGCCAAGCTACAACACTGGCATCTACCCAGCAATGTGGAAAATTGCCCAGGTATGTTCTGTATACTAAAGGCAGGACAAATCCAACCTTGTCAATTCCTCCCCGATCAGCCTCCTCTTGATCATCAGTAAAGTGATGGAATGTGTCGTTGACAGTGCTATCAAGCAGCACATACACAGCAATAATCCACTCACCAATGCTCATTTTGGGTTCTGCCAGGGCCACTTAGTTCCTGACCTCATTATGGCCTTGGCCCAAATATGGACAGAAGAGCTGAATTCAGGAGGTGAGGGGAGGTGACAGTGACTGCTCTTGCCAAGGGCATCAAGGAGCCCTTGCAAAATTGAAGTCAATGGCAATCAAGGAGAAAAATCTCCACTGGTTGGAGTCATACCTTGTGCAAAGGAATATGGTGCTGGTTGTTGGTGGCGAATCATCTCAGCACCAGACATCGCTCAGGAGTTCCTCAGGGTAGTGTCCTAGGCCCCAACCGCCTTCAGTTGCTTCATCAATAAACTTCCTTCCATCATAAGGTCAGAAGTGGAAATGTTCACTGATGATTGCAAAATGTTCAGTTGCATTAATAACTCCTCAGATACTGAAGCAGTCCGTGTCCATATGTTGAGAGACCTGGGCAAGATTGGGCTTGGACTGATAAGTGGCAAGTAACACGCACGCCACAAAAATGCCAGGCAATGACCATTTCCAACAAGAGTGAATCTAACCATCTCCCCTTGACATTCAATGATATTACCATTGCTGAATCCTTCACTGTCAACATCCGGGGGGTTACCAATGAGCAGAAACTGAATTGGATCAGTCATATAAATACCATAGCTACAAGAGCAGGTCAGAGGCTGGGAATTCTGCTGCAAGTATCTCACCTCCTGTCCACCATCTGCAAGGCACAAGTCAGGAGTGTGATGCAATACTCCCCACTTGCCTGGAAGAGTGGAGCTCCAACAACACCAAAGAAACTCAACACCATCCAGGACAAAGCAGATCACTTGATCAGCACTCCACCCACTACTTTAAATATTCACTTCCTGCACCACCAGTGAACAGTGGCAGCAGTGTGTACCGTCTACAAGATGCACTGCAGCAACTCACCAAGCCTCTTTCGACAGCACCTTCCAAACCCCCAACCTCGACCATCTAGAAGGACATTGGATGAATGGGAACACCACCATCTGCAAGCTCCCCTCCAAGTTACACACTGTCCTGACTGGGAACTATATCACCATTCCTTCACTGTCACTGGATCAAAATCTTGGAAATCCCTTCCTAACAGCACTGTGGGTTTACGTACAACACGTGGGCAGCAGCAGCTCCAAAAAGGCGGCTCACCACCACCTTCTCAAGGGCAATTAAGGATGGACAATAAAGGCGGCGTTTGCTGACAACGCAACCACCAGGTGGCACAACTCGCTTTCCGCCCCTCCTTCGCACCAGCCACTTCCACACTCCACAGTCGCTCGCTCCAGACCTCGCTGCTCCACCCCCCCTACTTCCCTGGCCGATTGTCTCCCGATCACGTCATCCCATTCTCTGGTCGTTCGCTCACTCCCCACCCCCCACCTCCCCTCCAGCTGTTACCTCAATGCGGCGCTGCTTCCCTTCTCTCGGCCACTTTCTCCCACGTTTGTCCAGTCTCCACGCTCCGCCAGAAGAAGCAAGGTGAGCTGCAAAGTGTAACGTAGGAGCGAGTAGTGAGTGGCCTAGAGGAGGGAAGTGGCACGGCCTAGAGCTAGCGGCTGGAGCGGGGGATGGGGGGCAGAGAGCAAGCGGCCATAGTACTGGACGACGCGAGTGGGGAACAATTGTCCAGGGGAGCATCGAGGTGTGGAGCGAGCGGCTGAGGGGAGGAAGCGTCGAGGCCTGGAGCGAGTTGCCGAGGGGGGAGATCTCCAGCTTCAAAGTCTCCTATTCAGCCGCTTCCTCCAGCTGAGTGAGGGGCTGGATACCCGATGACGCTTTCGCGCACATGTGCGAAGATGGACCAGGCGCGGATATGCGATGATGTTGGTGCTGCGCAATGACATGATCCTACGCCTGTGCCACTTAATCCTGGCAAGATGTAGCTGTGCCTATGCACAGCTTGGCACCGTCCGATGATGTCAGCGGGCCGCTGCGTTGACAGGAATCATATTGTGTCAGCAAGGCCCACATCCCATGAAAGAATAAAAAAGAGATTTACCACAATGGTAGCAGGGTGAGGGATTTCAGTTCTGTGGAGAGATTGGAGAAGCTGGGGTTGTTCTCCTTGCAGCAGAGAAAATTCAGAAGAGATTTGACACATTTGTTCAAAGCCATGAAGTTCTTCAATAGTTTAAATAAGGAGAAACAGTTTCCAGTGGTAAAAGGGTCAGTAAGCAGAGGACACAGATATCAGGTGATTGGCAGAAGCAGCAGAGATGACATGAGGAACCATTGTTTACACAGTTATGTGTTGTGATAAAGAAAGAAAAGACTTGCATTTATATAGCACCTTTACTGACCACTGGACATACCAAAGCACTTTATAAACAATGAAATACTTTTGAAGTGTCATCACTGTTGTAATGTCAGAAATGCAGCAGCTAATACCCACAAACAGCAATGTGATAATGACCAACTGATCTGATTGAGGGGCAAATATTGATCACAACACCAGGGAGAATTGCTCTTCACTTGTTTGAAATTGCAGCATGGGATCTTTTACATTCACCCAAACATGCAGACCAGGTCTTGGTTTAACATCACACCTGAAAGGCAGCACCTTCAACACCCTCAGTGCTGTACTGGAGTGTCAGCTGTGAAATTTGAACCCAGAAGCTTGTGATTTCGAGGTGAGTGTGACCAACTGAGCCACAGCTTTTACCTGAGTCTCAATCCTTCTACCAACAGTTTCTCTCTATCGGGTCTGTCACGACCCCTCATGATTGTGAACACCTCTATCAAATCTCCTCTCGAAGGAGAACAACCCCAGCTTCTCCAAGCTATCCACATAACTGAAATCCTAACCACATGTTGCAGGAAGGAATTTTTCCTCAAGTTCCTTCTGGTTTTGTGAGTCACCTTAAATCTGCAGCCTTCGGTTATTGACCGTTCAGCAGTTAGAAGCAGTTCCTCAGTATTTACTCTACCTCAAACCTTCAAGGAAGCTCTGCAAAGTAACTGAAAATCAAGTTGTCAGAAGTGGGATTTAAACACATGCCTCCAGTGAAAGCTGCAACCTGAACAGAGAAGCTCAAACCGCTCAGTCACCTCAACTCTTCAGACCTTTTTGACCTCATCATCACTTCTGCAATTTGAAAGGTTCACTCAGTTCAGGAACTTGTTCAATATTGCTGGAATGCTCAGTGATTGGGATATTAACTCCCCCGGGTTTTCCTGAGCTTGTTCTCGGTGTATGGGGATGTTTGTCCTGGGCAGTGGAATCTTGCATCCCTGTAATGGACATTAACCCACTGATTGAATCTGTATTCACTGCTTTCTGCTGGTGCTGGGTAATTGCAGAGTGTGGGGCTGGAATGTTGCTGCTTGTCCCGGCCTCACTCACTCTGGGGAAGAGTGAATAATTGTTTCTGTATCTGAAATGTGGCTTCGATCTGCTGTTATTAACCGAGGCAGGGCTGCAGAAGGATACGTTAATAATCTCTCACTAATCAACTGTAAACAGTCAGAATGTGTAACTTTGAGCAGCGCTTTCTGCACCGTCAGGGCTGGAAAGTTGAGGGAGGGAGAGACACTGTCAGTATCTGAGTGTGTACAGCACTGTACAGAGAAAGAGCCAATATACCGGGGCTGAGACAAAGTGCATCTTTTCACATTTAATCACAATAATATCCACAGTCAGGAGCTGAAAATGCTGAAAAACCGAATAGCAAGAGCAAAAGTAAGAAATGTAAGTAATTATAGATTAGCTGATCAGCTTTCACTGTGTTACCTGGTAGTCTACTGTTTTATATTCAATGCTCTCTCCGCTGTGGCCAGGGAATGATTTCTTCTCAAAGGCTGAACATTAACAAAACTGCTTGTAATTTAAAATCTTTTAAAAGTAATTCCATGGAGCGAATGGGGCAAAGTCAAATAACTGCACCAATTATAGGAGAGCTGGTTGGTGATGACGTGGATGTGTCTGCAGTGTGCAGGACCAGACTGTTTCTATAGATTCACGATGAATGTTCCATCCTTTATTTATAACAGTAAAACTGATCGTGGACAATGGCTATTCTGGTTGCAGCAGCCTGAAGATTTAACTCATTAACACCCTGCTTTCGGGTAATTTAGAAAGCACAACATGCAGCTCTGTCAGTGTGCTTGTTTGTTAACCCACAATTTGATCGTTCAAGCACATAAATGGATGAGGCTTTATTAACTTAAACTCTTCTACATCTGCTATATTACTCTTGCTTTTGATTTTTCAAAGATAAGGTTAATCAAGTCTTCCTTTGTGAAATCCATGCTGACTGTGTTTTATTATTTTTCATTTCCATCTGCATTTTCTTCTTCGGAGGATTACAGGATATTATCATTTTTTTATTCATTCATGGGAGGTGGGTGTCGCTGGCTAGGCCAGCATTTATTATCCATCCCTAATTGCCTTGAGAAGGTGGTGCTGAGCTGCCTTCTTGAACCATTGCAGTCCATGTGCTGCTGTTATGAAGAGAGTTCCAGGATTTTGACCCAGCAACAGTGAAGGAACGGTGATACAGTTACAATTCAGGCTGGTGTGTGGCTTGGAGGGGAACTTGCAGGTTGTGGTGTTCCCATGCATCTGCTGCCCTTGTCCTTCGAGGTGATAAAGGTCGCAGGTTTGGAAGGTGCTGTCTAAGGAGCCTTGGCGCATTGCTGCAGTGCATCTTGTGGATGGTACACACTGCTGCCACTGTGTGCCAGTGATGGAGGGCATGAATGTTGTAAATGGGGTGCCAATCAAGTGGGCTGCTTTGTCCTGTTGAGTTTCTTGAGTATTGTTGGAGCTGCACCCAGCCAGACAAGTGGAGAGTATTCCATCACATCCCTGACTTTTGGACAGGTTTTGGGGAGTCAGGAGGTGAGTTACTTGCCGCAGGATTCCTCGTCTCCGACCTGCTCTTGTAGCCATAATATTTATATGGCTACTGCAGTTCAGTTGGTGCTCAATGGTAACCCCAGGTTGTTGAGAGTGGGGGATTCAGCGATGGTAATGTGGAAGTGAGCAGAAAGACATGGCACTATGCTTAATGGGAAATATAGCAAGTTATGAATAGTAGCTTTGCTAAGCTTTGATTTTAAGTGGCAGAAACCACAATGAAATAGTTGAAAGTAAAAGCAGAGAGTGTGAGATTGTAAAGACTAGCCGACACTGGTAATTGCAAGGACATCGGTTCTTTTATGGCCTGATTGTGTGACTCCCTGTGGTTTGAAACAAATGGACTTCTGTGAAACATGCTGTCCATCCCTGTGTGAGTGATGATAAGGAATATAGGGCCCCTCGTATATGATACGACTACTGCTTGGTGTTACTGCAGGCTGCAACTTGATAAGGATAACAGGATCACAGGACTCATGACAATTGTGTGAAGCGAAACCAGAATGTTGTTTCTCATACCTCTGCTTTTGCTAATTATCTTGCTTGTCTGTTTTCTTTTATCTTGCTGATGCAAAACAATATTATGTTAGTAACAAGTATGTATCGAGAATAAAGGGTATTGTTAACCTCAGTGACAAAGGTACTCCACGTTATCACCTGGTTGAAATTTAAATTGTACTGCACTGATTGGTTAAACAAGGGGGTGTAGCATGAATCTTAATGTATAAACAGTAGCATCTGTATCACGAACAACACTTACTCTGGTGGACCCGACAGACTCTGGGGTGGAGTCAGTGTCGTTGCATTAGAGTAAGTCAGCTGGCTAAATGCACAAATAAAGTAATTGATTTTACCGACACATCCGACTCGGCATATTTACTGAACCAGACTGAAGGCAAAAAGAACTCAGATTTACAGTAATGCCATTGAATGTCAAAGGGAGATGGTTCGATTCTCTCCTGTTTGGGATTGTTATGGTCTGGCACTTGTGTGGTGGGAATCTTATACATCTTTATTGTAGGGTACTCTATTGTACTGTTGAGTGACGACACTTGAAAAGTCCTTCCTTCATTGGCTGTAAAAGGCTTTGCAATGTCCTGTGGTCGTGAAATGCAAGTCTTGCCTTTTCCATTGTTATCAGTGTCATTGTCATCAAAAGATAGGATTCATGAGCACAAAGTTTAAATCAATTTTGATTAAAATAATGTAAAAGCATCTATATTTTTGCACTATACTTAATAATCTCCATCTTCCTATCCTTACCAAGTACAATGTCTTTGACCCTGAAATTGATTCCACAATCGCAGTCCCTCAGACAATTTCAGCTCAGTTCCGATGAAAGGTCACAGATCTGAAAAGTTAACTCTGTCTCTCTCTCCACAGATGCTGCCAGACCTGCTGAGTATTTCCAGCATTTTCTGTTTTTATTTCAGATTTCCAGTATCTGCAGTATTTTGCTTCTGTGTTACTTTGAAAGTTAAAACTGACCCACCTGCTTACAATTCACACTGGGGTCTCCCATGAAATGATTCTGTATAATGTTGATGGAATGAATACAGACTCTGAGCACAGAGCTTCCTGTGGGGAAATGGGGAGATGAAAACCAGCAGATTCTGCAGGAATTTTCACTGGGAGCACAAATTCACAAAATCTACCTTTTATATATCGATTCATTTTGATTGTCCTTCTGGAAAATTATTTTGCAACAATTTAAACATCAACCCACAGCTCCATGACTGGGTCAATTATGAGGTGATCCTCTGACAGGTCATGTGACAGCTGGAGCCACAAGACATCAGAACCAGATTTGTGACTGGATTAAAACCCGGAATCCTGTCCCAATGGCTTTTCAAATAAAGCTGTTGCTGTTTGAAAACACAGCAGTTAAACTTTCTGCCTGACCATGAGGGGAGCGAGGGAGAAATTTACAAAACTAAATCCTTTTACAAAATAGTTCAAAAACCATTCACTGAGAAATCATGTGAGGACTCATATGCAGTACAGAAACAAGCAGAATACAGGAAGTGCAGAGGAGAGCTGAAAAAGGAAAAGAGATCAGCAAGATGTATGACAAAAGATTAGCAGGTCACATAACTGGGAACACTGAAGTCTTTTACCAACATATGGACAGTCAATGAAAGGGTGGGTCAATTAGGAGATCCTGTGGAGGCAGAGGGTGTGGCTGAGGCACTAATTAAGTACATTTCATCTGTCATCACAAAACAACCGGATGCTGCAAATGTCACTGTAAAGGAGGAGGAAGTGGAGAATTTGGAGGGGATGAAAATAGATAAAGAGGAGACAATTACAAGGTTAGCAGTGCTCATAGTAGAAAAGTCACCAGGTCAGGATGGGCTGCATCCTGGGTTGCTGAGGGAAGTAAGGGTGGAAATAGCGGAGACTGAAACAACAATCTTTCAATCCTCCTTGAATATGGGAATGATGCCAGAGGACTGGAGGATGGAGGTAAGCTTGGGTAGTTCGATCTTAGTTTAACTTGACCATTTTTATAATGTATCCATTGTCATAACTAACAACGTTAAGAAAGCCATTTTATAATGAACACATGACCAAAGGAACCATTTTGTGTTCAGTCCTAACGTTTATATCCTGCATAATTAATGAGTAGCTACCCATCCTGAAACAGATGATTGTAAAAGTAATGAACCTTGATTGAGTTATAACTAATGAATCAATAATCATTTTAGAGAGAATGGGTTTTCATTTAAAGTTTGTTCAATCTAATTACTGTGAGTTTCTGTGTCTTTGTGGGAAAGGGCAGTTTCAGCTAAATTTATTCAAACAATGGACCTTTCTAGGACCCCTGAAAAAACCCATGGTATGGTACATCGTGACCTTCAAGAGTCTCGATTTAATGAATAGGAAACTTGTTTCAGATCAGATTGGGAGACAGTGTGAAACCACTCCATTGTACTCATATCTGAGATTCTGAGGACAGGTGGCTGTTAGTGGAAGACATCATTAAGAACTAATTAAATGTACCTAGCAACAGCTAGGACCAATTATTATTTTAAAAGGTAGTGTGATGGCCATCCAGGGGTTAAAAGTAGGGAGCTTGTAAGGTTTCAGTGTGCAGGAACACGAGAAAACCTCAGGGGTAAAGGCTCAGATCATCAACCAAGTTCTCCACCTGATGAGGGATCTAGACTGGACAAAGAGGACCGTGACACTCTGAGACCAAGCTCGACCAGTCCCCAGAGCTGTAAAGTTATATTCCCCAAGTTTGTTAAGTATAATTTTACTTTCAATTATTAAGTACTATTTTACTCTCAATAAAAGTTCTGGACTTATTAATCAAGTATCCTGTTGCTTTAATTGGTTAAAGTCAAGCCCAAAGTGATTGTCTGCAATAGACTTTCCAGAACTAAAAGATAAGTCTGCAATATTACAGCCCTGTTCAAAAAGAGAGATAAACCCAGGAACTACAGACCAATTAGTCTAATGTCGGTGGTGGGGAAACTTTTAGAGACAATTATATCGGAGGAAATTAGCTGTCACTTGGTAGAACATGGGCTAATAAATGACAGCCAGGACAGATTGGTTAACAGAAGATTGTGTCTGAAATAAGTAATGAATTAATTTCTTTGATGAAGTTTCAGAGAGAGTTGACGAGGGTGGTGAGGTTGATGGTACGTGTCTGGACATCAAAATTGTGTTTGAAAAGGTACCATAAACTAGACTTGGGGCAGCACAATGGCACAGTGGTTGGCACTGCAACCTCACAGCTCTCGCAACCCAGGTTCAGTTCTGGGTACTGCCTGTGCAGAGTTTGCAAGTTCTCCCTGTGACTATGTGTGTTGCTGCTGGGTACTCCGGTTTCCTCCCACAAGCAAAGACTGTTGTAAGTTGCACCTAATGTAGGTAAGAGAATGGTGGGGATGTGGTAGGGAATATGGGATTGGTGTAGGATTACTATAAATGTGTGGTGGTTGGTCAGCACAGACTCAGTGGGCCGTAGGGCCTGTTTCAGTTTTGCATCTCTCTATGACTTGCTAACAAAATTCAAGCAGATGGGATTAAAGGGGCAGTGGCAGTGTGGATCCAAAATTGGCTGCAGGGTAAAAAGTAGGGTGAATGCTTGTTTTTCAGAATGGAGGGAGTTATACAGTAATGTCCTTGTTGTTGCAATATGTTCAATGTCAGACACCGAGCTGACCGAGGGATGAGGCAATTTGTGACGTTCCTGTGGTTGCAATATTTGCAGTGTCTGACCTTGATATGTCACAAGGACGTGGCATTTATGAGGTCCCTGTGGGGTGCTGTTTGTTTGGTGTATCACACTGACCTGTCCCAGAGAGCGGGAAGGTTGTGATGTCCTTGTGTGTTGCAATCTGTTCAGTGTCTGACTCTGATCTGTACCAGGGATGGGGCAGTGTGTGATATCCTTGTGCATGTCATACAGGTCCACTGGTGTGTGGTTCCATCCTGATGCCAAGAAACAGAGCCCCGTCTCTGGGCAAAAGGTCTCACTTCTCAATGGGTGTCTCAAGAAGACACAGTGGCGCAGTGGTTAGCACCGCAGCCTCACACCTCCAGTGACCCGCGTTCGATTCTGGGTACTGCCTGTGCAGAGTTTGCAAGTTCTCCCTGTGACTGCGTGGGTTTCTGCCGGGTGCTCCGGTTTCCTCCCACAGCCAAAGACTTGCAGGTTGATAGGTAAATTGGCCATTGTAAATTGCCCCGAGTGTAGGTAGGTGGGAGGGGAATTGCGGGGATGTGGTGGGAATATGGGATTCATGTAGGATTAGTATAAATGGTTGGTTGAGGGTCAGTGCAGACTCGGTGGGCTGGAAGGGTCTGTTTCAGTACTGTATCTCTAAATAAATAAATAAGAAGGCTGAGGCAGTAAACCTGGAGAGTAAATCCGGAGTGGAGTCCTGGAGGCGGTTACCTGTTACTTATCAGGCAGTTTTCCAGCAGCTCCTGCAGCAGAGCAGGTACCAAACAGTACTGGTTTTTCCTTTCCTTTGGACAATACGAGCAATGCTGAGAGGGGGTCCTGATGCTCCGGGTCTCCATAATGTTTGCCCAGGCCTCTGCCCTGAAGTGGACACTCCAGCTTCGTGGTTAAACATGCGCACAACCCGGGAATAAACAGTTACTGATCATAAGCTCTCATTCAACTGGTGTAGAGAATGAGCGCCAGGGGTTACTTCGGACAGTGGCAGAGCTCATAGTGTCTCATTGGATAGCTACCCTTCACTCCAAGCTGGGCAGCCCCCAGTCAGTTAGGTGCTGTGAAGCCACGACCTGCTTGCTTCAATGGGTGCTTGGAGCTTAGAGAGTCATCTCTCAACAGACGTATTGATAATCTATGCACCAAGAAAAACAAACTCAACAAAGAAGACACCAGTCCTTCACATCACAAGCTGGAATGTGAGGACCATGTGTCCTGGCCTTACCGACAACCTTCTGCAGGTTGATGACACACACAAGACAGCTGTGATTGACAAGGAACTCACAAGGCTCAATGTGGACATTGCTGTGCTGCAAGAAACTAGACTCGTTCAAAGTGGATCCCTCAAAGAGAAACACTACACCTTCTTCTGGCAGGGGAAAGCCCAAGAGGCAACTCGTGAGCATGGAGTGGGTTTCACAGGAAAATACACGCCACTTGAGATGAGTGAACCACCCACAGTAGGCTCAGAGAGACTTCTTACTCTTCACTTGTCAACAAGCGCGGGCCCAGTTAATCTCACGTGCATCTATGTCCCGACACTCACCTCCACCCCAGATGTCAAGGATCAATTCTATGTGACACTTGACACTGCTATCAGCAGAATTCCCAGCACTGAGGGACTGTACCTTCTCGGAGACTTCAACACAAGCTTGGGTACTGACTACACAGCTTTGCCAATGTGCATAGAGCACCAGGGGATTGGCAAGATGAACGAAAATGGACAGAGATTGCTGGAGCTATGCTGTCACCATGGATTCTGGGTGATGAACAGCTACTTCCAGGTCAAGCTGTGCTACAAGGTGTCCTGGAGACGTCCGAGATCATGCCATTGGCACCAGCTAGACCTTATCATCACCAGACGTACCACCCTCAGCAGTGTCCTCATCACTCGCAGCTATCACAGCGCTGACTGTGACACAGACAACTCCCTGGTGTGTAACAAGGTCAGGCTTCAGCCAAGGAAGCTTCATCCATCTATGAAGTAAGGTCGACTTCTGATCAACACTTGCCGACCCACTGACCCAGAAAGGACCCAGGAGTTCCTCAACATCCTCGATCAGGCTCTTTCAGACAACAATGCTCAAGGCCTCAGTGCAGTGTCCAAGTGGAATCATCTGCACGCCACCATCTATAACTCTGCACTCGCTGTGTATGGGAAAAGAGATGGGAGGAATGCTGACTGGTTTGACGCTTATCGGACTGAAGTGGAGTCAGTTACTGCAACTAAGAGGAGAGCTCTCATGAACTACAACAAGTCTCCAGCAAACAACATCAAGATGCTCTCAGAGCTGCCAGAAACAAGTCTCTGCAGACTGCTCAGCACTGCACCAATCAATACTGGTTAAACCTCTGCTGCTGAACCTGGGGATGCTAGAGGGATGTCTGAAGGAATTAAGAAAGCAATGGTCCCAGTAGTAACTAAATCAGCACCTTTTGAAGACAAAGACAGGGGTGATCATCACTGAACCTAACAAGCAGATGGAAAGGTGAGTGGAGCATTACTTTGAACTCTACATAACGGAGAACATTGTCATTGAAGTAGCTCAGTGCCATTCCAGACTTCCCTGTCATGAAGGAACTGGACAGTGAGCCCACCATAGTCCAGCTCAACAAGGGCTCAAAACATGCGTGATGCAAACATTGTCACCTTGTACAAAATTAAGGGGGGTCGCAGTGACTGCAGCAATTATCGGAGCCAGCTACTCAGTTTCACTCACCTGCTCGATCCCTTTCCTCCTGCAAGTGCCTTTGCTTCAAGTATCCATCCAATTTCCTTTTCAAATCATTGATTGTCTCTACTTCCACCACACTCGTGGGTCAGGACATTACCACTCACAGCATAAAAAAATTCCACTTCACCCAAGGATGGGAAATATTTATATCTTCTATATTTAGCTTATTCTCTATCTCTCCGAGAATAGAATGGCAGTCAACATGAAAGGGAACCCAAAATTCTTCGAGCAGTATATAAATAATAAGCAGGTAGTAAGCGGTGAAGTGGGCCCCATTAGGGACAAAGAGGGTAATATATACTTAGAGCTGCAGGGCAATGTTAATCTAGTTAATAAGTACCTTGTATCAGTGATCACTAAGGAAGTGGAATTTGACAAAATATCAGTAGAAGTGGAGAGTGTAGAGGCAATGGAGAGATTACAAAGTGAGAGAGGGAGGTACTGAAAAGGCTGGTTATGCTTCAGGAAGATAAATTACCTGGTCCGGATGGCTTTCATCCCAGATTGCGAAAGGAAATGTGGATGCAGATAACAGAAAGTCTTGCTATAATCTTCCAATCTTCCCTGGATAAGGGGGAGGTGTCAGAGGATTAAACAGTGGCAAATGTGACACCCTTATTCAAGAAAGGGTGTAAGGACAGTCCGGCTCACTCCAGGCCAGTTAGATTAACAGCAGTGGTGGGTAAGGTTTTAGAAAGAACAATCAGGGAAAAAATCAACAGTCACTTGGAGAGGTGTGAGTTAATTAAGGAGAGTGAGCATGGATTTATACATGGGAGTTCATGCTTGACTAATCTAACTGCATGTTTTGATGAACTAACAGAGAAGGTTTATGAAGGGCATGCAGTGGATGTTGTTTATGTGGATTTTAAGAAACGACACATAGAAGGGTGATTAACAACATTGAGGTTCATGGAATAGGAGGGTCAGTGTCCAATTGGATAGAAAATTGGCTTAAGGACAGAAAACAGCAAGTCGTAATAAATGGTTCATTCTCAGACTGGAACGTTGTCGACAGTGCTGTTCCCCAAGGGTCACTGCTGGAACCACTGCTTTTTATTTGCTACAGATAAATGACTTGGATCTTGGAATATAGAGTAGAATCTCAAAATATGACGATAACACCAAACTTGGAGAAGTGGCAAACAGTGAGGATGAAATGAATCACCTGCAACAAGACAGTGATCGGCTAGCAGAATGGGCAGACAGGTGCAGATGGATTTTAATAGTGACTAGTGTGAGGTGATGCATGTTAGCAGAAGGAATAGGGAGAGGCAATATATATTTAATGGCACAGTTCTAAAGAGTGTGCAGGAATAGAGGGACCTGTTCACTGTCACGTGAACAGTTACTTCTTGTTGTTCTTTTTTTTTCTTCTTTTGGGCCTCCTTATCTCGAGAGACAATGGATACGCGCCTGGAGGTGGTCAGTCGTTTGTGAAGCAGCGCCTGGAGTGGCTATAAAGGCCAATTCTGGAGTGACAGGCTCTTCCACAGGTGCTGCAGAGAAATTTGTTTGTTGGGGCTGTTGCACAGTTGGCTCTCCCCTTGCGCCTCTGTCTTTTTTCCTGCCAACTACTAAGTCTCTTCGACTCGCCACAATTTAGCCCTGTCTTTATGGCTGCCCGCCAGCTCTGGCGAATGCTGGCAACTGACTCCCACGACTTGTGATCAATGTCACACGATTTCATGTCGCGTTTGCAGGCGTCTTTATAACGGAGACATGGACGGCCGGTGGGTCTGATACCAGTGGCGAGCTCGCTGTACAATGTGTCTTTGGGGATCCTGCCATCTTCCATGCGGCTCACATGGCCAAGCCATCTCAAGCGCCGTTGACTCAGTAGTGTGTATAAGCTGGGGATGTTGGCCGCTTCAAGGACTTCTGTGTTGGAGATATAGTCCTGCCACCTGATGCCAAGTATTCTCCGAAGGCAGCGAAGATGGAATGAATTGAGACGTCGCTCATGGCTGGCATACGTTGTCCAGGCCTCGCTGCCGTAGAGCAAGGTACTGAGGACACAGGCCTGATACACTCGGACTTTTGTGTTCCGTGTCAGTGCGCCATTTTCCCACACTCTCTTGGCCAGTCTGAACATAGCAGTGGAAGCCTTACCCATGCGCTTGTTGATTTCTGCATCTAGAGACAGGTTACTGGTGATAGTTGAGCCTAGGTAGGTGAACTCTTGAACCACTTCCAGAGCGTGGTCGCCAATATTGATGGATGGAGCATTTCTGACATCCTGCCCCATGATGTTCGTTTTCTTGAGGCTGATGGTTAGGCCAAATTCATTGCAGGCAGACGCAAACCTGTCGATGAGACTCTGCAGGCATTCTTCAGTGTGAGATGTTAAAGCAGCATCGTCAGCAAAGAGGAGTTCTCTGATGAGGACTTTCCGTACTTTGGACTTCGCTCTTAGACGGGCAAGGTTGAACAACCTGCCCCCTGATCTTGTGTGGAGGAAAATTCCTTCTTCAGTTGTGTGCTCTCAGATTTTCAACCTTCACTGTACTGGAGTGAGGTGACATCTACTGGCAGGAAGCAAGAACTGCAATCAAGCAGCAGAAACTCCATGGTCTGTCAGGGTGAACGAAACATTGCAATGTGAGGAAATAGTGAAGGGGTTTGATTGGGTTGATGGAGACATGATTCCACTTGTGGTGGAGTCCAAAGCAAAGGCCAGAAATATAAAATTGTCATTAATAAAAGAAATGAGGAATTCATGAAAAATGTAGTAACGCAGTGAATGGTTAGAACGTGGATAGAATAGAAAGTGAGATTGGATGGACAGAAGCAGTCTGAATGGATGGCTGAAACAAAAGGTGAGTGCCCTGAAAGGTTAACTCTGTTTCTCTCTCCACAGATGCTGCCAGAGTTTCTGAACATTTCCAACACTTTCTGTTTTTATTTCAGAATTTGCAGGATGTTGCTTTGCTCTGAAAAAAAAATGGATGATCGGCTTTGGCTGCCAGTGAAATTCCACAGGAGCTAAAAGGAAGTTCTGATATCAGTGGCATGTTGATCTAGGGGTATGATTCTTGCTTAGGGTGAGTGATTAATTAATGTGTCAGAGATCCTGGGTTCAAATCCTGGACATGCCCTTCTTCTTTGGCATTTTTAGTTTAAGGTCATTGATTGGTTTCAGCCTTGCAGAAGGCGGAATTGATTTCCATATGGAGCCTGCTTGAGGACCAGAGGGCTGGATTCAACGAGCTTGTCGACAAAATTGGAATGAATGAAATGTACAGAGAGCCAAGTGGGAATATAAAGTTGTAACTTTAACTGAAGCCTGGCTTCAAAAAACAACAGAACTGGGTTCTGGTTTGGAAAGGAAACATTTCCCGTTTCTGTTGTTTGGCTTGCATTGACTCATTGATTTTCTTGTTTTTCACTTTGTCGATGCCTTTGAATAATTGTGGATACTTCTTCAGGGTGTTTTCTTTCACCAGGTAGTTCTGACCTCTGATGATGATGATCGTAATGAGCTTCAACTCAATGATAGTTTTGGAACTGAGAAGATTTCCTTTGCTTGAGTCTACAGCATGGAACTCAGTCTGACATGTGGACTCATGGGAGGTTTTGAATGCCACCCCTGCGTTGAAGAATACAGTTGCATCCATCCAATAAGAGACCGAGTAGAAGTGACAGTTCAGTCAGTCGAACATTAAACTTTTACTTTCAAGGTGGTGAGTTGGAGTGCCATTTTGTTTTTCCCTTTTTTAAGGCTTCATTAGCAGAGAGTACAAGGAGTGTTTGAAATGTAATTCAGCAAAAGTATGAGAAAGTCTCACTTTGATTCGGGACTCTTATCTCTCTGCAGCATCTCGCTGTGAAAGATTGAACTTCATCTCATTTCATTCCCAGCTCAGGATCAGTGCGGCTCAGTGGGACTTCTGGCTGTCTCCCGCTTCACAATCCATTAGTGCTGAGAAAGCAATGGGGAATATTATTCACGGCTCTGGAACCAGAGGACACCGATTTAAGGTGAATGGCAAAAGAACCAAAGGCAACATGAGGAAAAACTTCTTTTGCACAGCGAGTGGTTAAGATCTGATATGCACTGCTTGAGAGTGTGATGGAGGCTGATTCAACCATGGCTTTCAAAATGGTATAAGATAATTATCTGAAGTGAAAAAAAGTGCATGTTTTCATGGAATACATGAGTCTGTGGCATGAGCTGAGTTGCTCGTGCAGAGAAACAGCACAAGCACAATGAGCTGAATGGCTTCCTTTTGTTCTGTAACTATTCTATGATCTATGATTCTTTTCAGAGTGAAATCAACACTCACATACAAGAAACTGAAAGGTACAATGTAAACCCCACACTAACATACCAGCGAATGCTAGGGACAGAGTAAAACCAATCAGTCCTGGACTAGAAACTGACAGGTGCAGAGTAAATTTCGCATTACCAGACAAGAAATTGACAGATACAGTGTAAAACCCACAGTCACTTAGCAGCAGTTGGCAGGTAACGTGTAAAAATCTTTCTTTCATATCCCAGCTACAAGGCACAAAGAAAATTAGGTACAAACCCAGGCTCACACTTCAAAGACTGAGAGATACAAAGCAAAACACATACTCACCTACAAGTACAGAGAAGAAGACACACTCAGAGGAGTTGCAGATTAAAGACACATGCATGTAACAGAAACTGATGGGGATAGAATCAAACCCTTTCTCACTTCTCTGAAACTGATAGATATAGACAAAAGCTGATGCTCACATCCAAGTTGTTGAAAGATATGTGGTGAAACTCACATAGCAATAGCAGAAACAAACAGGTCCTGAATAATACCCACAGTCACAGACCAAAAACTGAAATATACTGAGTTAAACACCACCTTCTCACACCAGAAACTCATGGCTACAAAGTGAAGCTAACTCTATCCTCCCAGGCATTGACAGGTACAAACGAAAACACTCACGACGATACCAGGTCATGAAATGTACGTAATAAAACCGATCAGCTGGAAGAATAGCATTAATGACAGGTATGGTGCCCAGAATGCGCAGCGGCCTAGAATCCGCCCTATCTGTTATAGGCGCGGGGCGCGCAGGCGCAGTAGAGACAGCTCTGTCAGCAGCTGGAGCTGCGGGTTCGGAGTTGGAGCGGGATATTCACAAAGTGCGAGAAGACCGCGCCCTTTGCGGGCTCACACAGCTGGTTCAGGGCCTCAGGGCCACAATAAGATGGAACAATCCCATCTGTATCTCTGCGGATGGTGGCGGTGAAGCTTTTCACGGTGACGCTTCCCGAAACCGCGTCTATAAATGGATATGAATTGGGGACTGGGCAGGGTGCGTCTCTAAATGAATAAAATTTGGGTACTGGTCAGGGAGCGTCTCTAAATGAATAAGAATTGGGGACTGGTTAGGGAGCGTTTTTTATTCGTTCGTGGGATGTGGGCGACGCTGGCTCGATCTCAGCTCGAGTAATGTGTCCAGTTCTGGGCACCAGGCTTCAGAAAGGACATCAAAGCTTCTGAGACAATTCAGAGGGGATTTACTAGAATGATCCCAGAGATGCGGGGTATCTGGTGAAGCTGGGATTGTTCTCTTCAGGGTAGAGAAGGTTAAGGGAAGATTTAATAGAGATGTTCAGAATCATGAAGGATTTTCATAGGGTAGCGAGGGAGAAACTGTTTCCAATGTCCTGGGGGTCAGTAACCAGAGGACACAGATTTAAAATAATTGGCCAAAAATGTCAAGGGGAGGTGAGGAGAGATCTTTTTACCCAGTAACTGATTCGGATTTGGAATGAATTGCCTGGCTGGGTGGTGGAAACAGATTCAATTATAACTTTCATAAAGGAATTGGACAAATATTTCAAAGTGAAATTCTCCAGGATTATGGGGAAATAGGCAGGGGGTTGGACTAATTGCATATTTTTGTTAGAGAGTCAGCAGAGGCACAATGGGGCCGAATGGCCTCCTTCTGTGCTGTATGATTCTATGAACATAAGAACTAGGAGCAGGGGTCGGCAATTCAGCCACTCGAGCCTGCTCTGCCATTCAATACAATCATGGCTGATCTCATCACGGCAGTTCTTGATTCTTGCCAGTAGATGTCACTTCACTCCAATACAGTGAAGTTTACAAATCTGAGAGAGACACAACAGGAAGAAATTGTTCACATTATAGTGAATGTGTGGGATTTGGAAATACTAGGAGTGGAGACGAGTTATTACTTGTCTGTTCGATCCCCATTGCCCTGTAAAATTATTTCCTTCAAGTGCCCTTTCAAATTCCTTTTGTAATCATCGATTGTCTCCATTTCCACCGCCCTCGTGGGCAGCGAGTTACAGATCATCACCAATCACTGTGTAAAAAAGTTCTTCCGCACATTCCCCCCGTATCTCCTGTCCAAAACCTTCAATCTGTGTCCCCTAGTCCTTGTACCAATAGTTAACGGGAACAATATTTCCTTGCCAACTTATTTAAAACTGTCATAGCCGAAAACACATCAATCAATTCTCCCCTCACTCTCCTTTGATATAGGCAGAACAGCTCTAACTTTTCCAACCTAACCTTGTAACTAAAATCCCCCATCCCTGGATCCATTCTGGTAAATCGCCTCTGCGTCCTCTCAAGGACCCTCACATTCTTTCCAAAGTCTGCTGAGCAGAACTGGAAGCAACACTCCAATTGGGGCCTAACCAGAGTTTTATAATGGTTCAGCATAACTTCCCTGCTTTTGTACTCAATGCCTCTATTTATAAAGCCCAAGATCGCTTATGCTTTGCTAACCACTCTCGCAATATGTCTTGCCACCTTCAAAGATCGGTGCACATGAACCCCAAGTCCCTCTATTCCAGCACACTCTTTAGAACTGTGCCATTACGTATATATTGCCTCTCCCAATTCCTTCTGCCAAAATACATCACCTCACACTTGTCACTATTAAATTCCATCTGCCACCTGTCTGCCCATTCTGATAGCCCATCACTGTCCTGTTGCAGGCAGTTCATATCATCCTCACTGTTTGCCACTCCTCCAAGTTTGGTGTCATCGGCATATTTTGAGATTCTACTCTGTATTCCAAGATCCAAGTCACTTACCTTTAGCAAAAAAAGGCAGTGGTTCTCGCACTGACCCTTGGGGAACACCACTGTCGACTATCCTCCGGTCTGACCAACAACCATTTAATATGACTCGCTGTTTTTAGTCTTTAAAACAATTTACTATCCAAATGGACACTGACCCTCCTAATCCATTAACCTCAATTTTGTTAACCACCCTTTTATGTGGTACTTTATATAATGCTTTCGTAACATCCATATAAACAACATCCACTGCATTCCCTTCATCAGTATTCTCAGATAGTTTATCAACAAATGCAGTTAGATTCGTCAAGCATGAACTCCCATTTATAAATCCATGCCAATTCTCCTTAATTAACTCAAACCTCTCCAAAGGACTTGATTTTTTTCACTGACCTGTTGGTCTCGTGCTGATAGCAAGCTCACCACAGAGCATGTATTTGGCAATGTGACCGTCATCCATTTGGCCCAGTCAACAGAGTCACCACTGACTCAAGAGGGTAAACATGCTGCGGATCCCTGCACGCTGGTGTACTTCCGCATTCGTCACTCTGTCCTGCCAGGAGATGCCCAGTATCCATCTGAGGCAGTGGAAGTGGAAGCTGTTCAGCCGCTTTTTTTGGCTTGTATAAGTTGTTGATGCTTCTCTACTATAAAGGAGGGTGCTGAGAACACAAGCCTGGTACACGTGGAGCTTTGTATTTTCGGTCAGTTTGCTGTCGGTTCACACTTGTCTTCTCAACTTTGACATGACAGCTGCAGCATTGGCAATCCTGGTGCTGATTTCAGTATCAAGGGACAGATTGCTGGTGATTGTTGATTGAAGGTATGTGAAGCTGTTGACAACCTCCAAAGTGAGGTTGTCGATGTTGATGGAAAGTGGAGTCTCTACGTCCTGGCCCATAACTTTCATCTTCCTGATGCTGATCGTCAGTCCAAACTCTTTGCAGGCCAGGGAGAACCGATCTGCAAGCTGCTGTGACTGAACTTCATTATGGGATGTCAGCACAGCATCATCAGCAAACAGCAACTCACAGACTAGGAATTTACCCACTTTGGTCTTGGCGCACAGTCTTGCCAAGTTGAACAGCTTGTCGTCAGCTCTGATGTGCAGGTGAACACCCCCATCTGAGTCATTGAAAGCGTACAATAGCAGCATGGAGAAGAATATGCCAATTATAAAGGATGTGATAACGAGACAGTTCGAAAATGATGATATGATTGGGCAGAGTCAACATAGATTTATGAAAAGGAAAACAGGTTTGAAAAACCTCTTGAGTTTTTTGAGGATGTTACCTATAGAACAGATAAAGGAGAACCAGTGGATGTGTGGTATTTGCATTTTCCTTTGGTAAGGTCCCACACAGGAGATGAGTAAACAAAATTAGAGCACATAGGCTTGGGGATAATATACTGATATGGATTGAGAATTTGTTAACAGACCTAAAACAGAGAGCAGGAATAACAGGTCCTCCTCAGGATGGCAGGCTGTTACTATTGGGGTACTGCAAGGATCAGTGTTGGAGCCACAGCTGTTAACAACTTATATAAATGATTTGGATGTGGGGATTAAATGTAATATTTCCAAGTTTGCAGATGACACAAAGCTAGGTGAAGTGTGAGTTGTGAGGAGGATGCAGAGAGGCTTCTAGGGGACCTGGAGCAACTAAGTGAATGGGCAAGAACATGGAATATAATGTGAATAAGTGTGAAGTTATCCACTTTGGTGGAATAAACAGAAAGACAGAGTATTTCTTAAATGGTGAGAGCTTGGGAAGTGTCGATGTCCAAAGGGACCTGGGTGTCCTTGTTCCTGAGACACTAAAAGCTCTTGTGCAGGTGCAGCAATCAATTAGGAAGGCAAATGGTATGTTGTACCCACACGAGGGGTCATGAGTACAGGAGTAAAGATGTCTTGCTGCAATTGTATAGAGCCTTGGTGAATCCGCACTGGAGTATTGTGTACAGTTTAGTCACCTCATCTTATGAAGGAAATACTTGCCAAAGAGGGAGTGAAACAGAGGGTCAACAGACTAATCTTTTTTTTGCATTTATTTCATTTCATCTCAGTTTGTTCAGTTTGCTTACCTACTGTTTTTTTCCAGGTTTGTACTTGCTGCTGTTCAATATTCAGTCCGTTAACACCTAATCTGTACTAATGCTTTGTCTTTCAACACACCATTAACATATTGTTTGCCTTTGCTGCATGACCTTTTGGTCAGCTATGTGGCCTGGTCCAAACTACACCTTCTCCTTTGTTATCTCTTGCCCCACCCCCACCTCACTTGCTTATAACCTGTGACTTTTCTAATATATGTCAGTTCCGAAGAAGGGTCACTGACCTGAAACGTTAACTCTGCTTCTCTTTTCACAGATGCTGCCAGACCTGCTGAGTGGTTCCAGCATTTCTTGTTTTTACGTCACCAGACTAATCCCTGGGATGGTGGGATTGTCTTATGAGGAAACTGGGCCTGTATTCCTTAAAGTTTCGAAGAATGAGAGGTGATCTGATTGAAACTGACAAAATTCTTACAGGGCGTGACAGTGTGGATGTAGACAGGATGTTTGCCCTGGTTGGTGAGTCTAAAACCAAAGGACATCGTCTCAGAATAAGGAGTAGGCCATTTAAAACTGAGATGGGTGGAATTTCTTCACTCAGACGGTGGTGAATCATTGGAATACTGTGCCCCAGAGGGCTGTGGCAGCTCAATCTTTGAGCATGTTCAAGACAGAAATTGATAGAAATCTTGATACTCATGACATCAAGGGATATGGGGATAGCACGGGAAAGGGGCTTTGAGGTAGATGATCAGCCATGATCGAATTGAATGGCAGAGCAGGCTCGACGGGCTGAATGGCCTACTCCTATGTTCCTCTGTTCCTAAGAGAGCTAGCGCCAGCGTGCAGCCCTGCTTTACCCCACTGCTGATCTTGAAAGCGTCTGATGTTGCTCCATTGTAACTGATGGAACTATGCATGTTCTCGTGGAAAGAAGAGATGATGCCCAAGAGGTCAGGAGGGCAGCCTATCTTCCATTGCAGTTTGAAGAGTCCGTCTCTGCTGACAAGATCAAAGGCCTTAGTGATGTCAATGAAAACGGGTGAGGCTCTGTGGCGCAATGGATAGCGTGTTGGACTTCTAAATGATAACCAAGAAAATTTTCAAAGATTGTGGGTTCAAATCCCACCAGAGTCAGATTTTGGACCAGAAACAGAGGAGCACAACGGAACAACGAATGAAAAAATGCGCCAAAAGCACAGACTCGGAGACAGAGCGAGAGAGAGAGGAGCAGAGCAGGGGAAAAAAATCAAGGAGTGACATCACAATGGAGAGTGAGTGCAGGGAATCAGAGAGCCGCTGGGGTGAGTTCACAGGATTTGGTTCTTTCTTCAGTGCAGTGGAAGGAGCCGTTTGGTGAGGATCTGGTAAGCTGTGACATCACAGGCAAGCAGGTAGTTGATTTGTTTGGAAGAATCGACCTGCTTGATGCGCATCTGGTAAGTGATAAAGGTCCATTTTAGTCCTAACGTTTAAAATAGTAAACACACTAGTGGTAAGTTTAAGAAAATATACAGTAAAATGAATAATTGAATAAAATATTTAAGTAGTTAATTGAAACACGTTAAGGATGACAGGACAGGTGATGTGTCACAGCTGCAGCATGTGGGAGCTCCTGGATGCCAGTGTGATCCAGGGCAAACACGTCTGCAGTAAGTGTTTGCGGCTCAAAGAGGGAGAAAAAAGGAATGTAGTGGTAGTAGGGGACAGTATAGTAAGGTGGATTGACTCTGTTCTCTGCAGCAAAGAGCAAGAGTCCAGACGGCTGTGTTGCCTGCCGGTGCCAGGATTCAGGACATCTGCTCAGGGCTGGAGTGAAACATACAATGGGAGGGGGAGGATCCAGTCGTCGTGGTCCATGTCGGTACCAACGACATAGGCAGGACAAGGATAGAGGTTCTGCAAAGTCAGTATGAGGAACTAGGCACCAAATTAAGAAGCAGAACCTCAAAGTTAATCATCTCTGGATTATTATCTGAGCCATGTGCAAATTGGCATAGGACAAATAAGATTAGAGAAAGTAATGTGCGGCTGAAAGACTGGTGTGGTAGTAGTGGGTTCTGTTTCGTGGGGCATTGGCACCAGTACTGGGGAAAGAGGTGGCTGTACCGTTGGGACGGTCTACACCTGAACCGTGCTGGTGCCGGTGGTCTAGTGAGCCACATAACGAGGGAAGTAGAGACGGTTTTAAACTGAATAGTGGGGGCAAGGGATCAAATTTGGGAAGATATGGTGAATCAAGGAGGAGAGACAAGGCAAGAGAGAAAGGTATAACTATGGGAAATGATAAAGAGACCAAGACAGGAAGGGACAGAATGTACAAATCTAAGAGTAAATCGACAGATAAGGCTAGAAGTGACAAAAATAATAAAAGGACAAAACTAAATGCTCTGTATCTGAATGCATGGAGCATTCGAAACAAAACAGATGAACTGAGAGCACAAATAGAATAAATAAGTACGATCTGATAGTCATAACAGAGACATGGCTTCAGGGCGACATCGATTGGGATGTGAATATTGGAGGTTACATGGCATTTTGGAAGGACAGGAAGCTTGGAAAAGGTGGCGGGGTAGCTCTGTTAATTAATGATGGTATTAGCGTAATAGAGAGGGATGACCTGAGTTCTGGAGATCAGGATGCAGAAGCAGTTTGGGTACAAATGAGAAATCATAAAGGCAAGAAGTCACTTGTGGGAGCGGTGTACAGGCCACCTAACATTAACCACACTGTCGGATGGGATATAAAGGAAGAAATAATGGCAGCTTGTCAGAAAGGTACTGTGATAATTATGGGGGATTTTAATCTACATATAGACTGTAAAATTCAGATGGGCAGAGGTAGCCTAGATGAGGAGTACATAGAATGTTTGGGGGATTCTTGGAACAATACATTCTGGAGCCAACCAGAGAGCAGGCTATACTAGACCTGGCATTGTGCAACGAGATAGGATTAATTAATGACCTCATAGTTAAGGTGCCCCTAGGTTGTAGCGATTATAATATGATTGAATTTTACATTCAGTTTGAGGGAGAGGAGAGTGGGTCCCAGACTAGTATTTTAAATTTAAATAAGGGCGATTATAAGGTCATGAAAGCAGAGCTAGCTGAAGTGAACTGGCAAATTAGGTTAAGGGATAAGTCAATAGAGATGCAGTGGCAGACATTTAAGGGGATATTTCAGAATACACAGAATAGTAACATTTCAACGAGAAAGAAAAGTTCCAAAGGTGGGACTCACCATCCATGGTTCACGAAAACAGTTAAAGATACTATCAAACTTAAAGAAAAAGCCTATAATTGTGCAAAGGTGGGAGGCAGGTCAGAAGATTGGACAGAATATAAAAAAACAGCAAAGAATTAGTAAAAGATTGATAAGGAAGGTAAAATTAGAGTATGAGAGAAAGCTCGCAAGAAATTTCAAGACAACTAGTAAGAGTTTCGATAGATATTTTTAAAAGAAAAGAGTTAACAATGCGACTGTTGGTCCTATAGAAAGTGTGTCTGGGGAATTAATAATGGATAATTAAGAGATGGCAGATGAATTGAACAGATACTTTGCATCGGTCTTCACTATTGAGGATACAAATAACATCCCAGTATTAGCCGTATATCAGGAAATTGAAGGGATGGAGGAACTCAAGAAAATTACAATCACCAGGGAAGTGGGACTAAACAAATTGTTGGAGCTGCGGGTTGACAAGTCGCCAGGTCCTGAATTGGCTAGTGAGATAGTTGATGCGCTGGTTTTAATATTCCAAAATTCCCTAGATTCGGGAAGGTTCCGTTCGATTGGAAAAGAGTGAATGTAACTCATTTATTCAAAAAGGGAGGGAGACAGAAAGCAGGAAACGACAGGCCAGTTAACTTAACTTTTGTCTTAGGGAAAATGTTTGGAGCTATTACAGAGGATGTTATAGCAGGGCATTTAGAAAAAATTAAGGTAATCAGGCAGAGTCAACATGGTTTTTTGAAAGGGAACTCATGTTTAACCAATTTATTGGAGTTCTTTGAGGGAGTTACATGTGCTCTGGATAAAGGGGAACCAGTGGATGTATTGTATTTCGATTTCCAGAAGGATAAGGTGCCATATCAAAGGTTATTGCAGAAAATAAAAGCTCATGGTCTCGGGGGTAACATATTGGCATGGATAGAAGATTGGCTAGCTGACAGGAAACAGAGAGTCAGCATAAATGGGTCATTTTCTGGTTGGCAAGAAGTAACGAGTGGTGTGCCACAGGGATCTGCGCTGGGGCCTCAACTTTTTACAATTTATATTAATGACTTAGATAAAGGGACCGAAGGTATTGTTGCGAAATTTGCTGATCACATAGATAGGTAGGAAAGTAGGTTGTGAAGAGGACATAAGGGGGCTACAAAGGGACATTGATAGGTTAAGTGATTAGGCAAAGACCTGGCAAATGGAGTATAATGTGGGAAAGTGGGAAATTGTCCACTATGGCAGGAAGAATAAAAAAGCATATTATCTAAATGGTGAGAGATTGCAGAGCTCTGAGATGCAGAGGGATCTGGGTGTCCTAGTGCATGAATTGCAAAAGGTTAGTATGCAGGTCCAGCACGTAATTAGGAAAGCTAATACAATGTTATCATTTATCACCATGGGAATTGAATACAATAGTAGGGAGGCTATGCTTTATCTATACAGGACATTGGTGAGACCTCTTCTGCAGTACTGAGTACAGTACTGGTCTCTTTATTTGCGGAAGGATGTAAATGCATTGGAGGTAGGACAGAGAAAGTTTACTGGACTAATACATGGAATGGGTGGGCTGTCTTGCGAGGAAAGATTGGACAAGCTAGGCTTGTCTCCGCCAGAGTTTAGAAGAGAAAGAGGCGACATGATTTGTTATTTAATTTATTAATTAACAAATTAGCTATCCTCCAGTCTTCCGGTACCTCACCCGTGGCTAACGATGATACAAAAATCTCTGCCAGAGCCCCAGCAATCTCCTCCCTTGCTTCCCATAGCATCCTAGGATACATCTGATCATGCCCTGGGGATTTATCCACCTTAATGCGCTTCAAAACCTCCAACACCTCCTCCTTTGTAATGTTGATATGCTGCAGGATATCGCTGTTCCCTCCCTTGAACTCACTAGCTTCCATGACCTTCTCCACGGTAAATACAGACGAGAAATATTCATTTAAGACCTCGCCCATTTCGCGTGGCTTCACACATAGATTGCCACACTGATCCTTAAGGGGACCTACTCTCTCCCTAGCTACCCTTTTACACTTAATATACTTATAGAATCTTTTAGGATTCTCCTTTATCTTATCTGCCAGCGAAATCTCATGGCCCCTTTTCGCCCTCCTAATTTCCTTCTTAAGTATTCTCCTACATCCCCTATACTTCTCGAGGGACCCGCTCGATCCCAGCTGCCTATACCTGACGTATGCCTCCTTCTTTGTCCTGACCAGACCCTCAATATCCCTCGTCAACCGAGGTTCCCTAAACTTGCCAGCCTTGCCCTTCCATCTAACAGGAACATGCTGGCCCTGAACTCTTCCTATCTCACTTTTAAAAGCCTCCCACTTGCCAGACGTCCCTTTACCTGTAAACAGCCTCTCCCATTCAACTTTTGAGAGTTCCTGTCTGAAGCCATGGAAATTAGCCTTCCCCCAATTTAGGACTTCAACCTGAGGACCAGTCCTATTCTTTTTCATTACTATCTTGAAGCTAATAGAGTTATGGTCACTGGTCCCAAAGTGTTCCCCCACTGACACATCAACCACCTGCCCATCCTCATTTCCTAAGAGGAGGTCGAGTGTAGCCCCTTCTCTCGTCGGGCCATCCACGTACTGCTTCAGAAAACTATCCTGGATTCACTTAACAAATTCTTCCCCATCTGATCCCTTCGCACTAAGGCAGTCCCAGTCAATATTAGAGAAGTTAAAATCACCTACGATTACAACCCTATAATTCCTATACCTATATGTGATATCCCTACATATATGCTCCTCCACTTCCCTCTGACTATTGGGGGGCCTATAGTATAATCCCATCAAAGGGATCACCCTTTTATTATTTCTAAGTTCTACCAGTATGGCCTCACTGGACATTCACCCCGGGATATCCTCTCTAAGTACTGATGTCCTCCCTAATCAATAGTGCAACTCCCCCTCCTCTCTTACCTCCACCTCTGTCACGCCGGAAGGATCGGTACCCCGGAACATTGAGCTGCCAGTCCTGCACATCCCTCAACCACGTTTCCGTAATAGCTACAATATCACAATCCCATGTACCGATCCTTGCTCTGAGTTCATCTGCCTTACCTCTAAGGATACTTGCATTAAAGTAAATGCAGTTTAGCCTACCAGACCTTCCACGCTCCCTGTCCTGCCCCTGCCTGGCCTGCCTACTGGACTTGCTTGCTTTAACCTCTCCATATTCCTCAACTATCTCATTGGAGAGACTACTACTTTGGGTCCCACCCCCGCTGCAAGACTAGTGTAAACCCTCCCGTGTATTACTATAAAATCTCCCTACAAGGATATTGGTCCCCTTCCAGTTCAGATGCAACCCGTCCCTCTTGTACAGGTCACCTCTGCACCAGAAGAGATCCCAATGATCCAAGTACCTGAAGCCCTCCCGCCTTCGCCAGTCTTCAGCAAAGCATTCCTTTGCCTAATCCTCCTATTCCTACCCGCACTAGCACGTGTCACAGGGAGTAATCCTGAGATTACAACCTTAGAGGTCCTGCACTTTAACCTTCTGCCTAACTCCCGATATTCACTTTGCAGAACCTCATCTCTCTTCCTGCCTATGTCGTTCGTACCAATATGGATCACGATCTCTGGCTGCACACCCTCCCCTTTCAGAATTTCCTGCAGCTGCTCCGAAACATCCTTGACCCTAGCATTAGGGAGGCAACATACCATCCTGGAGTCTCGTTTGCGGCCACAGAAACGCTTATCTGCACCCCTTCTGATAGAATCCCCTATCACAATAGCTCTTCCACCCCTTTTCCTCCCCTGCTGTGCAACAGAGCCCTCCGTGGTGCCACGGACCGCGCTGTTGCTCTTTTCCCCTGGGAGGTCTTCCCCCCAACAGTAACCAAAGTGGTGTATCTGTTTGAGAGGGGGTGGCCACAGGGGACTCCTGCACTACCTGCCTGCTCCTACTATTCCATCTGGTGGTCACCCATCCCTTTTCTGCCTGTGCATCCATTACCTGCGGTGCGACCACCTCACTAAACATGCTATGCATGACGCCCTCAGCTTCGCGGACGCTCCACGGTGAAACCACCCGCAGTTCCAGCTCCATAATGCGAGTAGCCAGTAGCTGCAGCTGGATACACTTCCTGCACACATGGTCGTCATGGAGACTGGGAGGGTTCCTGAATCCCCACATAGCACAGGAGGAGCATATCACGGGGCTGAGCTCTCCTGCCATGACTTACCCTTAGATTAATTAGTTAATCCCTTAATTTAAAAATACTAATGACACTGGGGGCCTTGTTCTACCAACTCCAATCTAAAGTCCTTCATCAGCTACACTGAATAAAACAAACACTTTAGTAGTACTCATCTTATCAGCAGAGGTTTTTTTTTTCAACTAAAAAACTTTGCCCTTTTCTTTAAGATATTTAAATACACTAACAGCAGTGACTCACCAACCAATCACCTTGCAGCTCTCCTCTGACGTCACAGTTGGCTTCTTTTTTTTCAAAACTCCACCACACTGGAAGAGCTCCACTCCACTCCTGGAAGGTAAGAGACTGGGCCTCGATCCTCGGATTGGATTTAGAGGCTCCGCTCTCGGCGTTCTCCTCATATCGGTCCATATAGGTCTGCTCCGCTCCGCTCCTCTCCGCTCCCGGAAGGTAATAAACCAGCTTTTGCAGAAAAGTAGGTCTTAAGCTGTTGCAGTACCTGTCAGAAAGATAGTCTAAGCTATTCTGAAGTCATCTTCCAACGTCATCTACATGGAAGCAGGATTTTAAAGGATAAGATGTCGTTTTTAAAAGTCACTTCAATCTTACTCGAGTCTTCACAAAGAAGCCAAGTCAATCTTGATAAAAAGTCATAAACATTTAGAGATCTTTTAAAAGCACTTCAATCTTGTTAATAAAAAGTCAGATGTAAATTTAAGAACTCTGATAAGGCCATGCTAAAAACTTACATACAACTAAGAAATAAAATACAACATTTAAAATGTCTGAACTCCCTCTGAAAGTTGACCCCTGCTGCTGCCGGTGTCTTCCTGGAATAGTGGAGCTGTTGTGTCTACAGAAAAGTCCTTCCCAAGCAGCCCTGAGCCTGTTGGTACCGGCTTCAATCCAACCCAGGTAAAAATCAGGGTACATTGTGGGCAATGAGCCCAAATTGCTGAACTAAAGGCCCTGTCACTTTAAAGAGTGGGCTGATGCGATTATGATCAGAGGCTCCTTCTAAGCACATTTCTCACCACCACAACTTCCAGATGCTGGTGTTAGTGCGTGCATGTACCGGCAGTTGCAGTGCTGTTCAGACCCTCAATAGCAGTGAAAGTCTCAGAGTTCACCACTATTGGGGCTGTAAAATCCAGGCCAATATCTCACAGTCCTGTTAGATTTGCTCTCCCTCTGTACAAAATCAAACTCCACACAGTGTCTTTCACTCACTCCTGTTTCCAGCCCTGATGGTGCATAAATCCCCTCTCAAACGTACACAATCCAGTTGATTTCTGATCAAATACCTCCTTCCTCATTCAATAGAGGAAACAGAGACATGAACAGGAGTCAGGTGCAAGAAAGTTTCACCAACAGAGCAAAGAAAGGCACCAACAAAAGTCACACCTACTTTCCAAATCATTTCACTGGAATATTCTTTCACTTGTTTTGTCGGATGACTGCAATAAATCTGAAAATGAGCACCATGAGGTTTGTGTTCACTAGTCACTTGTTCTCCTGTGTTTGTCTGTCAGGTTTGTAATTCAGTTTGTATTGGATATTGAAGAGAATCTCTTTTCAAGATGATTGTACATCGTACTGTGTTTAAAGCAACCAACTTGTAAAATGGCAGATAATGAATGTTTCAATACCTGTGTGGCCAGATTCTTCCAATGCTTTTCAACAGCTAGATTGATGATGCTTGTCATCTGTATCCTGTGGAGAATGGGAGAGGAGAATAAAAACATGGTGCATGAACAGGACAGACTGTGTAAAATGGGAGCACAGAAATACTGCCACCTCATTGAAGGTTAATGAGATTTATTCTAAGTCAGATACCTGTCCACAATGAACAAGTGAATACATTAATTGTCCACTTTCAATCTAAATGGGACTGAGGTTCCAACAGAGAAGTTTTCTGGAAAATACCTGCTGCAGTTTTAAAATTGATGAACTGGAACATCTTATACAAACTTTCAAATAACTGTCGTGATTGTATAGTTCTCATAGTGGAGAGAAGGAGTTGTTTATAAATATAAGCAGAAAGACACATTTGTGGATTGGTGAATGAGCTTTAACTTTCTGAAATGTATTTGTCCATTGTTTGCAGGTCACTGGAAATTCTTTTTTACATTTCAATTGTAGCAGCAGCAGTTAACAGCAAAATGTCTGATTAATCAGAGTAGTGGGTCTGAGAAATACTTCAACAGCCGAGACCCTGTAAAACAGAACTCCAAGTAATATTTTAAATAAGGCACTGAACTGACAGAGCGGTAAAGGCCTGCTCAGGGCAGGGAAAAAAACCCGACCCGTACCTGACAGAACCACATTGGACCCGAGCCCGAAGCGGCCTGAGTATCTCCATTTATTCCCACGCCCGAACTAACCCGAACCTTACCCGACCACCGGAATGTTCACTTTATCTACCTCCCGATTCCGAATCGACAGAAAGCTGCAGCATGAGCGCAATGACGTCATAGAGATGCACACTTGCTCACTGCGCAGATTCAGAGTTTCCCTCCTTGATGACCCGGACTCCCAGCTTAGGTTGGCTTTTCAACTTTTGACACTTATTAAACTCAACTTCCCAGCAGAATTAAATGTAATACTTCCTTTGTGTGTCCGACACGGACTCAGCCCGACCTGGACCCAGCCCGACCCGAACCTGGCCCGACCTGATCCGAGCCCGAAAGCCAGACCCGGAAGAGCGACCCGACACGACCCGGACCCGACACAGGTCGTCGGGTCCCGTCGGGTTCAGGTCAGGTGGCAGGCCTTGACAGAGCGGAGGTCAGATGAGGATTGAATTAATTTCTGTCACTGAATCTAAACAGGAAGTAAATCTGCCAGGAATGGAAGACTTTTCTTTATCTGTGAGCTTGTGGCGCAACGGAGGCGTGTCTGTCTCCAAATCAGAAGGTTGTGTGTTCAAATCACGTCAGGCTCAGCTATGTTCTGCAGCAGCTCAAGTTCCTGGATTTTATATCAGAAGAGAGCTCGTTCTCTTGGAATGTTCGTGCATGGTAGAATTTCAAGATCAACTTTAATAGATTAAAGTCCTGATTTCTGGTTCCGTTCCATTTCCATGCTCAGTTCTTATTTCACACTGTTTTATATCAGAACAATGTTTCAGGGATGTGATGTGTCCATTGTTTGTACAATCGCTCTGTCACCCAGTGTGAGAAATAAAACACAAACCGCACAGCGTGCGGCTCAAACCCATACCTGGCTCTGTCTATAGGCCGCTTAGTTCAGTTGGTTAGGACGCAGTGTTGATAACAACAAGGCTGTGGATTTGATCCCCATGTGCGCTGTCACATGGTCAGTCATTAATTTGACACATTTTTGTAACACTTAAAATCCAACTTTTAGATGCAAACAAGTTTCCATAAAATGTCAAAGGGAATTTATTTTGAATAACATCCATTGCATCTTTGTCACTGGTCTGGAGTAACACAGAATTCTTTCCAATTATCTTCCATTTGCTGATAAACATTGACCTCGTGGCCTGTTCTCGTTAATGGTCACGAGCAGCAAAAACAGACAGAGCAAGTCTGACCGCCCAGAGATGTGGAAAAGGCTTCAGTTTGGGACATATGCAGCAAATCAAATGTTCACCCGGCCCTGAAAGATTCAAAAACTGGGGAAAAGGACACAAGGAGATAGAGAATAAGCTAAAGCTGACAATGTAAATATTTCCCATCATTGATATCTCTCTATTCCAATCCAACCTTCAGATGTGGGTAAATAATTTCAGTGTAAATTGTGCAGCTCAAGATTCAAAACCAAAGGGCGATGCAGAATAAAGGAGAACTGCCAAAACCCCAAATTGAACCAGGCATCTTCAGTCGAACACTCTCCCAACTGAGCTATTTCAGTCTCACAGGCTTGGGATGATAAGTGGCAAGTAACATTCGCACCACACAAGTGCCAGGCAATGACCATCTCCAACAAGAGAGAATCTAACTATCTCCCCTTGACATCCAATAGCATTACAATCACTGAATCCCCCACCATCAACATCATGGAGGTTACCATGGGTAGCCATGCAAATAACGTGACTACAAGAGCAGGTCAGAGGCTTGGAATCCTGAGGTGAGTAATTACAGTGCAGCTGTTGGCTCCACCCCAGGGGCTGTATTTGTTCTGTAAACCATGAAGCAGCTTCCTCTCAAATTCCAGGTTTATCAATAAATCCTCTTACAAAAGCCCCAAAGTGTGATATATTCCTCTCACTCATCCATGACTCCTGACTCCCCAAAGCCTGTCCACCATCTGCAATTCACAAGTCAAGAGTGTGATTGAATACTCTCCACTTGCCTGGATGGGTGCAATTCCAACTCAAGAATCTCAACACCGTCCAGGACAAAGCAGCCCACTTGATTGGCACCCCATCTACAAACATTCACTCCCTCCACCATCGGCACACAGTGGCAGCAGTATGTACCGTCTACACGATGCACTGCAGCAATGCACCAAGACTCCTTAGACAGCACCTTCCAAACCCAGCGACCTTTACCACCGAGAAGGGCAAGGGCAGCAAATGCAGGGGATACCACCACCTGCAAGTTCCCCTCCAAGCCATACACCATCCTGACTTGGAACTATATCGCCGTTCCTTCACTGTCGCTGGGTCGAAATCCTGGAACTCCCTTTCTCACAGCACTGTGGGTGTACCTACCCGACATGGACTGCAGCGGTTCAAGAAGGCAGTTCACCACCACCTTCTCATGGGCAATTAGGGATGGGCAATAAATGTTGGCCTAGCCAGTGTTGCCCACATCGCATGAATGAATGAATAAAAATGTGAAGTATCCCTTGTGTCATTCTTTTGGTAGAAAATATAACCCTGGTGGAATTGCCCCTCCCAATCACACCTCACTTCATAGAACATAGAAAATGGAGAAAATTTATGGCACAGAATGAGACCATTTAGCAATCGTGTCTGTGCCAGCTGAAAAAGAGCTATCCAGCCCAATCCCACTTTCCAGGTCTTGGGAATGGGATCTGAACAGAGCTCACATTATGTGAATGTTCTGTTGAAGTGTTGGTGAGCTGATATAACAGAGGAGATTCACACTGTTGGACACAGTGTGAAATACATTCAAGTATTTATAAAACATTACAACATGTGAGTAATATTCCCCTTGATTTCTCAGCACTGATGGATTGTGAAGTGGGAGACAGCCAGAAGTCCCAGTGATCCACACTGACCCTGAGCTGAGAATGAAATGAGAAAAAGTTCAATCTTCAGCAGCGAGATGCTGCAGAGAGGTAAGAGTCCTGAATCAAGGAGAGACTTTCTCATACTGCTGTTGAATCTCATTTCAAACACTCCTTGAACTCTCTGCCGAGGATTTCAGAGCTGGATAACGCCTGTAAAATCAGCCTAAAAAGGAAATAGAAAACACCCACCGTGGGCTCAAACTCAAAAACTTGAGATTCAGAGTTTCATGCTTTCATCGACTGAGCTCACCAGGCCAGAGACAGTGTCCCCGCCCTGTCTGTTATTGGACGGTGCAGCTATTGGCTCCACCCCAGGGGCTGAATTTGTTCTGTAAACCATGAACCAGCTTCCTCTCAAATCCCAGGTTTATCAGTAAATCCTCTTACAAAAGCCCCAAAGTGTGATATATTCCTCTCACTCATCCAGAATAAAAGTTACATCTTTTGCTCTTTTTACCTTCCAAACATTGACTTCTATTTTACTCAGCATTTATTTCTCTCTCCTTTTTATGTTGTGCATTTCCTAATAAACATTTCATTTCAATTATTTATGAGGGATGAAATGTACAGAAAAGATTTTCTGCAATGGTACCGGGGTGTGGGACAGAGTGAGTGGTTCGGATCTGGAATACACTGTCTGAGAGTGTGCTGGAGGCAGATTCAATCGTGGCTTTCAAAAGGGAATTGGATAAACAGCTGAATAGAGAAGATTTGCAGGGCTACAATGAAAGGGCAGAGGAGTGGAATTAGCTGATCTGCTCTTGCAAAGAGCTGTCATGGACATGATGGACTGAATGGTCTCCTTCTTTACTGCAACCATTTGATTCCTTGATTCTAACTCTGTCAAAGTTGTTCTGAACTTGCTCTGCTCCAAGGAGAACAACCCCAGCTTTTCCAGTGTCTGCACATAACTGAAGTTATGAGGAACCATGGGGAACCCACTGTAAACCTTCCTCCAGACAGAAATACAACTGTTCACCACCACACTGTGACCCAGCTGTTCACATGATTTGGATGCGGGGACCAAATGTAGTATTTCCAAATTTGCAGATGACACAAAACTAGGTGGGAATGTGTGTTGTGAGGAAGATGCAAAGCGGCTTCAAGGGAATTTGGACAGACTTAGTGAGTGGACAAGTAAGTGCCACATGAAATATAATGTGTAAAAATGTGAGGTTTTGCACTTTGGTAGGAGAAACAGATGTGCAGACTATTTGTTAAATGGTAAGAGTGTGAATGTACAAAGGGGCCTGGGTGTCCTTGTCAATAAGTGACTGAAAGCTAACATGCAGTCGCAGCAAGCAATTAGGAAGGCTAATGATATGTTAGCCTCTATCACAAGATGATTTGAGTACAGGAGTAGTGAAGTCTTGCTTCAATTGTATATAACCTTGGTTGGACTGCACTTTGGAATACTGTGTGAAGTTTTGTTCCCCGTACCTGAGGAAGTATATCTTTGCCATAGAGGGAGTGCAACGAAGGTTCACCAGACTTGTTCCCGGGATGGCGGGACTGTCAAATGAAGAGAGATTGGGGAAACTGGGCCTGTATTCTCGAGAGTTTTGAAGAATGAGAGGTGATCTCATTGAAACTTACAAAATATTTAAAGGGATAGACAGGGTAGATGAAGCTAAGATGTTTCCCCCGGTTGAGGAGTCTAGAACCAGGGGACACAATTTCAACGTAAGGGGAAAGCCACTTAGGACAGCGATGAGGAGAAATTTCTTTACTCAGAGGGTTGTGAATCTTTGGAATTCTCTGCCTCAGAGGGCTGTGGAAGCTCAGTCATTGAGTATGTATAAAGCAGAGATTGACAGATTTCTAAATACAAATGACATAGGGGATATCGAGATAGTGTGGGGAAAAGGCATTGATGTGGATGATCCGTCATCATAATATTGAATGGCAGGGTGGGCTCGACGGGCTGAATGGCCTACTCCTGTTCCTATGTTCCTATCAGTCTGCAAACATCATATGCATGCTGTCATTGTCCCTTTTATTCCATGGGCTTCAGTTTTACTGGCAGTCTAGTATGTGACATCATCAAGAAAGTTTTCAATAAGTTAAATAAGGAGAAATTGTTTCCAGTGGCAAAAGGGTCAGTAACCAGAGGATGTATTTATCAGGTGATTGAGAAAAGAACCAGAGGCGAAATGAGGAATGATTTTTTATACAGTGATGTGTTGTGATCTGGAATGCACTGTCTGATCAGGACTTGAAAGCAGATTCAGTCGTAACTTTGAAAAGCAATTGGGATAAATACTGGAATGAAAAATGTACAGATTACAGGAGACAGCACTGACACAATGGACCAAATGGTCTCCTTCTTTGGGTATCATTCTATGGTTTTATGAACATATTGTTGATACAATTCGCTGAGTTGGAAGGGAAGTGACCCCAGATTCCGGGTATTCTAAACACCAGACCCAAACCAACTGAACAAGCCTGTTGTTCAATCTCTGTTTTTCACACCAGCTTCTCCTCGCTCTTTCTGTGTTTCCTGCCTGATCTGTTCCTCTGACCTTCATTCCTGACACTCTATTGAGAATGGCCAAGTCACTGCACCTCTCACTCACACCGTCACTCCACCCCTTCACCCACTTCCAAACCTCTCTGTTCAACAGTACCTCACATCTGCTCCTCTGCTCCATTAATATAACAGGAAAACATTTTCAAACAGACATTTCCAGACAGTGAACGTTCCAGTAAGACAAGGGAAAGATCAGATTCATTCACTTTAAACACAGAGAGAGAAGCTCTCCCTGTTCAGTCTAAGGAGCAGATGTGGTTTCACTCCCATTAGTCTTAGAGACATGGTCCAGAATTTTAAGGGACAGTTGGAGACGGGAATGGAGGCCGGGGAGGGGGAGGGGGGGTGTATAAAATAGGGATGGAAGACGTTGGACCGGATTTTTCTGTCGGCGGCTGACATGGAGGGCTGACTTCGCACATCCACACGGCAAGAAGGCATTTAAAGTATTAATGAATCCAATTGTCAGCAATTTTATTCACTGGATCCAATTGAACTAAACGTACACGGGAACCATGGGGCTTCAGAGCCTCGCCTGGTTAAAGGAGGCAACTGGGAGGTGGGAGCTGAGCGTTGGCTTCACTGGGAAGCTATCGGGTGAGGCAGCGTCACTTGGCAGCAAGGGTGGAGGGGGAAAGGGCATCGGGAAACACCGTCAGGAGTGGGGGCCAATGTGCCAGCTCTGCAGTGGGAACAACACCTGGGTGCCATTGGGGCAGTGACACTTTATTGAGGATGACAAATGAGGTAAATGTGGCTGGGTGTTGTTTAATGTGAACGCCTTGCACTCAGGGTGGGGCAACCTGTCATGGGCCTCATTCGAGGCTCCCATTGAGGAGGAGGAGGAGGAGTAGAGAGGAAGGGAGGGAGGCGCAAGCACCAGCAGGGGCACCACAGCAGCTTGGGGGCCCACAGGAAGGCCAGCCTCGAACAGGAGGCTGGAGAAGGAGGCAGAGGAACACGTCAGCCGAGGTTCAACTACCTGCAGATGTCCGAGTGACAGTGTCTCCGCAGACTGCACCTCTCCACGGAGGTCGTCACTGATCTCTCTGCCATGATGCAGCTGTGCCCCATGCGACTTGGTGGGCACCTGATGCCAGTGTCACTGAAGGTCAACGTGCCACTGAACTTCTTCACCACCAGATCATTGCGCGGATCCACTGGAGATATGTGTGGAATCTCACAGTCTGTCGTGAATCAGTGCATCATGGAGCTCACCAATGTCCTGTTCAGGAGGGCCAGTGACGATGTGCACATTGATCCAAACAGTCAAGGTGAGAGAGCTATCGGATTCGGGGCCATCGCTGGATTCCACCAGGTGTAGGGTGTCATTGACTGCACCCATGTGACCATCAAGGCTCCTGCAGACCAGCCAGCAGCCTTCAACAGGAAGGGCTTCCACTTGCTCAGTGTGCAATTGGTCTGCGACCACTGCAAATGGATCCCATAGGTGTGTGCACAAATCCCGGGAAGCAGCCACAACGCCTGCATACCAAGGCACTCCCAGGTGCCAGATCCTTTCCGCGGCCCCATCCGCTTTCAGAGATGGATCCTTGGAGACAAGGGCTACCCACTGAGGACATGACTACTGACGTCTGTGAGGAACCTACGCACGGATGCAGAGGAGAGGTACAACACCTGCTGCGGGTCAACCCGAGCGACCATCAAGGAAGCCATTGGTCTCCTGAAGATGAGATTCAGGTTCCTAGATCGATCCAGTGGAGCCCTTCAGTATGTCCCGGCGAGGGTCTCGCATATCGTGGTGGTTTGCTGTGCACAGCACAATCTGGCATTACAGAGGGGTGAGGTGTTGACTCGTGAGGATATCGTGGTGTGTGATGTCTCCTCTGATGATGAGGATGTGGAGGAGGATGCTGCCCAAGCAGTGCCAGATGAAGAACCTCAGGCACAGCAGGAAAGGGGCCATGAGATACACACAAGGGAGACATGAGACACCCTTATACATTCAAGTTTCCTTTGAGCCTTACCACCTTCTGGAACCACAGCAATAAAGTCTTAGCTTTAAGCAGCCCTGTTGTCACCTCCTTCCTTCTGCACTGCAGCGTCCAGGTACACATCGCACAGTGACAAGGCCGAAGCTTTGTGAACTTAGGGCTTGGTCCCTCACTTCCAGCCCCTTGGGAGGAAGGGTTTAAATGAAGTCCCAAAGGGCATCAACAATAGGAAGGAGACATAGTGAGAGAACATCATTTCTTTATTCCGTGTGACACCAAACGCAACCCTATCCATCTGGAATGTACATTCACCGTGAACCCCTCAGTGAATCGAGGTGCTCTTCTTAAATCTTTTCCGGGTGCTTCTACGTGGTGCTCCTCCTGCTCTGTCAGCTGAGGTGGAGACAGGCTGCTGATCTTGCTGCCCCATGGCTTGGGATGACATTGGTGGCCGTCCTCTTGCTGCCTGAGGCCTGGAGGGCCCCGGGACACTGAGGGCCTCCTGCACAGGTACAGGGACCGCCCTCTGGCATCGAGGGTGATGGAGGCAGGCACTGGCATCACTGGTGTCACTGGCAGAGGGGCTTTAGAGCTACTGTCCACACCAGGAGCACCCAGAGAGGAGACCCCAGATGTAGCAGCCAGCTGCTCCTCCCCAGTTATAAGACTCACTTGTACCTCCCTGCTGACCTGAGAGGGACGTGGACCTGGTGGAGAGTTCAGGTGCCTCGTCCCCCCTCTCACCTTGTCACCACTGGATGGAGCTCATGGACAAAGTGATGGAGTGCAGGTCTGCGCACATCTCCGGCAGCCACTGATTGGTCGGCTGGATCTGGCTCTCCATCAGAGTCACCAATCTCTCAAGGAAGGAAGCCAGACACACCCCCATCGGAGACAGTACAGCATGCAAGGCCTGGATGGACTCCTCCATCATCCGAGCTTGGGTACACATAACCTCCGTCAACTCTGCCAGATGCTGCCTGACCTCTTGCTGCAGCTGCAGCATTTCCCGTGTTGCTGGTGACACCAGAGGCACATCATCAGCCTGGGACTCAGCATGGGCCTGGCCTCCCACAGACTCCCAACTCCCAGTGGCCTCGGCTGTCACAGCCTCCGTCAGCTGACCGGGCCTGTCTGTGACGTGCTCACCAGCTTGTGTGCCCAAATCTAACAGCGAGTGGATACCCACCGAGTGAGGGTTTCTGTGCTGGTGGAGGGTGCAGGGGAATGATGTGACGGTGCACCCTCTGAGGCTCCCATCTCCTCCTCAGAGGTGTCCGGCTGTCCCCCAGTCTCTCCAGCTCTTCACGCTTGTCGTTCATCCTAGCCTGCATGAAAAAACAGTGACATTGAAGGGTTAGGGTCTGCCCATCGTGACATTCCAACCACTGTGCAGCTCCATTGATGCAGTGGTGAACAGATGTGCAGTGTGGTTCCTTTGCAGCGGATGCTCCCTTGTGCCCCAGGAGATGTTCAGTCACTCTCTTGGGTAGGTGCCCCTGTCTCTCCATCAGCTATGGAGCAGCTGCCTTGCTGCCCGGCCTGTTCCATGGCCTCCTCCTCCATCGGGATGAGGACAGGGAGATAAGGCACTCCAACGCCAGTCTTGACACGCTCTTACCGATTGTGGGCTGTCTTCTCCTGCAGCCACTATGATGAACAAAGTTAGTCTCCCAGCGGGGACAAGCCCAACATCTCTGATGGTGATAGTCCAGCAGTCCATGATGGGGACACACGTATTCCTCCTGCATGTGGCCCCCTCTCGAGGGACTTTCTGAGGTTATACAATGACTGATGTGCACCTCCCACCGAGATGCAGCCAAGCCTCAGGCAGCATGTCCTGCTGCCCTGCCCCAATACACATGACTCGGTGGTCACTCGCTTTCCACCAAACACACCCTCTCACTCTGCCACACGCAATGTTCAAAAGGGTCCAAAGTGTTTGGAGTTCTCACCTGAGCAGCCTGGATCAGGTCATAGACCCACTTCCTGCACTGGATCCATGTTCTGGGGGTGACCCCACGGCTGCTGACTTCACCTACTATCTCCAGCCAGCTTTACTTGGTCAGGTGGGCAGGTCTTCACCTCCCATCCCTGGGGAAGAGGATCTTCCACCTATCTGTTGTCACCTGGAGGCGAATCTGCAGGAAGGCATCGCTAAACTGTGGGACCATGGTCACTGCAGGCTCACATTCAGCTCCTTACCTATCAGGCAGCACAGGCAGCAGAACGGGTCCTGGGGCAGCAGATGCAGCAGAACAGGTCCTGGGGCATCAGAGGCAGCAGAACAGGTCCTGGGGCATCAGAGGCAGCAGAACGGATCCTGGGGCAGCAGAATGGGTCCTGGGGCAGCAGAACGGATCCTGGGGAAGCAGAATGGGTCCTGGAACAGCAGAACGGATCCTGGGGCAGCAGAGGCAGCAGACCGGGTCCTGGGGCAGCAGAGGCAGCAGAACGGGTCCTGGGGCAGCAGAGGCAGCAGAACGGATGCTGGGGCAGCAGAGGCAGCAGAACGGATCCTGGGGCAGCAGAACGGGTCCTGTGGCAGCAGAGGCAGCAAAACTGGTTCTGGGTCAGCAGAGGCAGCAGAACGGCTCCTGGGGCATCAGACGGCTCTCAGGAAGACACTCCTTTAAACCAGGCAGCAGTGAATGCAGGTCTGGCAGCCCTTTCAATATGGTGCCAGCACCTGCCGTTGTGTCAGATGTCGGTGCCATCGGTGCCTCGCTCCCTGCCTCTGGTCCTTGTTTACATGGGCCCCACGCCTCCCCTTCATTAATTGGTCGGCTGCTCCGTGATCGGGGTCGGTCGGCCTCATTTCACTCGTGTGGTGATGACACCCGCTTCCGGTGCCTCTGCCGAGAGCCGCACCGTTAGTTTAAAATTCAGCCCATGGGATCAAGAGTGGAAAATATCCCCTCTGATTCTCTCTACCGAAACTGATGGAGACACCAAATTAAAACTGATGAAACCAGGGATTGTATCCTGGTTCTTCAATCTCGTGTTCTCCCAACTGAGCTATTCCATCCTCACTGTGAACTCATCTTCATTGGAGACAAATATAACTCCAGGTGGAATTTCCCCACCCGTTCATTCCTTACTTCAGGGGAATGGGACCCGACCAGATCGCGGAACTCAGATTATGTTAATGTTCTGCTCTTGATATCTTAATATTATCTTGCGTTTGAGCCACTTTTAATCAGGTTCATGGACAAATTCTTCCATCATCCCTTCTCCCACATTCTCTCTCTCTCATTCATTCTTTATTCCTCACAGTCCAGAAAGAGTTAGGAATCAGAGCTCACCCCCAAACCCTCTGCACACAGACCTCTGTCTGTTACCCTGTTTGATCCAAGAGACCAGTCAATATATTACACTCTTTATAAACACAGAATGCTGCCTCACTGTGTTGGACAGAGATAAATACACTGAAGTCTTTAGAAAAAAGTTCATCTTACGGGTTGTTACTGAGCCCACAGAGCAGGACGGGCCCAGGCTCCAGCCCCAGCCCCAGCCTGTGCTGTGTTAGCTGATGCCACCTGGTGTGATACTGAGCCAAACGGAGCAGGAAAGGGCCAGGTTGTATTCATGGCCTGTGTTGAGTTAACTGATCCCACTCAGTGTGGTAGGAGCCACACAGAACAGAATGGGCCCAGGCTCCTTCCTCAGCCTGAGGGATGATAGTTCTTCTCACACGTTGTTGTACAGAGCCCCACACAGAACAGGGAAATCTCAGGCTCCATCCCCGGCCTGTGGTATTTTACTTCATCGCACCTGGTATGGTACGGAGTCCCCAGAGCAGGAAAGGTCCAGCTTCCATCTCCGGCCTGTGCTGAATTAGCTGATCTTACCTGGTTGGCACTGAACCATAATCAGAGAAGTATGGGCCGAGGCTCTATGGCCTGTGGTGTGTTAGTTATTCTCATTTGGTGAGGTACTGAGCACCAAATAGAGCAGGAAGGGCCTGTGCTCAATGAGCTGATCTCACCTTGTTTTGTCCTGCGACCCATACACAGAGCAGGACAGGCCTAGGCCTAATCCTCGGCCTGTGTTCAATTAGCTGATCTCATCCAAAAGATTTTGATAAGGTTCCACACAAGAGGCTTCTCTAGAAGAGTAAAGTCCCTGGTATCAGTGGTAATATATTGATCTGGATTGGGAACTGACTGGCACGACGTAGGCAGAAAGTAGTTACAGATAGATCTGGATCTGTTTGGAGACCAGTCACCAATGGCATCTCACAGGGATCGGTGTTGGGTCTGTTGCTCTTTACTATTTTTATTAATGATCTGGATGTAGGTGTAGGGGGCACCATCTGTAAATTTACAGATGATTTGAAGATCTGTGCGAGTGTTTAGACTGTAGACGATACTCGACTGTTTCAGGCTGATCTTAATGTGTTGGGAGATTGGGTTCATGACTGGTAGATGATGTTTAATTTGGGTATGTGCAGTGTTATTCATGTGGACAGGGCGAATGCTCAACATTCATACACCCTTCAGGGAAAAACATTAAAGTAGGTGGAAAAAAGAAAATAATTTTGAGCAGAGATCTAGATGTTCCAGTGCACAGATCTCCAAAGGTACAGCAGCAATGCTGTGAAGTGATAGTTGGAGCAAATAGAGGGTTGGGCTGCATTCAGAGGACAATTGAGTATAAAATGAGGCATATTCTTTCATGGGATGTGAGCGACACTGGCAAGTCCAGAATTTGTTACCCATCCCTAATTGTCCTTGACAAGGTGGCGGTGAGCTCCCTTCTCGAATTGCTGCACTCCATGTGGTGTAGGTACACCCACAGTGCTGTTAGGAAGGGAGATCCAGGATTTTGACCCAGCATCAGTGAATGAACAGCGATATATTTGCAGATCAGATGGTGTGTGACTTGGAGGGGAGCTTGCACATGGTGGTGTTTCCATGCATCTGCAGCCCTTGTCCTTCAAGGTGGTGGAGGTCTTCGGTTTGGAAGGTGCTGTCTGCGGCGCCTTGGTGAGTTGCAGCAGTGCATCTGGTAGATGGTACACACTACTGCCACTGTGCATCAGTGATGAAGGGAGTGAATGTTTAAGGTGGTGAATGGGGTGACAATCAAGTCGGCTGCTTTGTCCTGAACATTGTCGAGTTTCTAGAGTATTGTTGGTGCTGCAGTCATCCTGGTTTGTGCCTTGGAGATGGTTGACAAGTTTTGGAGAGTCAAAAATCACAAAATTATTACAGTGCAGAAGGAGGCCATTCGGCCCATTGTGTCTGCATAGAATCATAGAACATAGAAGGTTTGCAGCACAGGCAGGCCAAAAAACGAGCCACCCAGCTGAATCCCATTGTCCAGCATTTGGACCGTAGACCTGCAGTTTCAGGTACTTGAGGTGCACATCCAGACTCCTTTTAAATGAGTTGAGGGTTTCTGCCTCAACTACCCTTACAGGCAGTGAGTTCCAGACTCCCACAGCCCTCTGGGTGAAAAAACCTTTCCTCATCTCCCCTCTAATTGTTCAACACATCACTTTAAATCTATGCCCCCTAGTCACTGACCTCCCAACTAAGGTAAATAGACCCTTCCCATCCATTCTATCCAGACCCCTCACAATTTTGTACATTTCAATCAAATCTCCCCTCAGCCTCTTCTATTCCAAGGAGAACAACCCCAGTCTATCCAATCTTTCCTCATAGCTGCATTTTTCCAGTCCTGGCAACATCCTCGTAAATCTCCTCAGTAACATCTCTCGTGCAATTACATCCTTTCTGGAATGAGGTGACCAGAACTGCACACAGAACTCAAGTTGTGGCCGAACTAATGATATATACAGGTCCAGCATAACCTCCCTGCTCTGATATTCTACACATTGGCTAATAAAGGAAAGGATTCCATAAGCCTTCTTAACCAACTTATCAACCTATCCTGCTACTTTCAGGGATTTGTGGACATTCACTTCAAGGTCCCTCACTTCCTCTACACCTCTCAGCATTCACCCATTAATTGTGTATTCCTTTGCTGTGGTTGACCTCACCAAAGGCATCACCTCACACTTCTCCAAGTTGAATTCCATTTGCCACTTTTCTGCCCACCTGACCAGTCCATTTCTCCAGCTCTCCTAATGAGCATTTCACCACGTGCCTTGAGCTGAGTTACTCATCACAGAATTCCCACTATCTGATTTTCTCTTGTCGCCAGAGTATGTATATGAATGGTCCAGTTAAGCTTTTGTCAATGGTAACCCCCAGGATGTTGATGGTGGGGGGATTCAGCGATGGTAATGCTGTTGAACGTCAAAGGGAGATGGTTACATTCTCTCTTGTTGGAGATGGTCATTGCCTGGTACTTATGTGGTGTGAATGTTACTTGCCACTTAGCAGCCCAAGTCTGAATGTTGTCCAGGTCTTGCTGCTTCTGGACACGGACTCCTTCAGTATCTGAGATGTCCCGAATTTGTCCTTTTATGAAACCTTGGTCAGGACTCACTTGGAATATTGTATCCAGTCTTGGTCTCCTCACTGATGGGTGATATTGAGGCTTTAGAAAGGGTACAGAGGAGAGACATTCGACGAATTCCCAGTATAAGACATCTTGGTTATCAAGTTAGACTAAAAGAGTTGGGACCCAACACTTTAGAGAAACCCAGACTGAGGGGTGATCCGATTGAGGTTCATAAATAATGAAGGGTCCAATTTAGCATGGGAGAGGAGTCATAACTTTATGTTGCAAAAGGCCAGATGGCACCCGGATCACATTAAATTTCATATTCAGTGGTGGGTTAATGTACTAGGATGGCCGAGTGGTTAAGGCGTTGGACTTAAGATACAATAGACATGTATCTGCGTGAGTTCAGACCCCACTCCTGGTATCTGTGCTTACAAGATGTTACTTATTCTTTCCCTGACTTTTGCCTTGCACCATCATCTCTTCTGTCATTTAATCACTCTTGCCTTCCAACTGTTCACAGCTTCCTATTATCTGATCTGCCCCAGCACTGTTCCTTGGCGCTGCGCTTGCTTATAAACTGGTAAATCTTTAACTTAATCTCCTCGGTACCCTGACAATGACCTTCTCATCCTTCCTGGATTGTGGTTCCTCACAGGATCCGCTGCCTCTCCGACTCCCCTCCAGGTAACTGAAGGCCCTGAGCCTTGGTCTCGCTTTATACGCTAGCTGGTAGTTGATTCCTTGCAGGTCTGCCACCGCTCAGGAGAAGCTCAAGACCCAGATCAAGCAAAGTATCAAGAGGAATGTGAACAAAGGTTCCCTGGTGCAGAGCAAGGGACAGGGAGCCTCCGGCTCCTTCAAAATCAGCAAGAAGGAAAACCCAGGGAAAAGTGGGAAAGAAGGTGAAGAAACCAGCAGACAAGAAATCTTTACTGAAGAAACCAGCAGACAAGAAATCTTCAGTAAAGAAACCAGCAGACAAGAAATCTTTAGTGAAGAAACGAGCAGACAGGAAAGTGACAACAAAGAAAGTAACAGCCAAGAAAACGAGCAGCAAGGCGGCGGCAATGCCAAATAAGGTGGCGAAGAAAGCAGCGATTCAGAAAAAGTCTCCTGCGAAGAAGGTCAAAAAAGGCAAGAGTGCGGCGGCCGGAAAGGCGCTGAAGAAAGTGCAGACATGGAAGAGCTAGGTCAAGCCGAAAGCAGCGAAGGCTCAGAAAGCAGGGTCTGGAAAGAAGTGAAAGTGCGGGAAACTTGTAAACATCTGAACACAAAGGCTCTTCTCAGAGCCACCCACATCTCTCAGGAAAGAGCTGATCCCCTGATCAAATGATCCCTGTCCCGGCCCCGCCTGCAGATTCCACATGGAAATGATTTTCAGTAAATCCAGGATCCCTGGTGACTCGCTGAGATCCCCTCCACCCAGCCCTTTCCCCACTCTCTGTAATAAAACAGAGGGATGTCCGGCCCTCACTCTAACTGGGGATGTGTTCGGTGCAGTCTCAGTTCACAAATTCAGGGGGAGAGTTTGTAAGACAGTAACACTGGCGGAGAAACCCCACCTCACAACTCAAACCCCAACACATGAGTTTCTCCAATTCAGCTGGAGTCGGGTGACAACAGGAGCTGGGATAGGCTGTGATCGGGAATGTTAGGAATGGATTTGTTCAGGGAGGAATGTACCTGGAATCTCCGAATATAATTGTTCCTTATTTCCCCAGATGACACATTCTGCAGTGAGAGTGAAAAGTCTCTTCACTGCTTCACATTTACTAATTGTTTGGTTCCAGATGAATAATGAATCAGAGAGTAATGACAGGATCTGAAGCTTCTCTCACACCAGCCCTTGTGAAGTGTGAAGTGTCTAATGTGTGAAGCTGCTGCCAGGGTTTGTCAATCTGAACAGTTTCAGCTCAGTTACTGGGGGCCTGGAATCCCCGCAGTTTGACTCTGTCTCTGATTGGTCACCCGCTTCTCAATCCAATTCTTAACCAATAGGAGAATCACATATAAGTAAATAGAAGTTCTCATTGGCTTAGATTTTCCAATTGGAAAAAGCCCGGCAATTCCAGAGCAGGAAGGAATTGAAGTGATGGAAAATTTCAATTTTCAGGCAACAATTTTAAAATCTCTCATTTTATGTTCTGTTTTACTGTATTTACCGTCACAAAATCCTGACGCGATTTTAGGAATCGTTTTCATTTGTCAATCTGTTAACTGTAAGTGGCGGGAGGAAGGTCCGGTTCAGCAATTTAAAACGGGACAAATATCAGCTTCCTCTCTGTAAAAGGAACAAATTAGCGACTAAGGTCCCCCCACCAAGCTGAACTGAGGGGCTGGATCAATGGGAAACCCCTCGAACTGTATCGTTAATATTCTCAATGGCTGTAAATGTAAAACTGTAATTGACATGACAATTGTGAAACGGAAGGGTTGGGAAGAAACTCATGACAGTATTGAAGGAAACTGATCTCCCTTGCAATGTTTGTATTTTTTGGTGCTGTTTGGAAACTGTTTGGCAATGTAATTTTTACAGATTTTTATGAATAAAGTATACTTTGAAAAAAAAAAAGAACGCTTCTCACAGGCTTCTCGGAGACTGACGGAAACGAGCGGTTTCTGATCTTTTCTCCTGAAAGAGGCGGATAATGCTGCAGGGAGCAATGAACTGCCCTTCACTTTCTGGCTGCTAATACACCCCTGACTTTAAACAGTTCAAACAGCGACTGATGCTTCTGCCGGAAAATGAGCAGATTCACCAGAATGATCCCGGTCCATCATGGCCAAAGACATCCAGCTGGCCCGCCGCATCCGCGGGGAACGCACCTAAAACCCAGCTTCAGTAACAAGTGTAACAAGGGCTCTTTTCAGAGCCACCAAATCAGCAAAGGAAAGAGCTGCCATCTCTGTTCATCATCAAACCCATTAGATTGGAGGGGCGGTCACATGGTTTCTGTTTTGTCACATCACTTTCCCGAAAGGCCTGTAGGACTGAGAGCTGATCTGGAATTTAGAAAGCAGCATTACCGGAGACTCATTGCTGCTCAGCACAATCTCAACCCCGCTCCTGGGATCCGTTAGCTGGCATTTGGGGAAAAGAAATGGATCCCAGTTTTATTTGGAAGGCATTAATGGAGCCGGGTCCGTTCACATGAGGGTTATTTACAAACATTACCCAATGAGTTCACTAATATTTGAATCCATTGGAGATCAGTACACAGGATATGTAAGGCAGCTCGGTCACTCTGACTGAAACCGCCAGTTCCCCGGGGCTGCAGACCCTGACACTGCGGGGAGAGAATCCCCGACTCCATCCCGCCGCCGTGGGGAACAGACAGCTCTATGTCCGGAGAATAGGGAGGGCCGGGGGGAAGGCACATATTAAAGCGCTGCAATGGACTCAGCTCGTGTGTGTGCACAACTCTCACTGATACCGTCCTCTGGGAACAGTGCGGTCTAAACAGATCAGGTTAGGAGAGAAACACACAGCCCGAGAATGGCCTCTTCCTTCCTGCATTTACTCTGTTCCGGGAGCCGATTCTCATTGAGAAGCGGCGCTCAGATCACCAGAGAGAAAAAAAAACACAATTCAAACTGTCCAAATGAAAAACATAGAATTAACCCGGACACTTCCATTATTAAATTAATTCATCAGTTCTTTAAATTAATTCATCAATTCAACCAGGTCCCCTTAATGTACCGGGATGGTCTCGGGATTTATCAAATCGAAGGCAGCGGGATTTATTAAATTCTGATGCGGGTCTTCCTGTTGTCCCGGGCCGCGTTACCGGCCAGCTCGAGGATTTCAGCGGTCAGATACTCGAGCACAGCAGCCAGATAGACCGGGGCTCCGGCACCCACACGCTCAGCATAGTTGCCCTTTCTCAGGAGCCTGTGAACACGGCCCACCGGGAACTGCAGTCCAGCCCGGGAGGAGCGAGACTTGGCCTTGGCCCGAGCTTTTCCGCCGGTCTTTCCTCTTCCAGACATTTCCACAATCTCACAAATACTTTCACAAAGAATGAATAATTTCCTTAGCATTGATAGCACATCGCCGGCAGTCAGGATGGCCGAGCGGTCCAAGGCGCTGCGTTTAAATCGCTGTCTCCATTAGAGGCGTGGGTTCCAATCCCACTTCTGACAAGTCGTGTTTTGACAGCACTGGAGGCGTTTGGGAGCAGCGGTGAAGAGCAAAGAGAAAGCAGGAAAGAACAGAGACAAACAAAATAACAATGGACCCAAAGATGTTGCATCAAAACATTAGAGTAAGAGGCAACTGAGCAAACAGCAGGGCACAGAAAAGATCAAAAATGTAACCTTTGTTTCGGGGTGGAAGATGTTTCCAATATCCTTAATGAATACATTACTGTCTTCTTAAATGAGGGGGTGATGCAGATATTGTTATTAAGGAGGAGGAGTGTGAAGTATTGGACGTGATAACTTCAGGAGAGAGGAAGTCTTAATGGGATGAGCATCCTTGAATGTGGATAAATCATCAGGACCAGATGAAATGTACCCCAGGCTGTTGAAAGAAGCCAGGGAAGAAATAGTGGAAGGTATGACCATCATTTTCCAATCCCTCACTGGATACAGGTGTGGTGCCAGAGGATTGGAGGTCTTGTAACGTTGCAATAAAAACAAAATACGAGGCAGATCAAGCATGGCTGATCCTTTCGAGTAGAGAAACAGGGCTGAATTCCCTGAACCAGTGCTACAGCTTTCAGAATAGAAGGAGCCTATACAAACCTGATGGGTTCCACTTAAACAAAAGAGCTGGAGGTGTTGACGGTCAGAACAGATAAAATGTGGAGGAGTGTTTGAAGCAGATGCTGTGTGGTTACTGTAGTTGTACTATGGAGTTATTTCAAGGAGGTGATTCTGAATGTAATGGATCAACGTGGACCCGTCCAAGGCAAAGGTTCTAAGCTTCCCTGTGGTCCAGCCTGGTTGAATGGAACTGAAGCAAACAAATCATAAAGAAGAGGAAAAGAAATATAAGGCCATGAAAGCACAGCATTCAGATGGATGCAATACCAGATGGTATGGCAAGAGTGTAAAACAGCAACAGACTGGTGAATAAAACTTTCCCATTGAATGAGACAAGAGAAAAGAAGGGTAATAATAGTGTCAGGTGAGTTGTGACACTATTCACATTCCACCTTGATCTGAATAGGACTGTTGAAGGGAGTGATTGAGAAGAATAGAGGAGAAATGAAAAGAAAGGAGAAATAAACAAAAGGTCTTTTGATTTTAGAATGCTTGTTTTTGGAAATGACAGACTGTAAAGTGTGTGTGTCAGAAGATATAGAGCGAAGTTGGGTATGACAAGATCACAGGAAAGTTGTGCCCTGAGACAAGGTGTGTGTTGACAGGAAAGCTGCTTTCTTTTGCATAATATGTATTTTATTCATATAATTTGTGCAATTACATTGCAAAGCAGTTCAAATTTAATATTACATAAGGTACAATACAGATCAGTTTCCTTCAATAATGTACATGATGTATCTCACTATCCCTGCCTGCACAGGTTATATTTACAGTATTTACATTACACATCAAACATTCTCTGGTGCTAACAGCCCGAGGGGTTTTACACAGGTTCCAGCCCCTCACTGTACGATGGCCTACTAGGGCCTTAGACTGCAGCCTTTCCCCATTGAGTCTCCATGGTGGCTTCCCCAAGCTTTAATGCCGTCCCACAGCACATAGTCTTGGACGTTGCAATGTGCCAGTCTGCAATACCAGGTCATGGACAGCTCTTTGTACTGGAATACCTGTCCCACGGCCGGGCTCGTTCTCAATAGAGATCATTTCAAATGATCATTTCCTAAATCCGTGCTTTCTCTCTCGCAATAAAGAGAACAGGATGTCTGGCAGATTCAGTGTGAGGCAATAACACTGCCGGGTAAAGGCCGCTTTCCAGCTCCAATCTTAACACAGGAGATTGCCTAAACAGCTGCAGTCAGGTGCTGTAAACTGCTGGAAGTGGATGTGTGTGGAAATGGTGATGTTACTGAGGAGGTTTCTTGTTATAGAATGGACTCTGTTTCGGTGGGAATATTACTGAGTGTTAATTGCATCGGGACCATATTTAAAAGTTCCGCCTTTCTAGAAAGCCTTGACTATGAAGGCCGAGTCTGGAAGGGTTTGTGTGGAGAGCTGGGTTTCGGTTCTACTGTTGATAAAGGGTTTGAAATTGGCAGCCCGGAGGAAACTGGAGGTGGAGCTGAAAGATGAGGGGCCGTTCTCTCTCTGTCTGTCACTCTGGATGTCTCCTCCATCTAGCTCTCTGTTTAATCTTCACTCTTGTCTCCTCCCCTCCCTGCTCTCACTCTGCCTTTCTGAGCCAGGTCCGGGTGGCCTGTACAAAAAGGAGCCTGACGGAATCAGTCTCTTTTATTGTGCACTGATTTGAGGCAAGAATCAACATGTCTGGCAGTAAACAAGAGTATGCTCCAGGCTGGCAGCATGTTAGAATCCATGAGGAAAGGCATCATCACCCTCATCGACAAGCGGAAGGGGGAGAGGACAGAAATCAGAAATTGGTGGCCCAATTTCTGCTTAATGCTGACTACAAGATTCTGTCAAAAGTCATAGCCAGTCGATTCAAGTCTGCTCTGGAGTTGGAGATTCACCCTGATCAGACCTATACTATACCAGGCAGGACAATCTCTGATAGCTTTGCGCTACTCAGGGATATGATCACCTATGTACGGGACAGGAGGGTGGACACCTGCCTCATCAGCCTGGACCAGGAGAAGGCTTTTGACAGGTTATCGCACACTTACATGATGGATGTGCATTCCAAAATGGGGTTTGGGGAGGGAATCTGCAATTGGGTCAAACTACTCTACACAAACATCAGTAGTGCAGTCTCAATCAATGGGTGGGAATCAGAAAGTTTCCCGATCCAATCTGGAGTCAGACAGGGCTGTCCTCTCTCCCCTGTCTTGTTTGTTTGCAGTATTGAACCCTTTGCTGAGTCTATTAGGAAGAATGCGAGCATCAGAGGGGTGACAATCCCAGGCAGCGGAGGCACTCAGGTTAAAACCTCCCTGTACATGGATGACGTCGCCGTTTTATGCTCGGATCCACTGTCTGTGCGCAGACTGATGAGCATCTGAGACCAGCTCGAACTGGCCTTGGGAGCCAATGTTAAACACGGCAAGAGCGAGGCCATGTTCTTTGGGAACTCGGCTGACCGATCCTTTGTCCACTTCACCGTTAGGTCAGACTAACTGAAGGTGCTGGGGATATGGTTTGGAAGGGCTGGGACGTGCACCAAAACCTGGAAGGAGCGAGTAGCCAGGGTACAACATAAGCTGAGCATGTGGAAGCAGCGATCTCTCTCCATTATGGGTAAGAACCTGGTCATCAAGGGCGAGGTGCTCACATTGCTGTCCGTGGTGCTGGTCTGGCCCATACCGCATTCCTGCGCTGTGGCGATCACCTGAGCCATTTTCCGCTTCATCTGGGGATCCAAAATGGTCCGAGTCCGGAGGGACACGATGTTCAAACCTCTGGATAAGGGCGGGAAAAATGTACCCAACGTCGCCCTCATCCTTATGGCTACCTTTGTGCGAAGCTGCATCAAGCTGTGTGTAGATTCCCAGTTTGCAAACTTCAAGTGTCACGACGTGCTGAGGTTCTATCTGTCCCCGGTGTTGCAAAGGATGGGCCTGGTCATATTGCCGTGGAACGCTCCATCCAGTTGGACTGTGCCGTACTGCCTATCCTTCATGGAAAAGTTTCTGTGGAAAAACACCTTTGACCACCAATCCATCAGGCAGTGGTCTGCACGGAATATCCTCAAGGCCCTACGGGAAAAGGAGATGGTGGATCCTGTCGGATGGTCCCCTGAGCAGAAGTCCAAAGTCATTTGGCAGAATGCATCATCACCAGAACTTTCAAACAAGCACCAAGATGTCGCCTGGCTGATGGTGAGAAGAGCCCTCCCCGTCAGATCCTTCCTGCACACCCGAAGTCTCACCCCATCCACACGTGGCCCTCGAGGTGGCTGTGGTGGAAAAGAGACGTTGCCCACATCTTTCTTGAATGTGTCTTTGCAAAGCAGGTGTGGAAGAGATGCAGTGGTTTTTGTCGAGGTTCATCCCAAGCAGCTCTGTAGCACAGGAGTCTGTGCTCTATGGGCTGTTCCCAGGGACACACACCAAGATAAACATCAACTGTTGCTGGAGGACTATCAATTCATTGAAAGACGATCTTTGGTCTGCCCGAAACTTGCTGGTCTTCCAGTGCAAAGAGTTGTCCATGACCGAATGTTGCAGACTGACACATTCCAAGGTCCAGGACTACGTGCTGAGGGACGCACTAAAACTTGGGGCAGCTGCAGCAAAGGCTCAATGGGGAAAGACCACAGTGTAAGGTCCCCTCACCAAGCTGAACTGAGGGGCTGGATCCATGGGAAACCACTCGAACTGTAGCCAGAAAAATTTGTTTGCTGTAAAATGTACATGGCATGACAATGAAATGGAAGGGTTGTGAGGCAACTCACTCCTGTATTGAAGGAAACTGATCTCCTTTGCACTCTTTGTATTGTTTGACTTGGTGTTTTTTGGAACTGTTTTGTAATGTATTTTTTTTTACAGATTTTTATGAATAAAGTATATTTTTGAAATTAATAAAAGAAAGTCTGGCAGAGGCAAAGGAGGGAAAGGAGTGGGCAAAGGCGGTGCAAAGTGGCACCGCAAAGTGCTTCGTGATAATATCCAGGGCATCACCAAACCAGCAATCCGCCGCCTGGCTCGCCGTGGCGGGGTCAAGCGGATCTCGGGTTTGATCTATGAGGAGACTCGCGGGGTGTTGAAGGTTTTCCTGGAGAATGTGATCAGGGATGCGGTCACCTACACTGAACACACCAAGCGCAAGACGGTCACTGCCATGGATGTGGTGTACGCTCTGAAACGGCAGGGCCGCACTCTCTACGAATTCAGCGGCTGAACAACTTGACCCTTTCCAGCAAACACAACAAAGGCTCTTCCAAGAGCCACCCACCGCCTCACAGAGAGAGCAGTGACCTGGAAATGGGAGCTGGGATAGGCTGTTTAGAACTGTCTGGAATAAATCTGTGCTGTGTTCGAGATACAAAACTAAAATCCCCAAATTTGACATTTCATTTGCAGCAAGGATGTGCAGTGGATTCGATTTTCTCAACGGGCTGTGTAAACAGTGCCCGAGGCTCCACAGTTCGTTCTTTCCCCCGTCCACACATGCCCTCAGTGAAAAGCCACATCACTCTCCAGAATCACTCATTGTTTTCATAGAATTTCAAAATGATTTCGCTGCAATGAGGGAATCCGGGAGTTTTGCAGCAGCCGTTGAATCGGTCACTGGAACCAGACCCAATTGCGATGTTATTTCCCCCGAAACGGTGTTTCCTGCACTGAAACTGACAGGGTTTGTGAAACTGATCAGTTTCAGCTCAATCATTCAGGGACCTGGAATTCCCGCAGTTTGAGCCCGCGCGATCGAGAGCCCACTTCTGATTGGTCATCCTCTTCCCATTCGCATGTCTTAACCAATTGCCGAGCCTCGAATTAGAAAATACAGCAAATCATTGGCTTAAATTGTCGTCCTGGCAGAAAGGTTGAATTCCAAAAAGCCGCCAATTTCAGTGTTGGGCAGAATCGAATTACTCAACGAATCTCAATAACGAATTGGCAGCACATTTTATACTTTCCCCGATTTTCCTTTCCATCGATTGGGGTGCTAATTCACTCGGGTGCATTTTCTAATACTAACTGTAATCCTCAGATCCATTTAACATTTCAGTAATCCTATTAAATACAAAAGGAATTTTATGATTGAATTTCCATTGGAAGATAGTGAATTAGCACCCCGATCGATGGAAAGGAAAATCGGGCAGAGGATAAAATGTGCTGCCAATTCGTTATTGTGATTTGTTTATATAACTGACCAGGACTGACTTCACCCGAACGCAGCTACTAGCTCCCAGCCCACTGACCGCTCTCCCCACTCTGCAACTCACTTTCTCCCCCTCCTCCCTACTGGCGAAATTCCGCACTCTGGCTGTTCGCTCTCCGCACCCCTACCCCCCACCATGTCCCAGCCCAGCCCACAGTTGCTATCTCTGGCCGTGACACTCGCTCCCACATTTCTTCACCAGGCGCCACCTGTAGAAGCAGGAGGGCCGCAAGGGGTGACGGGGCGACGTAGGAGTGAGTGGCTGAGAGGAGGGAAGCGGCACGGCCTGGAGCGAGTGTCCAGAGAGTGGGGTGGCGCGAAGCGAAAAAACAACTGGCCAGGGGAGTGGGGGGGTGGGGGAGCAGCGAGGTCTGGAGCGAGCGGCTGAGGGGAGGAATCGTCGAGGCCTGGAGTGAGTTGCCGAGGGGGGAGAGCTACAGCTTCAAAATCTCCCATTCAGCCACTTCCTCCAGCCAAGTGGTGGGGGGATGGGGTGGCTAGATACCCAATGACGCTTTATCACGCATGCACGAAGATGGATTTGTTGCGGAAATGTGATGACGTTGGCGCTGCAAAATGACATCATCCCGTGCACGCGCCACTCAATCCTGGCAAGATGTTAAAAATCACTGTGATTTTTTTGGTCTTTTCAGTGCACTCCTCTTTCTTTAGTTGCCTCTTACTTTAATGTTTTGAAGAAACATCTTTGGGTCCATTTTCACTTTACTTGTCAATATTCTTCCATGTTCTCCCTTCACTGCTGCTCCCAAATCCCTCCAGTTCAGTCAAAACACAATTTGGCAGCAGTGGGATTTGAACACACGCCTCCAGAAAACACTACGACCGAAACACAGCCCCTGAGAGCACTCGGCCATCCGAATTGCTTCATGCTTATGACAAAAGCTGAGAAATTATCCATTCTTTGTGAAAGTATTTGTGAGATTGTGGAAATGTCTGGAAGAGGAAAGACCGGCAGCAAAGCTCGGTCCAAGGCCAAGTCTCGCTCCTCCCGGGCTGGACTGCAGTTCCTGGTGGGCCATAATCAAAGGCTCCTGAGAAAGGGCAACTATGCTGAGCATGTGGGTGCCGGAGCCCCGGTCTATCTGGCTGCTGTGGTCGAGTATCTGACTGCTGAAATCCTCGAGCTGGCCGGTAACGTGGCCCGGGACAACAAGAAGACCCGCATCATTCCCAGACACCTGCAGCTGGCCGTCCGCAACGACGAGGAGCTCAACAAGCTGCTGGGAGGGGTGACTATCGCTCAGGGCGGGGTGCTGCCCAAGAAAACCAGCGCTCAGAGCTCCCAGAAAAAGTAAAGCGGCCGAAATGACATCTAATAAACAAAAGGCTCTTTTCAGAGCCACCCACAGTCTCTGTGAAAGGGCTGGTTACTGTCAGGAGGGAGTCAGTGATGGAGTTATAGTAACAGTGGATTGACCTGTTGCACATCTGTCCAGCTGTGTTTTTTAATTTGCTCTGTTTTTCTGCTCACACATCTCTCCCTCTAGTTAATTGCGGAACTGAACTACAGGGTGTAGAATCAACAATTCCCAGGAGCGGGGGGTGAGATTGTGCTGAGCAGCAACGAGCCTCCAGTAATGCTGCTTTCTAAATTCCAGCTCAGCTCTCAGTCCAACAGGCCTTTCGTATTTTAAATATCACAACAGAGCTGAGCGGGGGTGAGCGCAGCCTCAGCCGCACCGAGTCTCAGGGGCTCTCAGGACACCAATCAGAGCCGCCAGGCCTGGCGGGCGTGCAGCAAGGACACCGGGGGAGGGAGGGTGCACCATTAAAGTGATGGTGCAGCACCTCCCCCATCCTCGCCGCCACTTCCCGGTTTCTTCTCCCGTTTTTCTCAACATTAAGAAGACGCTTTTGCTCTGGACTACACTGGTTATAAAGTAAGATCCAACTTTGTCTCTGAAAGTGATGAATAGCAGCAACAACAGCAGAATCCAACCCCTGCACTTACATGTGAACTTGCTGATGTTGCAGCAGATTGAATGACTGAGTGAATCCCTTCCCACACACATGGCAGGGGAAAGGCCTCTCCCCAGAGTGAGTGTGTTGGTGTTTCAGCAGATCATTACTGCTTTTAAAGCTCTTCTCACAGTCAGGACATTGAAAAGGTCTCTGATCAGTGTGAACAAGTTGATGTTCAGTGATGTTGGATGACTGAGTGAACCCCTTCCCACACACGGAGCAGGTGAATGATCTCTCCCCAGTGTGAACTCACTGGTGTTTCAGCATGTTGACTCTGGCTGGGTTCAGTTCTACACTCACTGGTTCCTCTCTCTCTCTTCCCCTGAAGGTGCTGATTCTGACTGTATGTACGTGCTCTCTCCCCCTCCGACCCTCCCTGTCCAATGTAGTATCTCCAAGTTTTGGTGATGCGCTCTCCCTGACCTGTCTCCATTTCTCCTTCTTATACAGACTTGCCCTGACTGTCACTATTTCATAGAATCATACAGCACAGAAGGAGGCCAATCGGTCTTTTGTGCCTGTGCTGAATCTGTGAAAAAAATGATGCAATTAGTCCAACCCCCTGCCTATTTCTCCATAGTCCTGGAGAAATTCACTTTGAAATATTTGTCCAATTCCTTTATGAAAGTTATAATTGAATCTCTTTCCAGCACCCTGTCAGACAATTCATTCCAAATCCGAATCTTTTACTGGGGAAAAAGATCTCTCCTCACCTCACCTTGACATTTTTGGCCAACAATCCCAGCTTCACCACCCTGTCCAGAGAACTGAAACCCCTCATCTCTGGTATCATTCTCGTAAATCTCCTCCGAACTGTCTCAAAAGCTTTGATGTCCTTTCTGAAACCTGGTGCCCAGAACTGGACACATTACTGCAGCTGAGATCGAGCCAGCGACGCCCACATCCCACGAACGGATGAAAAAACGCTCCCTGCTAAATCCCCAATTCTTATCCATTTACAGACGCTCCTTGCCCAGTCCCCAAATCTTATTCATTTAGAGACGCTCCCTGCCCAGTCACCAATTCCTATCCATTTACAGACGCTCTCTGACCAGTTGACCTTGCTGGTGGGCAGTTTCGGGAAGCCTCACAGGGAAAAGCTTCACCGCCACCCGCAGGGACACAAACGGGATTGTTCCATCCTATTGTGGCCTTGACGCCCTGCTCCAGCTGTGTGCACCCGCTACGGGCGCGGTCTCCCTGCACTTTGTTAATATTCCGCTCCAGCTGCAGCTGGAGCTCAGCCACTACCGCGCCTGCTCCTGATCAGAGACAAGGCAAATTCTGGAGCGCAGAGCATTCTGGGTACCACAACTGTCATTAATGCCAATCTCTGACATGATAATCAGGATTTATTTCCTACATTTCATTTCCTGGTATGTTAGTGCGTGTTTTCTTTTGTACCGGTCGGTGCCTGGGAGGAGAGAGTCAGCTTCACTTTGTAGCCATGAATTTCTGGTGTGAGAATGTGGGTTTTTGCTCTGTATGTTTCAGTTTTTGGTTTGTGACTGTTTCTGCTATTGCTATGTGAGTTAACTTTGTGGAAAGAGATGCAGTGGTTTTTGTCGATGTTCATCCCAAGCAGCTCTGCAACACAGGAGTCTGTGCTCTATGGGCTATTCCCAGGGACGCACACCGAGACAAACATCAACTGCTGCTGGAGGACTATCAATTCGGTGAAAGACGCCCTTTGGTCTGCCCGAAACTTGCTGGTCTTCCAGCGAAAAGAGTTGTCCACCACCGAATGTTGCAGACTGGCACATGCCAAGGTCCAGGACTACGTGCTGAGGGACGCACTAAAGCTTGGGGCAGCCGCAGCAAAGGCTCAATGGGGAAAGACCACAGTGTAAGGTACCCCCACCAAACTGAACTGAGGGGCTGGATCCATGGGAAATCCCTCGAACTGTATCGGAGAAATTTTGTGTGCTGTAAATGTAAAAATGTATATGGCATGACAATGAAATGGAAGGGTTGTGAGGCAACTCGTGATTGTACAGAAGGTAGCTGATCACCTTTGCACTGTTTGTATTTTTTGACTTGATGCTGTTTTAAACTGTTTGGGAATGTAATTTTTACAGATTTTTATGAATAAAGTATATTTTGGAAATAAAAAAAAAATGTGAGTTTCACCAAATATCTTTCAACAACTTTTATGTGAACATCAGCTTTTGTCCAGATCTATCAGTTTCTGATATAGAGTCATAGAGTTATACAGCACAGAAACAGGCCCTTCAGCCCATTGTGTCTGTGCTGGCCATCAAGCACCTCACTATTCTAATCCCATTTTCCAGTATTTGGCCCGTAGCCTTGTATGCTATAGCATTTCAAGTGCTCATCTAAATACTTCTTAAATGTTGTGAGGATTCCGGCCTCTACCACCTCTTCAGGGAGTGCGTTCCAGATTCCAACCACCCTCTGGGTAAATTTTTTTTCCTCAAATCCCATCTAAACCTCCTGCCCCTTACCTTAAATCTATGCCACCTGGTTATTGACCCCTCCGCTAAGGTAAAATGTTTCTTCCTATATAACCCATCAATGCCCCTCATAATTTTGTAAACCTCAATCTTATCTCCCCTCAGCCTTCTCTGCTCTAAGGAAAACAACGCTAGCCTTTTCAATCTCTCTTCATAGCTGAAATGCTCCAGCCCAGGCAACATCCTGGTGACTCTCTTCTGCACCCTCTCCAGTGCAATCACATCCTTCCTATAGTGTCGTGCCCAGAACAGTACACAGTACTCCAGCTGTGGCCTAACTAGCATTTTATACAGCTGCATCATAACCTCCCTGCTCTTATATTCTCTGCCTCGGACGATCTGTATTGGCCTGTAATCTAAGGCTTTCCTCCTCACTATTGACGACACCACCAATTTTCATGTCATGTGTGAGAAAGGGTTTGATTCTATCCCTATCAGTATCCGTTACATGCATGTGTTTTTAATCTGCACCCCCTCTGTTTTATTCTCTGTACTTGTCAGCCTCTTGTAGGTGAGTCTGTGTTTTGCTCTTTATCTGTCAGTCTTCGAAGTATGAGCCTGGGTTTGTACCTAATTTTCTTTGTACCTTGCAGGATGGATATTGAAGAGAGGTTTTTACACATTAACTGCCAAATCCTGATAAGTGATTTTTGGGTTTCACACAGTATCTGTCAGTTTCTTGTCTAGGACTGTTGGTTTTACTCTGTCCCTGGCATTTGCTGGTTTGTTCGTGTGGGGTTTACACTGTACCTGTCAGTTTCTCATGTGTGAGTGTTGGTTTCACTTTGTATAGAATCATAGATCACAGAATACTTACAGCACAAAAGGAGGGATTCAGCTCATCGTGCTTGTGCTGCCTCTCTGCACAAGCAACTCAGCTCATGCCACATCCTCATGTATTCCATGAAAACCTGATTTTTTATCCCTTCAGATAATTATCATATATCCTTTTGAAAGCTATGGTTGAATCTTCCTCCGTTGCACTCTCAGGCAGTACATATCAGATCTTAACCATTTGCTGCATAAAAAAGGTTTTTCCTCATGTTGCCTTTGGTTCTTTTCCCATTCACCTTAAATCGGTGCCCTCTGCTTACTCAGCGATGAGTAATATTCCCCATTGCTTTCTCAGCACTGATGGATTGTGAGGTGGGAGACAGCCAGAAGTCCCACTGAGCCGCACTGACTCCCAGCTGAAAAAGAAATTAGATAAAGTTCAATCTTTCACAGCGAGATGCTGCAGAGAGTTAAGAATGAAAGAGAGCATTTCTCATACTGTTGTTGAATTTCATTTGAAGCACTCCTTGTACTCTCTGTTAATGAAGCCTAAAAAATGGAAAAACTAAATGGCGCTCAAACTCACAACCCTGAGATTAAAAGTCCCATGATCGACAGACTGAACTGAATATCTCACTTCTACTGTACCTCTGTTTGGATGGATGCAACTGTATGCTCCAATGCAAGGGCAGCTTTCAAACCCTCCCATGGGTCCACACGTCAGACTACGTTCCATGTTGTAAACTCAAGCAAAGAAAATCTGCTCACTTCCAAAACTATCAGCAAGTTGAAACTGATTACGATCAACATCATCAGAGGTCAGAACTACCTGGTGAAAGAAGACTCCCTGAAGAAGAATCCACAATTATTCAAAGGCATCGACAAAGTGAAAAACAAGAAAATCGATGAGTCAATCCAAGCTAAACAGAAACACTGAAGAATTCCAATCCAGACAGAACACAATTAGAGGCATTTTTTGCATTCAAAGCTGGGCATTAGTATTTAATAGTTGATATATAATTTTGAATATATTTGAATTTCTTTATTCATTTGGCACTGCTGAACATGAAGCAGTCTTAAATCATTTAATTTTTTTTTGTAAAATCTGACTTACCAGATTAAAATATTAGATCAAGGGAGAAATTTCAAAGATTACTGGACCAGTAATCCAGAGGCCTGGTCTCAAGATCCAGTGACAGCCAGGACGTCAAGGCGGGAAACACTCCGCACTAGTCTGCAGTGAGCGATTCCATCGAAGGTAGAGCACAATCTCTTTAAGATAAGAATGTATATTTTATAATAATTAATCACTCAAGACCTTCCTGGTCTCTGCATCTCAGCTGCTCTCTGGATAAACTTGCAGAAAGTATTTCAACCTGTAAAGCAGGAGTCCAGGGAATGTATGATGATATTTTCTAGCCTTCGGGCAATATTTTAATCAATACAGTGTGGGACAACCTGTCTGGGCTCAACGCCATGACTTTCTCTTTCACTAGTGACCTAACAATCACTAACTTCTATGGTAACAATCTTCAGCTCATCACCTCCGGTACGTAGCTCTAATCTTAATGTACATTTAAACAACCTTTCAAGTCCAGTTACAGTTTTTGTTGCCTTACCTGCACAAGCTTAAAAAGTGAAAAACGGAAGCAAGTTTAACTGAACATTCTGGTGGTCAGTTCGGGCACAGGAAAAAAATGAAAGGACTCGGAACAGGTCGGATGTGGTGCTGTCAAGCTTGGGTCGGGTTTCATTTGCTGACCCGAGCAGGCCTTTAGTTACTGTTGCAAACTTATATTCCCACTTGACAATCTGTATGTTTTGTTCATTTCAATTGTGTCGACAAGCTCTTTGAATCCAGTTCCCCGGTCCTCAAGCAGTCTCAGTTTGGAAATCGATTCCGCTTTCTGGAAGGCTGAAAGCAATCGATGACCTTAAACTAAAACTGGCAATAGAAACGGGCTTGTCTGGGATTTGAACCCAAGACCTCTCACATATTAATCACTTATACACCCAAAGCGAGAATCATACCCCTAGACCAACGAGCCACAGTTGGCATAGCTTTTATTCGCTCCTGTGGAATTTCACTGGCACCCACAGCCAATCATGCATTTTTTTCAGATCAAAACAATATCCGACAAAGCTGAAATAAAAACAGAAAGTGCTGGAAATACTCAGCACCTCTGACAGCATCTGTGGAGAGAGAAACAGAGTTAATATTTCAGGGTTTTCACCTTTTGTTTGAGCCATCTTTTCAGACTGCTTCTGTCCATCCAATATCACGTTTTACTCTATCCACATTCTAAGGGTGGTGCAGTGGTGAGCACTGTAGCTTCACAACTTCAATGACCCCGATTCAGTTCTGCATACTGTCTGTGTGGAGTTTGCAAGTTGTTTATGTGAGCTTCCACCAGGTACTCTGGTTTCCTCCCACAACGAAAGACTTGCGGGTTGATAGATAAATTGACTGTTGTAAATTGGCCCTAGGGTAGGTGATAGGAGAAATGTGGGGATGTGGTAGGGAATTCTGGGTTAACATAGGATTAGTATAAATGGGTGGTTGATGGTCAGTGCAGACTCAGTGGGTCAAAGGGCCGATATCAGTGCTGTATATCTCCATAACCATTCTCTGAGCAAATGCATTTTTCATGAATTCCTCATTTCTTTTATTAACGACAATTTTATATTTCCGGCCCTTGCTTCATACGATACCACAAGTGGAATCATGTTTCCATCAACCCGATCAAACCCCTTCACTATTTCCTCATATTGCAATGTTTCTTTCACCCTGACAGACTGTGGAGTTTCTGCTGCTTGATTGCAGTTCTTGCTTCCCGCCAGTAGATGTCACCTCACACCAATATAGTGAAGTTTACAAATCTGAGAGGGACACAACAGGAAATAATTGTTCACATTATAGTGAATGTGTGGGATTCAGAAATAATAGGAGTGGAGACGAGTTATTATTGAATTTGTCAAACCAAGCATATGTTATAATGTTGTGTTAAATCTGTCACTCTGTTGTCTTGATTCTGAGAGTGACATAGACTCATCGAGTCATTGGGTCATTTGTGGGATAGAAGGAGGCCATTTGCCCCATCGAGTACAGGCCAGCTCTCCATGGAGCGATCCAGTCACTCCCACTCGTCTGCTCGATCCCCCTAGCCCTGTAAATTTATTTCCTTCAAATGCCCATCGAAATTCCTTTTGTAACCAACGATTGTCTCCACTTCCTCCGCCCTCGGGGGCAGCGAGTTACAGATCATTACCAATCACTGTGTAAAAAAGTTCTTCCGCACATTCCCCCTGCATCTCTTGTCCAAAACCTTCAATCTGAATCCCCTAGTCCTTGTACCAATAGTTAATGGGAACAATTTTTCCTTGCCAACTTATCTAAAACTGTCAGAACCTTCGACACCTCTATCAATTCTCCCCTCAATCTCCTTTGATACAGGAAGAAAAAACCCTGTTTTTCTAACTTAACCTTGAAACTAAAACCCTCCATCCCTGGAACTATTCTGGTAAATCTCCTCTGCATCCTCTCAAGAATCCGCACATCCTTTCTAAAGATTGGTGAGCAGATCTGGATGCAACACTCCAATTGGGGCCTAACCAGAGTTCAGCATAACAACCCTGCTTTTGTACTCAATGTCTCTAGTTATAAACCCCAAGATCCCACATGCTTTGCTAACCACTCTCGCAATATGTCTTGCCAACTTCAAAGAATGATGGACATGTACTCCAGGTCCCTCTATTCCAGCACACTCTTCAGAACTGTAGCATTGAGTATCTATTGCCTCTCCCTATTCCTTCTGCTAAAATGCATCACCTCACACTTGTCACTATTAAATTCCATCTGCCACCTGTCTGCCCATCCTACTGGCCGATAACCATCCTGTTTCAGGCAGTTCATATCATCCTCACTGTTTGCCACTCCTCCAAGTTTGGTGTCATCGGCATATTTTGAGATTCTACTCGATATTCCAAGATCCAAGTCATTAATCTGTAGCAAAAAAAAGCAATGGTTCTAGCACTGACCCTTGGGGAACACCACTGTCGACTATCCTCCAGTCTGACAAAGAACCATTTCATTTGACTCGCTGTTTTCTGTCCTTAAACCAATTTACCATCCAAATGGACACTGACCCTCCTAATCCATGAACCTCAATTTTGTTAACCACCCTTTTATGTGGTACTTTATAAAATGCTTTTGTAAAATCCATGTAAACAACATCCACTGCATTCCCTTCATCAACTTTCTCAGATAGTTTATCAAAAAATGCAGTTAGATTCATCAAGCATGAACTTCCATTTATAAATCCATGCCCACTCTCCTTAATTAACTCAAACCTCTCCAAATGACTTGATTTTTTCCCTGACCTGTTGGTCATGTGCTTATAGCAAGCTCACCACAGAGTATGTATTTGGCAATGTGACTGTCATTCATTTGGCCCAGTCAACAGAGCCGCCTCTGACCCAACAGGGCAAACATGCTGTGGATCCCTGCACGCTGGTGTACTTCCGCATTCGGCACTCTGTCCTGCCAGGAGATGCCCAATATCCATCTGAGGCAGTGGAGGTGAAAACTGTTCAGCTTCTTTTTTTGGCTTGTATAAGTTGTTGATGCTTCTCTACTATAAAGGAGGGTGCTGAGAACACAAGCCTGGTACACGTGGAGCTTTGTATTTTCGGTCAGTTTGCTGTCGGTTCACACTTGTCTTCTCAACTTTGACATGACAGCTGCAGCAGTGGCAATCCTGGTGCTGATTTCAGCATCAAGGGACAGATTGCTGGTGATTGTTGATCCAAGTTATGTGAAGCTGTTGACAACCTCCAAAGTGAGGTTGTCAATGTTGATGGAAAGTGGAGTCTCTACGTCCAAGTCTCTACGTCCAAGTGGAGTCTTGCCAAGATGAACAGCTTGTCGTCAGCTCTGATATACAGGTGAACACCCCCATCTGAGTCACTGAAAGTGTACAATAGCAGCATGGAGAAGAATACACCAATTATAAAGGATGTGATAACTGGACAGTTAGAAAATAATGATATGATTGGGCAGAGTCAACATCGATTAATGAAAAGGAAAACAGGTTTGAAAAAACCCGTTGAGTTTTTTGAGTATGTTACCTGTCGAACAGAAAAAGGAGAACCAGTGGATGCTTTGGTAATGTCCCACACAGGAGGTGAGTAAACAAAATTAGAGCACATAGAATTGGGGATAATATACTGGTATGGATTGAGAATTGGTTCACAGACCGAAAACAGAGAGCAGGAATAACAGGTCCTCCTCAGGATGACAGGCTGTTACTATTGGGGTACTGCAAGGATCAGTGTTGGAGCCACAGCTGTTAACAACCGAAATAAATGATTTGGATGTGGGGATTAAATGTAATATTTCCAAGTTTGCAGATGACACAAAGCTCGGTGAAGTGTGAGCTGTGGGAAGGATGCAGAGAGGTTTCCAGATAACCTGGAGAGGCTAAGTGAATGGGAAAGAACATGGCAGATGGAATATAATGTGAATAAGTGTGAAGTTCTCCACTTTGGTAGAATAAACAGAAAGACAGAGTATTTCTTAAATGGTGAGAGGTTGGGAAGTGTTGATGTCCAAAGGGACCTTGGTGTCCTTGTTCCTGAGACACTAAAAGCTCTTGTGCAGGTGCAGCAATCAATTAGGAAGGCAAATGGTATGTTGGCCTTCATACGAGGGGTCATTAGTACATGGATTAAAGATGTCTTGTTGCAATTGTATAGAGCCTTGGTGAAACCGCGCTGGAGTATTGTGTATAGTTTGGTCTCCTCATCTAAGGAAGGATATACTTGCCATAGAGGGAATGAAACAGAGGGTCACCAGACTAATCCCTGGGATGGTGGGATTGTCTTATGAGGAAACTGGGCCTGTATTCCTTAAAGTTTCGAAGAATGAGAGGTGATCTCATTGAAACTGATAAAATTCTTACAGGGCGTGTCAGTGTGGATGTAGATAGGATGTTTGCCCTGGTTGGTGAGTCTAAAATCAGGGGACCAAGTCTCAGAATAAGAAGTAGGCCATTTAAAACTGAGATAGGGTTGAATTTCTACACTCAGACGGTGGTGAATCATTGGAATTCTGTACCCCAGAGGGCTGTGGCAGTTCAATCATTGAGCATGTTCAAGACAGAAATTGTTAGAAATCTTGATACTCATGACATCAAGGGATATGGGGATAGCATGGGAAAGGGGCGTTGAGGTAGATGATCAGCCATGATCGAATTAATTGGCAGAACAGGCTCGATGGGCTGAATGGCCTACTCCTGTGTTCCTCTGTTCCTAAGAGAGTTGGCGCCAGCACGCAGCCCTGCTTTACCCCACTGCTGATCTTGAAAGTGTCTGATGTTGCTCCATTGCAACTGATGGAAATATGCATGTTCTCGTGGAAAGAAGACATGATGCCCAAGAGTTCAGGAGGGCAGCCTCTGTTCCATCGCAGTTTGAAGAGTCCGTCTCTGCTGACAAGATCAAAGGCCTTAGTGATGTCCATCAAAATGTGTGTGGCTCTGTGGCGCAGTAAATAGCGTGTTGGACTTCTAAGTAATGGTAAAAAAATCATTCAAAGGTTGTGGGTTCAAATGCCACCGGAGTCACATTTTTGGACCAGAGACAGAAGAGCACGACGGAACAGAGATTTCACAAGTGTGTCAAAAGCACCGGCTTAGAGACAGAGCGAGAGAGATGGAGGAGCACGGCAGGAGCGGAGCTGGGGTAAAAAAATCAAGGAGTGACATCACAATGGAGAGTGAGAGCAGGGAAACAGAGAGCCGCTGGGGTGAGTTGACAGGATTTGGTTCTTGCTTCGGTGCAGTGGAAGGAGCTGTTTGGTGAGGATCTGTTAAGCTGTGACATCACAGGCAAGCAGGTAGTTGATTGGTTTGGAAGAAGCTGCATGTTTGATGAGTATCTGGTAAGTGATTAAGGTCTATTTTAGTCCTAATGTTTAAAATAGTAAACAAACTAGTAGTAAGCTTAATAAAATATACAATAAAATAAACAGTTGAATAAAATAATGAAGTAGTTAATTGAAACACGTTAAGGATGACAGGACAGCTAATGTGTCACAGCTGCAGCATGTGGGAACGCCTGGATGCCAGTGTGATCCAGGGAAAACACATCCCAGGTCCGGAGGGACACGATGTTCAAATCTCTGGACAAGGGCGGGAAAAATGTACCCAACGAGGCCCTCATCCTGATGACCACCTTCGTGTGCGGCTGCATCAAGCTGTGTGTAGATCCCCAGTCCGCAAAGTCCAAGTGTCACTACTTGCTGCGGTTCTATCTGTACCTGGTGTTGCGAAGGATGGGCCTGGTCACATTGCCGCGGAACGCTCCATGCAGTTGGGCCGTGCCGTACCACCTATCCTTCGTGGAGCAGTTTCTGCGGGAAAACACCTTTGACCACCGGTTCATCAGGCAGTGGTCTGCACGGAATGTCCTCAAGGCCCTACGGGAAAAGGAAACGGTGGATCCTGTCGGATGGTTCCCCGAGCAGACCGTCAAAGTCATTTGGCGGAATGCCTCATCACCAGAACTTTCAAACAAGCACCAAGACGTAGCTTGGCTGGTGGTGAGAAGGGCCCTGCCCGTCAGATCCTTCATGCACACCCGAAGTCTCGCCCCCTCCGCACAATGCCCCCACGGTGGCTGTGGCGCGGAAGAGACGGTCGCCAACCTCCTCCTGGAATGTGTCTTCGCAAAGCAGGTGTGGAAAGAGATGCAGTGGTTATTGTCGAGGTTCATCCCAAGCAGCTCTGTAACACAGGAGTCTGTGCTCCACGGGCTGTTCCCAGGGACGCACACCGAGACACACATCAACTGCTGCTGGAGGAATATCAATTCGGTGAAAGACGCCCTTTGGTCTGCCCGAAACTTGCTGGTCTTCCAGCGCAAAGAGTTGTCCACTACCGAATGTTGCAGACTGGCACATTCCAAGGTCCAGGACTACGTGCTGAGGGACGCACTAAAGCTTGGGGCAGCCGCAGCAAAGGCTCAATGGGGAAAGACCACAGTGTGAGGTCCCCCCACCAAGCTGAACTGAGGGGCTGGATCCATGGGAAACCCCTCGAACTGTATCGGAGAAATTTTGTGTGCTGTAAATGTAAAAATGTATATGGCGTGACAATGAAATGGAAGGGTTGTGAGGCAACTCAGGATTGGACAGAAGGTAACTGATCACCTTTGCAATGTCTGTATTCTTTGACTTGATGCTGTTTTAAACTGTTCGGGAATGTAATTTTTACAGATTTTTATGAATAAAGTATATTTTGGAAATAAAAAAAGTGTTTGCGGCTCAAAGAGGGAGAAAAAAGGAATGTAGTGGTAGTAGGGGACAGTATAGTAAGGTGGATTGACACTGTTCTCTGCAGCAAAGAGCAAGAGTCCAGACGGCTGTGTTGCTTGCCGGTGTTAGGATTCAGGACATCTGCTCAGGGCTGCAGAGAAACATACGTTGGGAGGGGGAGGATCCAGTCTTCCTGGTCCATGTCGGTACCAACGACATCGGCAGGACAAGGATAGAGTTTCTGCATAGTCAGTATGAGGAACTAGGCACCAAATTAAGTAGGAGAACCTCAAAGGTAATCATCTCTGGATTATTACCTGAGCCACGTGCAAATTGGCATAGGACAAATAAGATTAGAAAAATTAATGCGTGGCTCAAAGACTGGTGTGGAAGTAGTGGGTTCTGGTTCGTGGGGCATTGGCACCAGTACTGGGGAAAGTGGTGGCTGTACCATTGGGACGGTCTGTACCTGAACCGTGCTGGTGCGGGTGTTCTCGCGAGCCACATAACTAGGGAAGTAGAGACAGTTTTAAACTGAATAGTGGGGGCAAGGGATCAAATTTGGGTAGATATGGTGAATCAAGGAGGAGAGACAAGGCAAGAGAGAAAGGTATAAAAATGGGAAATGATAAAGAGACCGAGACAGGAAGGGACAGAGCATACAAATCAAAGAGTAAATCAACAGATAAGGCTATAGGTGACAAAAATAATAAAAGGACAAAACTAAATGCTCTGTATCTGAATGCATGGAGCTTTCGAAACAAAACAGATGAACTCAGAGCACAAATAGAATAAATAGGTACGATGTCATTACAGGGACATGGCTGCAGGGCGACATCGATTGGGATGTGAATATTGGAGGTTACATGGCATTTTGGAAGGACAGGAAGCTTGGAAAAGGTGGCGGGGTAGCTCTGTTAATTAATGATGGTATTAGCGTAATGGAGAGGGATGACCTGAGTTCAGGAGATCACGATGTCGAAGCAGTTTGAGTTGAGATGAGAAATAATACAGGCAAGAAGTCACTTGTGGGGATGGTGTACAGGCCACCTAACATTAACCACACTGTATGATGGTGTCTAAAAAAAGAAATAATGGCAGCTTGTCAGAAAGGTACAGTGATAATTATGGGGGATTTTAATCTACATATCGACTGCAAAATTCTGATGGGCAGAGGTAGCCTAGATGAGGAGTACATAGAATGTTTTTGGGATAATTTCTTGGAAAAATAAGTTCTGGAGCCAACCTGAGAGCAGGCTAGACTAGACCTGGCATTGTGCAATGAGATAGGATTAATTAATGACCTCATAGTTAAGGTGCCCCAAAGTAGTAGCGATCATAATATGATTGAATTTTACATTCAGATTGAGGGAGAGAAGAGTGGGTCCCAGACTAGTATTTTAAATTTAAATAAGGGCAATTATAAGGGCATGAAAGCAGAGCTAGCTAAAGTGAACTGGAAAATTAGGTTAAGGGATAAGTCAATAGAGATGTAGTGGCAGACATTCAAGGAGAATTTCAGAATACACAGAATAGATACATTTCAACGAGAAAGAAAAATTCCAAAGTTGGGACTCACCATCCATGTTTAACGAAAACAGTTAAAGATACTATCAAATTTAAAGAAAAAGCCTATAATTGTGCAAAGATGGGAGGCAGGTCAGAAGATTGGACAGAATATAAAAAACAGCAAAGAATGACTTAAAGATTGATAAGGAAGGTAAAATTAGAGTACGAGAGAAAGCTAGCGAGAAATATAAAGACAGCTAGTAAGAGTTGCGATCGATGTTTTAAAAAGAAAAGAGTTAACAAAGTGAGTGTTGGTCCGATGGAAAGTGTGTCTGGGGAATTAATAATGGATAATTAAGAGATGGCAGATGAATTGAACAGATATTTTGGATTGGTCTTCACAGTGGCGCAGTGGTTAGCACCGCAGCCTCACAGCTCCAGCGACCCGGGTTCAATTCTGGGTGCTGCCTGTGTGGAGTTGGCAAGTTCTCCCTTTGTCTGCGTGGGTTTCCTCCGGGTGCTCCGGTTTCCTCCCACATGCCAAAGACTTGCAGGTTGATAGGTTAATTGGCCATTATAAATTGCCCCTAGTATAGGTAGGTGGTAGGGAAATATGGGGACAGGTGGGGGATGTGGTAGGAATATGGGATTAGTGTAGGATTAGTATAAATGGGTGGTTGATGGTCGGCACAGACTCGGTGGGCCGAAGGGCCTGTTTCAGTGCTGTATCTCTAAACTAAGACTAAACAAATAACATCCCAGTATTAGCTGTAAGTCAGGAAATGGAAGGGAGGGAGGAACTGAAGAAGATTACAATCACCAGGGAAGTGGTACTAAACAAATTGTTGGAGCTGCGGGCTGACAAGTCGCCAGGTCCTGAAGTGGCTGGTGAGATAGTTGATGCGCTGGTTTTAATTTTCCAAAATTCCCTCGCTTCGGGAAGGTTCTGTTAGATTGGAAAGTAGCGAATGTAATTCATTTATTCAAAAAGGGAAGGAGACAGAAAGCAGGAAACGACAGGCCAGTTAGCTTAACATCTGTCTTAGGGAAAATGTTAGGAGCGATTAATGAAGATGTTATAGCAGGGCATTTAGAAAAAATTAAGGTAAACAGGCAGAGTCAACATGGTTTTGTGAAAGGGAAATCATGTTTAACCAATTTTTTGGAGTTCTTTGAGGGAGTTACATGTGCTGTGGATAAAGGGGAACCGGTGGATGTATTGTACTTCGATTTCCAGAAGGATAAGGTGCCATATCAAAGGTTATTGCAGAAAATAAAAGCTCATGGTGTCGGGGGTAACATATTGGCATGGATAGAAGATTGGCTAGCGAACAGGAAACAGAGAGTCAGCATAAATCTGTCATTTTCTGGTTGGAAAGAAGTAACGAGTGGTCCACAGGGATCTGTGCTGGGGCCTCAACATTCTACAATTCTCAAAATGACTTTGATGAAGGGACCAAAAGTATGGTTGCTAAATTTGCTGATGACAAAGATAGGTAGGAAAGTAGGTTGTGAAGAGGACATAAGGGGACTACAAAGGGATATAGATAGGTTAAGTGAATGGGCAAAGACCTGGCAAATGGAGTATAATGTGGGAAGGTGGGAAATTGTCCACTTTGGCAGGAAGAATAAAAAAGCATATTATCTAAATGGTGAGAGATTGCAGAGATCTGAGATGCAGAGGGATCTGGGTGTCCTAGTGCACGAATCACAAAAGGTTAGTCTGCAGGTACAGCACGTAATTAGGAAAGCTAATAGAATGTTATCATTTATCGCCAGGGGAATTGAATACAATAGTAGGGAGGTTATGCTTCAGCTATATAGGGCATTGGTGAGACCACTTCTGCAGTACTGAGTACAGTACTGGTCTCCTTATTTGCGCAAGGATGTAAATGCATTGGAGGTAGTACAGAGAAGGTTTACTAGACTAATACATGGAATGGGCGGGCTGTCTTACGAGGAAAGATTGGACAGGCTAGGTTTGTATCCACTAGAGTTTAAAAGAGAAAGAGGTGATGTGATTGAAACATACAAGATCCTGAGGGGATTTGACAGGGTGGATGTGGAAAGGATGTTTCCCCTTGTGGGAGAACCTAGGGCTAGGGGTCACTGTTTAAAAATAAGGGGTCACCCATTTAAGACAGAGATGAGGAGCAATTTTCCCCCTCAGAGGGTCGTGAGTCTTTGGAATTTTCTTCCTCAAAAGGCGGTGGAAGCAGAGTCTTTGAATATTTTTAAGGGAGAGATGGATAGATTCTTTATCTGCAAGGGGGTGAAAGGTTATCGGAGGGAGATGGAAATGTGGAGTAATCAGTTCAGCCATGAGCTTATTGAATGGTGAAGCAGGCTCGAAGGGACGAGTGGCCCACTCCTGCTCCTAATTCGTATGTTCATATGTAAAGACAATGTAGAGTGGTCTGTACTGTTCACAGTTCTTCTCCTGCAACCGCCGAAGTGAGCAAATCATGTCGACTGTTGATCTACCAGCTCTGAAGCTGCACTGAGACTCAGGATAGATGTGTGATGTCAGGGTCTGCAATCTGGTCAGAGCAATGCGAGCAAAGACCTTCCCCACAATACTTAGCAAGCAGATGCCTCGGTAATTGCTGCAGTCACTGCGATTCCCCCTTATTGTTGTACAAGGTGACAATGTTTGCATCATGCATGTTTTGAGGTGCAGATCTTTCCTTCCAACAGAGACACAGAAGTTCATGGAGATGCTGCAGTAGAGCCGCTTTTCCACTTTTGATGATTCCAGGTGGAGTACCATCATTTCCCGGGGCTTTACCACTGGCAAGATGGTCAATGGCTTTGTTGAGCTCTACTATGGTGGGGTCACTGTCCAGCTCCTCCATGACAGGGAAGTCTGGAATGGCACTGAGAGCCACTTCAATGACAATATTCTCCGTTATGTAGAGTTTAAGGTAATGCTCCACTCACCTTTCCATCTGCTTGTTAACAGATGATTCCACTTTGACACCGCACTGAGACCATGAGCATTGTTGTCTGAAAGAGCCTGATCAAGGATGTTGAGCAGCTCCTGGGTCCTTTCTGGATCAGTGGTTCGTCAAGTGTTGATCTGAGGACGACGTTCTTCTTGGATGGATGAAGCTTCCTTGGCTGAAGCCTGACCTTGCTACATACCAGTGAGTGGTCAGTGTCACAGTCAGCGCTGATATTTCCACCCTTACTTCCCTCAGCAACCCAGGATGCAGCCCATTCAAACTGGGTGACTTTTCTACTGAGAGTGCTGCCAACCTTGTAATTGTCTCCTCTTTATCTATTTTCATCCTGTCCAATTTCTTCACTTCCTCCTCCTTTACTGTGACATTTGCAGCATCCGCTGATTTTGTGATACTTAATTAGTGCCTCAGCCACACCCTCTGCCTCCACAGGATCTCCTAATTGACCCACCCTTTCATTGACTGTCCATATGTTGGTAAAAGACTTCAGTGTTCCCAGTTATGTGGCTCGCTAATCTTTTCTCATACATTCTCTTGCTGATCTCATTTCCTTTTTCAGCTCTCCTCTGTACTTTCTATATTCTGCTTGTTTCTCTACTGCATATAAATCCTCACATGATTTCGATATTAATGATTTTTGAACTATTTTGTAAAAGGATTTAGTTTTGTAAATTTCTCCCTAGCTCCCCTCATGGTCAGGCAGAAAGTTTAACTGCTGTGTTTTCAAACAGCAACAGCTTTATTTGAAAAGCCATTGGGACAGGATTCCGGGTTTTAATCCAGTCACAAATCTGGTTCTGATGTCTTGTGGCTCCAGCTGTCACATGACCTGTCAGAGGATGACCTCATAATTGACCAAGTCATGGAGCTGTGGGTTGATGTTTAAATTGTTTCAAAATAATTTTCCAGAAGGACAATCAAAATGAATCGATATATAAAAGGTAGATTTTGTGCATTTGTGCTCCCAGTGGAAATTCCTGCAGTCTGCTGGTTTTCAGATCCCCAATTCCCCACAGGAAGCTCTGTGTCGGAATCTGTATTCATAATATCAATATTATACAGAATCATTTCATGGGAGACCCCAGTGTGAATTGTAGACAGTTGGGTCAGTTTTAACTTTCAAATTAACACAGAAGCAAAATACTGCAGATTCTGGAAATCTGAAATAAAAACAGAATATGCTGGACATATTCAGCAGGTCTGGCAGCATCTGTGGAGAGAGAAACAGAGTTAACGTTTCTGGTCTGTGACCTTTCATCAGAACTGGGCTGAAATTGTCTGTGGAACAGACACGATGGGCCAAGTGGCCTCTTTCTGTGCCTTAAACTTTCTATGAGTCTAAGATTCTATGAGATTGTGGAATCAATTTCAGGGTCGATGACATTGCACTCTGTAAGGATATGAAGATGGAGATTATTAAGTACAGTGCAAGAATGTAGATGCTTTTACATTATTTTAATCAAAATTGATTTAAACTTTGTGCTCACGAATCCGATCTTTTGATCACAATGACACTGATAACAATGGAAAAAGCAAGACTTGCATTTCATGACCACAGGACGTTGCAAAGCCTTTTACAGACAATGAAGGACTTTCCAAGTGTAGTCATGCAGGAAACATGGTGGCCAATGTGCGCACAGCAAGCTCCCAGAAACAACAATGTGATAAAAACGAGATAATCTGTTTTTAAGTGATGTTGATTCAGGGTTAAACAATGACCAGCACCCCAGAAATAATTCCCCTTCTATTCTCTGAAATTGTGCCATGGTACTTTTAACATCCACCTGAGAGGGCAGAGGGATCTTCAGTTTTCTGTCTCACCTGAAAAACAGCATTTCTGATAGTGCAGCACTGCCTTAGTACTGCACTGGAGTGTCAGCCATTTTTAAAGGGCTGTTAGTCCTACTGGAAAATATTTCAAGGAAGATGAAACGAAATGAAATAAATACATTGCTTTTGCCTCTCTCCCATCCCCCCAATAACAGTTACATTAATTATTTGCCCTTTCCCTCCCAAAACCTACCTTTACCATCTGACCCCAACTGCACAAACTGTAAACTATAACCCTTCCCACCATCCCCTACAGCCATGACATTACTTTGACTCCGTCCCCCCACCCCCACACTGAGAAACTTACCTTCTCCCCCTTCCCCACCAGTGTTGCACCTCATTTCCCCGGACGGGGCTCCGAAGGCATGGCAGTGCCGGTCACTGGGCTGAAGATCGCAGCGGGATATAAGGAAGTGATGGGATAATAATTAATGCAGGTTTGTGGTCCCGTTGCCGAGCGGTTTGGGTCCCCCCACAAGGCCTCGCCGTCGCCGGCAATATCGAGCCAGGCCCTACCAGCGTTGAGGTCCGTGATGGGCCTCATCCGGGGCCATCTTCAGGCGGCTCCCACCCCACCCCCACCACAGATCCCGACGTCGAGGGCTCTACAGAATCCAGCCCATTGTTTCTGTCAATCTCAACTCCACAAGGATTTGCCTGTTAATTGTAGAAAAATTAAAGCTCTATAACCTTTTGATAAAAGGGGATTCAAGTCCATTTCCAAACAAATGATAGTTCTCATTGTATCGAGAACATGTTTTCTTACATACAAACATACCAATTAGGAGCAGGAGTAGACCACTCGGCCCCTCGAGTCTGCTCCACCATTCAATAAGATCATGGCTGATCTGATTGTAACCTCAACTCCACATTCCCACCTGCCCCGATAACTTTTCACCCCCTTGTTTATCAAGAATTTATCTATCTCTGACTTAAAATATTTCAGAATTTCTGTCATTCAGCAACTCTCACCTGTTTTCTGGATTTCACCTAAAAAATGTATTTCCACACTTTGGATATCCTGTACTTCATTAATGTTTTTGCTCTCTGGGGATTTCCCTTTCATTATATTCAGTGCTGGTATTTTACTGCCACACACTGACTGAAAGTGTCCCATCTTTCTGCAGGAAAAACACTCAGCTTCTTTGGCGAGGCAGTTTTCCCACTTGTGTCTCTCTCGGCCACACCTACTGCAATTGGTTGCAGCTACCACTAGATGTTCTTCCCGTCTTTCTGGTCTTTTACCGCTAATTTTTCCTTTTGTTTTCTTCACAAATACAATTGAGTCTGCAACTCTCGAGATCAGACTCTCCCTGTCCCCTCGAACAACGGATTGGTTAAACTTTCTAACCTCTGCTTGTCTGCTCAACTGAAACTCTTTCGTTAATGTGAGACTAGCCCTGGACTGTAGATGATCTGAAAGGGTGTTGTCTAATACCCCGAACATAATCCTGTCTCCATTCAGCTCTTCTCTTAAGTTGCCGTATTCACAAACCTCCGTGAGTTTGTACAAGTCATTGATAAATGAATGAATGCTCTCCCCTTTCTGTTTTGTACGATTATTAAATTCAAAGTGATTCCTGACAATGCAGCAGCCAGCCGACGTCATCAGAGCGCTCCAATTTCGCACATGCACAAACAGTCTCCTGCGCTCTGAGATGCTGCGCATGCTCAGCCTACGTCTTCCAGGACCAACTGGCGCATGCGCGGGAAAACTCTCTCCCCCACCCCGTCTCGGCCACTCACTCCAGGCCGCTCCTTGCTACCCCGCTCCCCCGCCCTCCGGCCGCTCGCTACCCACATCCCCACACTGCCCTCTCTCCGTCCACTCATGCCGTACTTCTCCCCACGTCCCTCCAGACACTAGCTCTAGGCCAGGCCGCTTCCCTCCTCTCGGCCACTCGCTCCAACATTTGATCATTCGTCACCGCACCACCCGCAGAAGCAAGGCGGGCCTCGAGGGGTGATGGGGCAATGTTGGAGCGAGTGGCCAAGAGGAGGGAAGCGGCACGGCCCATGGCCTTGTGTGTGAGCGGCCAGAGAGCAGGATGGGGGTGGTGGTGGGGGAAGCGAGGAGTGAGCAGTCAGAGAGTGGGGTGGGGGGAAGTTGGGAGTGAGTGGCCGGAGAATGGGATGGCACTGTTTAGAGGGGATTTGAGGAAAAAATGTTTCACCCCGAGGGTGGTTGGTATCTGGAACACACTGCCTGAAGGGGTGGTAGAGGCAGGAACCCTCACAATATTTAAGAAGTATTTAGATGAGCACTCAAAACGCCATAGAATACAAGGCTACGGGCCACGTGCTGGAAAATGGGATAAGAATAGAAAGGTACTTGATGGCCAGCACAGACACGATGGTCGAAGGGCCTGTTTCTGTGCTGCATAACTCTCTGCTCTATGAAACCTCACTGAATTACAGAGGGTGTGCAGCACTGTCAGGGGTGCTGTCCTTCTGATGAGACTTCAAACAGCGCAACGTTCTCCGAGTATCAACCAAAACATGTCCATTGTGTAGATATGTGCCATATTTGCTTATGAAACAACAAGTCACTGCTCCTAAAGTAATTCACTTCAGGTGAATTAAGATGACTTGGTACTATATAACTGGTGAATGCTCAGGAGGGAGCGGGGGATTGTTGGGGGTGGGATGGAGGCGGCGACGGCAACCTTTGAAAGTCTTCTTGGGTCGAAGTTGTTTTCTATGATACATTGAATTGCACCATCTTTAATCCTGGCAGCTGCCTGAATGTCACAGACAATGATGTTTCAGTGGAAGAGGCTGCATTTGCGCATGTGCTGGTACAGCACCACCTGGTGGTTGCGTTGTCAGCAAATGCAGCGTTTTAAATTTGGCTCCACGATGACATTTTATTCCTCAATTAAAATAGGTCTTGAGTGCCTGAATACCTTCTTCACACGTAACCTTCTGTTCTTCATGAGGATGTTGTATACACACTCCCTCCATTGCATACAATAGTGTACTGACCTGCTCCATGTCTGGCCTCTGCACGAGACCCGATGCAGTACAATACCTTGCAAACCTCTGGAACCATCTCGGCCACTCCTCGGCTTGGTTCAGTCCAGTGACCTTTTCAAAGTTCTCCGGTAGAGGCAAAGATTTCTCCATCTTCGCTTTGGTCTACTGTGGCCCCCATATAATATTCTGATATCTGTCCAGGCTTAGTACAGAATTTATAAGAATCTGACGGTTAAAATATCCTGAGTATACTCTACACATCTTGCATTGAAGGTTTTATCTACAACTCTCCATGAGGTGCCATGCAGATTATATTACATCAGTTCCTGTGATGATGCACATAGTCTATTTGTATAATCTGCCCAGTAACAACCCAATGTCCACTCTTATATTATTGTACAGATGTGAGAAAAGCTGAGGATGGGAATGGAGCGTCTGAATGAAGATTTCATGATGCTGATGATGTAAATGAGGATCTGTTACACATTCCACAATATCTCTTTATTTCTGTGCATGTTTCTCGATGCTGTTTCAACCAAATTGAAAAAGAATCACAAATCCTGCTCTGGAGCCTCAGGTGCTAATTACCCAGAGGCATGGTGCCCAATTGGTCAGGCGTCAGTTTCGTAAAGTGAAGATTACGGGTTCAATCTTCCTCCATGCATTGTGATTAGTTTCTCATCTTAAATGTGATGTTTTCCTGAAGGATGCCCATTGCATTTGTTTTCCTGATTGTTTCAACCATCTGGAAATCAGTGTGATGTTGCACTTTATCCTGGACACTGGGAAGAACATGAGGAGTAGCCACATGGTCCCTCGAGCCTTCTCTGCCATTAATAGAGTAAAAATATCTGAGGTCCAAGCACTGAACCTTATTACTGTGCATATGCTGGATATTTAACACAGCTATTCTATTAATCCCACATCCCGCACTCCTGTCCTTTCCCTCATTGCCCTGTTATATTTTCCATGTCAGGTATTTATCCAATTCCATTTAGAGTTACCATTGAATCTGCTTCCACTGACCTTTCAGGATTGCATTCCAGACCAGAACAACACACTGCTGAAAATACAATCTCCTCATCACAACACAGTGGCGCACAGTGGCGCAGTGCTTAGCACCGCAGCCTCATAGCTCTAGGGACCAGGGTTTGATTCTGGGTCCTGTCTGTGCGGAGTTTGCAAGTTCTCCCTATGACCTTGTGGGTTTTCACCGGGTGCTCTGGTTTCCTCCCACTGCCAAAAACTTGCAGGTGGTAGGTAAATTGGCTGTTGTAAATTGCCCCTAGTGTAGGTAGGTGGTAGGGAATATAGGATTACTGTCGGGCTAGTATAAATGGGTTGTTGTTGGTCGGCACAGACTAGGTGGGCCGAAGGTCCTGTTCCAGTGCTGTATTTCTAAATAAAAAAACTCTCATTATTTTGCCAATTACTTTAAATGTGTTTCCTCTGGTTCCTGACCCTTCTGTCACTGGCAACACTTTCTCCTTCTTCACTCAATCAAAACTCTTCAGGATTTGCATTTCCTGCTGCCTTTGCTGATATAACAAGGCTGAGCACACATCACCTAAAGGAATATGATTGGCTATGAATCACATTTATCCTTCCTGTCAATCTGATGTGGATCTTGTATTTTCCCGGAACCAAACAACCTGAGCAGCAAGAGTGGGTTCCAGTGATTCCCACCGCTCTGAGAGAGAGAGAGGATGTGATAATGAGCCAGATAGAAGAAAGGAGTGAGATAGAGAGTAAAATAGCCCTTGTCTGTTTCTACTAACCCCCGGCCCCCTTCTTAAAATGGCATCATTTTCTCCTGCCTCTCCACATTCTAATCCATTGATGTTTGCAAACCTTTCATCTGTCCCTTTAATTCCTGTTTCCTAATCCATTGATGTTTCACAATATCCCAATCCATTGATATAACTCAGTCCATAGAATTTCCCAATCCAGATATTTTCCAGTCCATTGACTTTCCCAATCCATTAATGGTTCCTGTCCATTGACATTCCCAATCCATTTATATTGCCTGTGATTACAAAGCAACTGTGGAATACAAATAGTATCAGTATTATCAGATACATCGAGACGAGGTGCAAAAGCCACGTGGACAGATGTTGGGTTTATAAAGAAAAAAGCACCGGCTCGATATTTGTCCAGTCTTTCACTGGATCTGAACTCTCAACCTACTGTATTTCTGTGGGTCTGCTGACTTGTAGATGTGAAGATCCATTGGATGTTTCGCAATCCTCTGACTTTTCTCATTCTTGTGCCGCATTTGTTCCTTTGGGTTCACCAGTGAAGAATATTATTTCCCATTACATTTGGTGAAGACTTTAATAACCTCACGTTCTGGTGTCACACCATCTCAGGTCAAACTCCCGACAGAAACTTTAAACATTTAACTATTCTGCCGGAAACATTTTCAAGGGCGCAGTCATTCCTTCATTATGTTTCCTACTTTGACATGTGATTGACAAATATGTGTGTAATGGAGAGAGAGAGAGTGAAAAAGAGAGAGAGAAAGAGAGGGGGAGAGAGTGCGAAAGAAAGTTAGAGGACCAGCTATAGACAGGCAGAGAGAGGCAGAGAGATGTAAAGCGTTGGGCAGAGACAGAGAGAGAGAGAGAGAAGCAGAGAGTGTCATTGAGTCATGGAGTCATTTCGCCCATCAAGCCCATGTAAATCAATCCATTCAGTCCCTTTCCCCGGCTCTATCCCCATAGCCCCGCAAGTTATCTAAACCTGTCATATTTATTATAGTCTTGTACATGTCTTTCAAATCTCCCCTCAATCTCCTTTGCTGCAAGGAGAACAACCCCAGCTTCTCCAACCTAACCTTACAACTAAAATCCCTCATGTCTGGAACCATTCTGGTAAATTTCCTCCACCCTCTCAAGGACACTCACATCCCTCCAAAAGTGTGATGACTAGAACTGGATGCAATTCTCTGCTTGTGGCCAAACTAGAACTTTATACAGGTTCAGCATAACTTCCCTGCTTTTGTCCTCAATACCTCTATTTATGAAGCCCAAGATCCCATATGCTTTGCTAACTACTCTCTCAATGTGTCCTGCCACATTCAAAGAACTATGCACATGAATTCCCAGGTTTTTATTCCTACAAATATACTTCATTCATATAAATCTGTAAAAAAATGCATTCTAAAACAGTTCAAAACAGCACAAGTTGACAGTCCAAAAAGTGCAAAGGTAATCAGTTTTCTTTAATACAGGAGTGAGTTGCCTCACAACCCTTCCATTCCATTTTACCTGCCATGTACATTTTACAGCAAAACCATATTTGGTGTATACAGCCCGAGGGGTTTCCCATGGGTCCAGTTCCTTAGTTCACTATGGCGGGAGGACCTTACACAGTGGTTTTTCCACATTGAGCCTTTGCAGTGGCTACCCCAAGCTTTAGTGTGTCCCTCAGCACGTAGTCTTGGACCTTGGAATGTGCCAGTCAGCAACACTCGGTCGTGAACAACTCTTTGCGCTGGAAGACCAGCAAGTTTCGGGCAGACCAAAGAGCGTCTTTCACCAAATTGATGGTCCTCCAGCAGCAGTTGATGTTTATCTCGGTGTGCATCCCTGGTAACAGCCCGGAGAGCACAGACTCCTGTGTTACAGAGCTGCTTGGGATGAACCTCAACAAAAACCACTGCACCTGCTTTGCAAAGACACATTCCAGAAAGAGGTGGGCAACTGTCTCTTCCCCACCTACTGAGCAGAGATGACATCTGTGATTGAAGCAAAAAGCAGAACCGACCTGATGCACAACATGAAACCAGCAGCCAGAACATTATATGACTTGAAATTAGCCAAGGCATTTGTGCAAGAGACAGTGAGACACTGCACAAATAAACACTGGACAAAATCAGAAATGTAACAATGCTTTCAAAAGCAAATCTCCCGAGTATGCTCACACTCGTCAAGCAGAGGTGACTTTGCTGGCTCAAGCACGTTCGCAGAATGGAAGATGACACATTCCCAAGGGTATTCTGTATGGGGAGGTCGCCGGAGACAGAAGACCAGTTGGATGCCCAAAGCCCCACTTCAAGGATGCCTGCAAGCAGGACATGAAGGCCCGAAACATCGATTTTCACACATGGGAGACACTGGCCAACAACAGAGAGAAATGGTGATATTACCCCTGGACTGGTGTGTGCGTCACCATGACGATCAGTGACTGCAGCAGCTTGACAGCAGATGCCAACATGGAAAACAGCGACACCTGATAATCCCACCTCATATGTGTCACTTGTGGAAGAACCTGCCTCTCACAGATTGACCTCTTCAGCTATCAGACAAAGTGCACCATGGGAAACTATCCCATCGCCAATGGATTTGCTGCAAGTCCATCATCTCACGTAGAAGGAAGGATGACGACGACGACATCTACAACCAGGGCGGCCCATCGTGCCTGTGGCAGCTCTTTCATTTCCTTTCAACGATTTATCGAAATTCCCTTTTCAACCTTACGATTGAGTCTCCTTCCACCACCCTCTCAGGCAATACATTCCAGACCAAAATCAACAACAAATTGTGTGTAAATTTATGGAGCACCTTTAACGTAATACAGCATTCCATGGCACTTCACAGGAGTGTCGGAAAGCAAATTTGGACCCCAAGCCACACAAGATCGTATTGGAGCAGATGGCCAAAAGCTTGGTCACAGAAGTAGCTTCCATGAGTGTTTTAAATGAGGGAAGAGAGGTCGAGAGGCGGAGAGTTCAGGGAGGGAAATCTCAGGCTTCGGGCCTGGACAGCTGATGGCACAGCTGCCAGCGGTGGAGCGATAAAAATCAGCGATGCTCAAAACACCAGAATTGGAGCAGTGCCAGAATCTCGGGGGAGTGAACCAAATAAAATCCGGCCCTTTGTATCCCCCTCACAGCTGACATTCCCACCGAGCTTTTTATGATCAATCAATTTCGCTCTTGCAGTTCTATTTCACACCACGAGATGTCAGTCTCATGCCATTTCACAGCAAGCTGCACACAAGCTTACTTTTCCGCCAGTCTGATACTGTGTTGAGTGGACAAGGATCTTCTTCTCTTGCAGTTTCTCCAAAGGATAGGTGTCCATTCTTGCCCCTGCACTTCAAAGAAACTGGGAAAAAAACATTCTCAACATTTTCTCACATTCACACACCCATTCACCCCAGTGATAATTCACAACATTTTCTTTGTACCATCGCCATCGACATAACTTAACATAGTTAAATTAAATTCGTGACAAAGCGCTGGCAATAACATTGTTCTTCCCCAAAATATGTACAATTTTCAAATGATCAGGCTGTAGCAACAAACTCCATCTAAATATTCTAGTATTTTGGTTTTTAAACTTATCCACAAACGTTAATGGGTTATTGTCAGTTTATATTAGTGTTTCTTTATAGTCCTGGTGGACATATACTTTGAAATGTTTGAGAGCCAGCAAAAGTCCGAATGTTTCTTTTTCCACAGTGGAATACTTCTTTGATGCCAATTTAGTTTTCCTGAAAAGCACCCTACTGGCTTCTCTCTGCCCGATTTGTCATCCTGCAATTGGACTGCACCAACTCCCAGGTCGCTAGAATCGATCGCTATTTTAAAGGGTTTCGCAAAATGTGGAGCAGCCAACACTGGTTCATTAGGTAAGATTGCCTTTAGCGGCGACAGGGAGAGCGAGGTGGCAGCTGGGTAAGTGAGTTTACAATTTATAAAAACTGGCCTTTTTGTTTCGGCAGTTTCTTTTTGTTGCGGCGACAGGGAGAGCGAGGTGGCAGCTGGGTAAGTGAGTTTACAACTTATAAAAACTGACCTTTGTGTTTCGGCAGTTTCTTTTTGTCGCGGCGACAGGGAGAGCGAGGTGGCAGCTGGGTAAGTAAGTCCTATATATTTGGGCAGCAGCTGAACCCGAGACACTACACCTGTAGTGTCTCCCACCCGCCCTCCTCCTCGAACCAAAAAAAAAACGACTCGGTGGTGTGCAGATAAGGGAAGGCTTTTTCTATTTATTTTTTTTTCGTGTGATTGGTAAAAACTTTTCGTTCCATTTTCATTTATCGAAGTTATGACTAAGTTAATCTTAAGATTAAAAATGGCAGGAGGTCTCAGATCCCTGTTATGCCCCTCTTGCACTATGTGGGAGCTCAGGGACACGGCTGATGTCCCTGACTCCTTCACGTGCTGGAAGTGTGTCCAGCTGCAGCTCTTGTTCGACCGCATGACGGCTCTGGAGCTGCGGATGGACTCACTTTGGAGCATCCGCGATGCTGAGGAAGTCGTGGATAGCACGTTTAGCGAATTAGTCACACCGCAGATTAGGATTGCTGAGGGAGAAAGGAAATGGGTGACCAAAAGGCAGAGAAAGAGCAGGAAGGCAGTGCAGGTGTCCCCTGCGGTCATCTCCCTCCACAACAGGTATACAGTTTTGGATACTGTTGAGGGAGATGGCTCACCAGGGGAAGGCAGCAGTAGCCAGGTTCATGGCACCGTGGCTGGCTCTGCTGTTCAGAAGGGCGGGATAAAGAATGGAAGGGCTATAGTCACAGTGGATTCTATTGTAAGGGGAGTAGATAGGCGGTTCTGTGGTCGAAAACGAGACTCCCGAATGGGATGTTGCCTCCCAGGTGCACGGGTCAGAGATGTCTCAGATCGGCTGCAGAACATTCTGAAGGGGGAGGGTGAACAGCCAGTTGTCGTTGTGCACATAGGCACCAATGATATAGGTAAAAAACGGGATGAGGTCCTTCAAGCAGAATTTAGGGAGTTAGGAGCCAAGTTAAAAAGTAGGACCTCAGAGGTAGTAATCTCAGGATTGCTACCAGTGCCACGTGCTAGTAAGAGTAGAAATGAAAGAATAGTCAGGATGAATGCATGGCTTGAGAGATGGTGCAGGAGGGAGGGGTTCAGATTTTTGGGACATTGAGACCAGTTCTGAGGGAGTTGAGACTATTACAAATTGGACGGGCTACACCTGGGCCGGACTGGAACCAATGTCCTTGGGGGTGCTTTTCCTAACGCTGTTGGGGAGGGTTTAAACTAATGTGGCAGGGGGATGGGAACCAAATGAGGAGGTCAGTGGACAGTAAGGAGGTAGTAACTAAAGCCTGTAAGGAGCTAGATAATGAAGTCAGCGTGACTATGGGAAAGAGTAGACAGGGAGCAGAAGATGAACGCAAAGGGACTGGTGGTCTGAGGTGCATTTGTTTTAATGCAAGAAGTGTAGTAGGTAAGGCAGATGAACTTAGGGCTTGGATTAGTAGCTCGGAGTATGATGTTATTGCTATTACTTGGTTGAGGGAAGGGCATGATTGGCAACTAAATATCCCAGGATATCGATGCTTCAGGCGGGATAGAGAGGGAGGTAAAAATGGTGGAGGAGTTGCATTACTGGTCAAAGAGGATATCACAGCTGTGCTGAAGGAGGGCACGATGGTGGACTCGAGCAGTGAGGCAATATGGGCAGAACTTAGAAATAGGAAGGGTGCGGTAACAATGTTGGGGCTGTACTACAGGCCTCCCAACAGCAAGCATGAGATAGAGGTACAAATATGTAAACAGATTATGGAAAGATGTCGGAGCAACAGGGTGGTGGTGAAAGGAGATTTTAATTTTCCCAACATTGACTGGGATTCACTTAGTGTTAGAGGTCTAGATGGAGCAGAATTTGTAAGGAGCATCCAGGAGGGTTTTCTAGAGCAGTATGTAAATAGTCCAACTCGGGAAGGGGCCATACTGGACCTGGTGTTGGGGAATGAGCCCGGCCAGGTGGTTGAAGTTTCAGTAGGGGACTACTTTGGGAATAGTGATCACAATTCCGTAAGTTTTAGAATACTCATGGACAAAGACGAGAGTGGTCCGAAAGGAAGAGTGCTAAATTGGGGGAAGGCCAACTATACCAAAATTCGACAGGAGCTGGGGAATGTAGATTGGGAGCAGCTGTTTGAAGGTAAATCCACATTTGATATGTGGGAGGCTTTTAAAGACAGGTTGATTAGCGTGCAGGAGAGACATGTTCCTGTGAAAATGAGGGATAGAAATGGCAAGATTAGGGAACCATGGATGACAGGTGAAATTGTAAAACTAGCTAAGAGGAAAAAGGAAGCATAAATAAGGTCTAGGAGGCTGAAGAAAGACGAAGCTTTGAAAGAATATCGGGAATGTAGGACCAATCTGAAACGAGGAATTAAGAGGGCTAAAAGGGGTCATGAAATATCTTTAGCAAACAGGGTTAAGGAAAATTCCAAAGCCTTTTATTCATATATAAGGAGCAAGAGGGTAACTAGAGAAAGGATTGGCCCACTCAAGGACAAAGGAGGAAAGCCATGCGTGGAATCAGAGAAAATGGGTGAGATTCTAAACGAGTACTTTGCATCGGTATTCGCCGAGGAGAGGGACATGACGGATGTTGAGGTTAGGGACAGATGTTTGATTACTCTAGGTCAAGTCGGCATAAGGAGGGAGGAAGTGTTGGGTATTCTAAAAAACATTAAGGTGGACAAGTCCCCAGGTCCGGATGGGATCTATCCCAGGTTTCTGAGGGAAGCGAGAGAGGAAATAGCTGGGGCCTTAACAGATATCTTTGCAGCATCCTTAAACACGGGTGAGGTCCCGGAGGACTGGAGAATTGCTAATGTTGTCCCCTTGTTTAAGAAGGGTAGCAGGGATAATCCAGGTAATTATAGACCGGTGAGCCTGACGTCAGTGGTAGGGAAGCTGCTGGAGAAGATACTGAGGGACAGGATCTATTCCCATTTGGAAGGAAATGAGCTTATCAGTGATCGGCAACATGGTTTTGTGCAGGGAAGGTCATGCCTGACCAACTTAATAGAATTCTTTGACGAAGTGACAAAGTTGATTGATGAGGGAAGGGCTTTAGATGTCATATGCATGGACTTCAGTAAGGCGTTTGATAAGGTTCCCCATGGTAGGCTGATGGAGAAAGTGAAGTCGCATGGGGTCCAGGGTGTACTAGCTAGATGGATAAAGAACTGGCTGGGCAACAGGAGCCATAGAGTAGCAGTGGAAGGGAGTTTCTCAAAATGGAGACGTGTGAGCAGTGGTGTTCCACAGGGATCCGTGCTGGGACCACTGTTGTTTGTGATATTCATAAATGGTTTGGAGGAAAGTATAGGTGGTCTGATCAGCAAGTTTGCAGACGACACTAAGATTGGTGGAGTAGCAGATAGTGAAGGGGACTGTCAGAGAATACAGCAGAATATAGATAGATTGGAGAGTTGGGCAGAGAAATGGCAGATGGAGTTCAATCAGGGCAAATGCGAGGTGATGCATTTTGGAAGATCCAATTCAAGAGTGAACTATACAGTAAATGGAAAAGTCGTGGGGAAAATTGATGTACAGAGAGATTTGGGTGTTCAGGTCCTTTGTTCCCTGAAGGTGGCAAAGCAGGTCAATAGAGTGGTCAAGAAGGCATACGGCATGCTTTCCTTCATCGGACGGGGTATTGAGTACAAGGGTTGGCAGGTCATGTTACAGTTGATTAAGACTTTGTTTCGGCCACATTTGGAATACTGCATGCAGTTCTGGTCGCCACATTACCAAAAGGATGTAGATGCTTTGGAGAGGGTGCAGAGGAGGTTCACCAGGATGTTGCCTGGTATGGAGGGAGCGAGCTATGAAGAGAGGTTGAGTAGTTTAGGATTATTTTCATTAGAAAGACGGAGGTTGAGGGGGGACCTGATTGAGGTGTACAAAATCATGAGAGGTATAGACAGGGTGGATAGCAAGAAGCTTTTTCCCAGAGTAGGGGATTCAAATACTAGGGGTCACGAGTTCAAAGTGAGAGGGGAAACGTTTAGGGGGGATATGCGTGGAAAGTTCTTTACGCAGAGGGTTTTGGGTGCCTGGAACGCGTTGCCAGCGGAGGTGGTAGACGCGGGCACGATAGCATCTTTTAAGATGTATCTAGACAGATCCATGAATGGGCAGGAAGCAAAGAGATACAGACCCTTAGAAAATAGGCGACATGTTTAGGTAGAGGATCTGGATCGGCGCAGGCTTGGAGGGCCGAAGGGCCTGTTCCTGTGCTGTAATTTGCTTTGTTCTTTGTTCTTTGAGTGAACCTTTCAAAGTACAGAAGTGATGACGAGGTAAAAAAGGTCTGAACAGTTGATGTGACTGAGCGGTTTCAGCTTCTCTGGTCAGGTTGCAGCTTTCACTGGAGGCATGTGTTTAAATCCCACTTCTGACAACTTGATTTTCAGTTACTTTGCAGAGCTTCCTTGAAGGTTTGAGGTAGAGTAAATACTGAGGAACTGTTTCTAACTGCTGAACGGTAAATAACCGAAGGTTATTGATTTAAGGTGACAAAACGGAAAGAACTTGAGGAAAAATTCCTTTCTGCAACATGTGGTTAGGATTTCAGTTATGTGGATAGCTTGGAGAAGCTGGGGTTGTTCTCCTTCGAGAGGAGATTTGATAGAGGTGTTCACAATCATGAGGGGTCGTGACAGACCCGATAGAGAGAAACTGTTGGTAGAAGGATTGAGACGCAGGTAAAATCTGTGGCTCAGTTGGTCACACTCACCTCGAAATCACAAGCTTCTGGGTTCAGAGTTCACAGCTCACACTCCAGTACAGCACTGAGGGTGTGATGTTAAACCAAGACCTGGTCTGCATGTTTGGGTGAATGTAAAAGATCCCATGCTGCAATTTCAAACAAGTGAAGAGCAATTCTCCCTGGTATTGTGATCAATATTTGCCCCTCAATCAGATCAGTTGGTCATTATCACATTGCTGTTTGTGGGTATTAGCTGCTGCATTTCTGACATTGCAACAGTGATTACACTTCAAAAGTATTTCATTGTCTACAAAGTGCTTTGATATGTCCAGTGGTCTTGAAAGGTGCTATATAAATGCAAGTCTTTTCTATCTTTATCACAACACATTGCTGTGTAAAACATTGTTCTTCATGTCACCTCTGGTTCTTCTGCCAATCACCTGATATCTGTGTCCTCTGCTTACTGACCCTTTTACCACTGGAAACAGTTTCTCCTTATTTAAACTATTGAAAACCTCCATGATTTTGAACAAATGTGTCAAATCTTTCCGGAACTTTCTCTGCTGCAAGGCGAACAACCCCAGCTTCTCCAATCTCTCCACATCACTGAAGTCCCTCACCCTGCTACCATTGTGGCAAATCTCTTTTTTATTCTTTCGCGGAATGTGGGCATCGCTGGCAACGCCAGCATTTATTGCCCATTCCTAACTTCCCTTGAGAAGGTGGTGGTGAGCCGCCTTTTTGAGCTGTTGCAGTCCATGTGCATCACCTCGCATTTGCCCTGATTGAACTCCATCTGCCATTTCTCTGCCCAACTCTCCAATCTATTTATATTCTGCTGTATTCTCTGACAGTCCCCTTCACTATCTGCTACTCCGCCAATCTTAGTGTCGTCTGCAAACTTGCTAATCAGACCACCTATACTTTCCTCCAAATCATTAATGTATATCACAAACAACAGTGGTCCCAACACGGATCCCTGTGGAACACGGCTCCATTTTGAGAAACTCCCTTCAACTGCTACTCTCTGTCTCCTGTTGCCCAGCCAGTTCTTTATCCATCTGGCTAGTAGACCCTGGACCCCATGCGACTTCACTTTCTCCATCAGCCTACCATGGGGAACCTTATCAAACACCTTACAGAAGTCCATGCATATGACATCTACAGCCCTTCCCTCATCAATCAACTTTGTCACTTCCTCAAAGAATTCCAGTGGAGAGTTTTCTCCCTGGTGGCCATTGAGTTCAATTTTGCAAGGGCACCTTGATGCCCTTGGCAAGAGCAGTCACTGTCTCCTCACCTCACCTCTTGAGTTCAGCTCTTTTGTCCAAATTTGGGTCAAGGCTGCAACGAGGTCAGGAACCAAGTGGCTCTGGCAGAACCCAAAATGAGCATTGATGAGCAGGTTATTACTGTGTAAGTGCTGCTTGATAGCACTGTCAATGACACCTTCCATCACTTTACTGATGTTCAAGAGGAGGCTGATGGGGCAGTAATTGACAGGGTTGGATTTGTCCTGCTTTTTGTTTGCAGGACATACCTGGGCAATTTTCCACGTTGCTGGGTAGATGCCAGTGTTGTAGCTGTACTGGAACAGCGTGGCTAGTGGCGCGGCTAGTTCTGGAGCACAAGTCTTCAGCACTACAGCCGGGATGTTGTCAGTATCCAGTGCCTTCAGCCATTTCTTGATATCATGTGGAGTGAAGTGGATTAGCTGAAGATTGGCATCTGTGATGCTAGGGACCTCAGGAGGAGGTCGAGCTGATACTTCTGGCTGAAGATGGTTGCAAATTATTCAACCTTGTATTTTGCACTGATATACTGGTCTCCCCTATCATTAAGGATGGGGATATTTGTGGAAGCTCCTGTTGATTGTTTAATTATCCACCACCATTCAGGACTGGATGTGACAGGACTGCAGAGCTTTGATCTGATCTGTTGGTTGTGAGATCGCTTAGCTCTGTCTGTTGCATGCTGCCTCCACTGTTTGACATGCCAGTAATCCTGTGTTGTAGCTTCACCAGGTTGACACCTCATTTTTAGGTCTGCTTGGTGCTGCTCCTGACATGCCCTCCTGCACACTTCATTGAACCACTATTGCTCCCTTGGCTTGATGTTAATGGGAGAGTGAGGGATATGTCAGGCTATGAGGTAACATATTGTGTTTAAATACAATTCTGCTGCTGCTGATGGCCCACAGCGCCTCATGGATGCCCAGTTTTGAGTTGCCAGATCTGTTCATTTCTTCCCTCAGATATAATTGGAAAAAAAATTCCAAAGGAATGCATGTACTAAATAAAAAGGAGAGAGAAATAAATACTGACAAAATAGATGGCAGCATTTGGAAGGTAAAAAGATGTATAAGTTTTATTATCGATGAGTGAGAGGAATACATCACACTTTGGGGCTTCTGGAAGTGGATTTACTGAATATTTTGGGAATTGATAGGAAGCTGCTTCATGGTTGGTGGAACAAACTCCCGCCCTTGGGGTGGAGCCAACAGCTGCATCCGTCCAATAACAGACAGAGTAGAAGAACTGTATCAGGCCTTGTTAGCTCAGTTGGTGGAGCATGAGACTTTTAATCTCAGGGTCTTCGATTTGAGACCCATGTTGTGTGGTTGTTCTTCCCTTTTTCAGACTTCATCGGCAGACAGTTCAAGGGATGCTTGAAATTAAATTCAACAACATCACCAGATTTCAACTCCGCCCCCCTCCCAGTGTAGTAGAATGGACCCTCAACCTCTGCCTTCCCCCTTCCCCTCCCTCCCAGAACTGCAACAGGGATCCCCTTGTCCTCACTTTCCACCCCACCTGCCTCCACAGCAGCACAGTGGCGCAGTGGTTAGAACTGCAGCGTCACAGTTCCAGCAACCCGTGTTCAATTCTGGGTACTGTCTGTGTGGAGTTTGCAAGTTCTCCTTGTGTCTGTGTGGGTTTCCTCTGGGTGCTCCAGTTTCCTCCCACAAGCCAAAAGACTTGCAGGTTGGTAGGTAAATTGGCCATTATAAATTGCCCCTAGTATAGGTAGGTCGCAGGGAAATATAGGGACAGGTGGGGATGTGGTAGGAGTATAGGATGAGCATAAATGGGTGGTTGATCGTCGGCACAGACTCGGTGGGCCGAAGGGCCTGTTTCAGTGCTGTATCTCTAAACATAAACACATCCAAAGGATCATCCTCCACCATTTCCGCCACCTCCAGCGTGATGCCACCACCAAACGCATCCTCCCCTCCCCTGTCAACATTCTGAAGGGATTGTTCCTTCCACGACACCCTGGACCACTCCTCCATTACCCCAACACCTCTTCCCCTCCCAAGGCACCTACCCATGCAATCGCAGGAGATATAATACCTGCCCTTTTCCCTCCTCTCTGCTCATTATCTAAAGCCCCAAACACTCCTTTTAGGTGAAGCAGCGATTTACTTGTACTTCTTTCAATTATGTATACTGTATTCACTGCTCACAAAGTGATCTCCTCTAAACTGGAGAGACCAAACGCAGATTAGGTGGAACACCTCTGCTCAGGCCGAAACCATGACCCTGAGCTTCTGGTTGCTTGCCATTTCAACACTCCCCCCTGCTCTCATGTCAACATTTCTGTCTTTGGCCTGCTCCAGTGTTCCAGTGAAATCAACTCATGCTCGAGGAGCAGCACCCGACCTTTTGATTCGGCACTCTACAGCCTTGTGGATTGAACATTGTGTTCAATAACTTCAGAGCATGACTGGTGTCAGGCAACCACATGAATTAACACACTCTTTGCCTTTGTCCCAGGACAGCTTTGTTATTTAATCTCTCCTGCCCTCTGCCCTATCAAACACCTTCCCCTTTGTTCTCTCCCGCATGCCCCTCCCCTTCACTTGTTTGAAACCTAATTCTTTTCTAATCTGTGTCAGTTCTGATGAAAGGTCACAGACCAGAAACGTTAACTCAGTTTCTCTCACCACAGATGCTGCCAGAGCTATTGAGTATTTCCAGCACTTTTTGTTTTATTTCAGATTTCCAGCATCTGCAGTATTTTGCTTTTATTGTGTCAGAAAGTCTTTCCTTGATTCAGGACTCTTACTTCTCTCCTTAATCTCTCTGCTAAAGATTGAACATTATCTCATTTCACTCACAGCTCAGGGTCAGTATGGCACAGTGGGACTTCTGGCTGTCTCCCACTTCACAGTCCATCAGTACTGAGAAAACAATGGTAAATATTACTCACATGTTGTGTTCTGTAACTTTTTACAAACACTTTGATGTATATATTGTCTTCCAAAGCAGTGACAGAATGGTGGCTTTAGTGTGTTGTTGAAATAGCTTTGTTGAGTTCGTGCTGTCCTAACAGTTAAACAGTTCTTGGTTCAATACCAGGTTTGGTACTTTCAACCTCTCCTGTGTCTTTTTCTTTGGCTCCAATTGTCAAGCTGCATGATTTACTCTGAAATTAGCACCAGAGAACCAAGGCACCAGCGAGCATGAGGAGCTGAAATTAACACAGATCAAATCCACTTAATATTTCTGACTGAAGATGGTTGCAAATGCTTCATCTTTTGCACTGACGTGCTCAGCACCACCATCATTGAGGATGTGAATGTTTTTGGAGCCTCCTCATCTTGTTAGTTATTTAATTATCCACCACCATTCACGACTGGATGTGGCAGGACTGTGGAGCTGTGATCTGATCCTGAGGGAGATATCCGTGCGCGGAGTGGTGGGATGTATGGAGAGTGATCCTGAAGAGGGTGTCTGAGCCTGGAGTGGAAGCTTTCCGTGGAGGTGCAGGAGGAGGCCATTCAGCCCCAGTGTTTTATAAAGGTTTAGCATAACTTATATGTTTTTACTCTATGCCTCTATTAATAAAGCCAAGTGTCCTGTTTGCTCTTAGCAACCTTTTCAAACCTTGATCAAAAAAGATTGGTGTACATTGTCTCATTCTTCCTCCCAAACTGTATCAATTCACAATTTTCTGTGTAAAATTTTATCTGTTGTGTGAAAGCCCATTTTACCAGTATGTTTAAGTTCCTCTCAAGTTTGTTACTGTCACTGGCATAGGACGAAATTCACGAGCATTCTTTGATGCTATCTCCGTGGAAAGAGCAATCTTACACACTAGCTCAAATTGGGATTTTGTGTGTTTAGTATCTTTCCTCATCCACCAATATAAGCACAAATCTGTCTCATAATGTACGGTCTAAGAATGTGCCAATGTTGCAATGTGGTGATAAATTCTTCAGTGTCACAATGTACTCACCAACTGCTTCACTACTTTTCTGATTTCTGGATCCAAGATTGTAGCTTTCCGCGATCTCTAGTGGCTTAGGGTTGAGCCTCGCTTCAACGAAGAAACGGAAAATTATGATTTAAAGATTACACTGTCAATCATTCACAACTCTGTCTTCTCCTGAACTTCGAGTTCAAATTTGTTTGTGAAGTTGAGTCGCACGTTAAGACAGCACAGTCTTTGTCTTTGTGAAGGAAGTGATTTGGGAATGGCTGTTTGAAACTGTCCCTTCTTGCACAGAAATTCAGTGCAAATACTTGATCACTCACAATTTCCTCGAGAGAAATTTGTTCACAATGGTATTCGACATGGACACTGCCTCAGCATTAATCTCACTGAAGCAGAATGTGACCGTGTTGTATGTTTCAGAATGTTGGTGCCGTTATTTGTCGCTTTTAACCGAGACTGGGACACAGGGCAAGTTTGATCCGAGGTTGGAATATATTATCATTCAGGAGCAAGAAAAATCAAAAGGAACAAAATAAGAAAACCCAGTCTCCAGATTTGAGAAACTGTCGATCTGCTTTGGGAAAGTGAATCAGAGCAGAATGAAGGATGAGCTGTCCAGAAGAGATGAAGACACAGCTCAGTCAACACGTTCCCCTGGTTTATGATGCTGGAACATTCCTCACACAGAAATGATTCAACCCAATGACAAACATTCTTGCAGCTGATAATTTATGCTACTGATTTAAGGACTGTCTCATGTGGTTCCCGAGTGACGAAGACAAGATATTAAACTTTGTTCTATTCAATCTAGCTGTGATGAAGTTTGAATTTTTCTACCTTTTATGAACATTATTTGAAGGGTCTCGGTAACAATGTTCAGTTTTGATGAGAGTGGGGTCTGGGTGAGGAGCTGCTGAGTGTGACAGGGTCAGGACTGGATGCAGGAAGTTCTCTGACAGTCTCCCTCTTTCTCTCTAATGGGTTTGAGTTGATTTACGACTGGTAGCATTTATTTTACTTTTCTTATTTCGAGATGCAGCACTGAAACAAGCCCTTCGGCCCACCGAGTCTGTGCCAACCAGCAACCACACATTTATACTAATCCTACATTAATCCCATATTCTCTACCACATCCCCACCATTCTCCAACCATGTACCGACACTAGGGACAATTTACAATGGCCAATTTACCTATCAACCTGCAACTCTTTTGGAGGTGGGAGGAAACCAGAGCACCCGGCGGAAACCGACACAGACACAGGGAGAACTTGCAAACTCCATACAGGCAGTACCCAGAACTGAATCCTGGTCGCTGGAGCTGTGAGGCTGCGGTGCTAACCATTGCGCCACTGTGCTGCTGTTGGTGTTTTGATAAATGAAGGAAGTTCCCTCCACCCATTTTATTTGGACAGACAGTGTGGTATAAGGATGTAAAGGGTTAATGCTGAAGATAGTGGGATCAACCCCTCCCACTGTCAGAGTGATGATGTAACAGTCACATGAGATGAAGTTTGGGAGAAGAGAGAGCAGCACCAAGGATGCTAGCTTAGCAGGCTTGATGAGTGTGCATAGAGTATTGTGTAAATTAGAAAACAGTTGTTAGTTCTTTCAGCAGGAACTGTGTCCAGAATATATCGAGAAACTCACAATTTTATTATTCAGGAGTCGGAACACAGATATTAATTCCAAGTGACAGTTCTGAGACCAATTAACAAAAAAAGTAGAGAATAATATTACTCACTGATTGAAATCCCCCAGTGAGGAGACAGTTAAACAGGTCATCTGTTGGGGCATCCTTCGATCCAAGGTTTCAGCAAAATTTAATCTCCCTTTTTGGTGAAATACTCTGTTATTTGCAACTTTTTTTATCAGCTTTGATGGGCGAGTGAAAAAACTGTAAAAATTGAACAGTTCCATCCTTTCTTTTCTTCCTTCTTCTCTTCTTTCCATCAGCTTCTCTTTTCTGCGCCAGATCAATATAATGATAAGAATTTCAATTTAATCTGCTGTTTCTGGTGTTTTATCCATTCCAATCAAAATTTCAACATTCCAATCAAATCTATTTGTTATTCCACAGTGTCTCTACATGTGTTTTATTCTGTTGTATTCTCTCACAGTCTGTTTGATGATCAATGTTACATCTCACTCTCTGTTCTGGTGAAGATCAGAAGCAGTGAAATCTGTTCACACCACCCAACAAGTGGGCCTGAGGCTGTGCCTCGCTGATCATGTGGAGTTAAAGCAATTCTTCCAGTCAGTTAGTTCAGTTGTAATTTCATGAGAAATTCGGTCATCATGACTTCGTCAGTGACCTAATGGTTCAGGTGTCTGAGTGATGTTAATCATGATGTGATGAAATGATTGTATGTTCCAGTCTTTCAGTGGTGGGTTTTCACACTGAGTAGAAACGTGTTGGACATGGTCTGGAAATGTTTCACACCGCTCCATTCCCAACTTCATTTACTGACAGAAGATATATTTCCATCATTGCATAGCTGGCTGCACAGCCAGAAGCTGTGCTGAAGGTGACAGCTATAATGCTGCAACTGACAAGGTGGCCGAGAGGTTAAGGCGATGGACTGCTAATCCAATGTGCTTTGCACACGTGGGTTCGAATCCCATCCTTGCCACTAGTTTATGAGCTGTTTAGTGTATTATTCATGTGTTAAGTCAGCCTCGAAGGCTGTGCTTGTTTCTGTCGAGACAGTGATTCCAGAATTGGTTATACTTTATTAAAATTGTGACAGACAATTGGAATTATTCACCCAAACTGCACTGGAATGAAGATCAGTTAGGGATCATGAAACGGAGCAGGATTTTTCCTCCCCTCCTTCCTTCCATCTTTACTGTCTCTGGATTTACACCAAGTGAAAGACAAATGGGAAACGCAAATGGCGAGGGAGCAGATGCAGAAAATTATCTTTTGGCAAGAAATTTATTTTCAAATCTTCTTGATAGATTAAGTGAGTGAGCAATGCTTTGGCAGATGGAGTTTAAAATGAGGGGTCATCTACTACCTCCGATCGATCAGAATGTTTTTTTGTTAGAGGTGAGATGTTAGAAACGGTGGAGGAGCAGAGACCCGAATACTGAATTAATAACAGCTAGTGGACTGGGAGAAAATAATGTGAAAAGTGAACAGAATCTGAAGATTGTAACTCATGTTGCAGTGATAGAAAGCTCTGTGCTCCTGAAGTAAATGTCCAAGCCCAGATTGTGGGGAATCTGTGGAGAGTGATTTGGTTTTTATTCATTCTTGGGTGTGAGTATCGCTGATAAGGCTAGCATTTATTACCCAGTCCTATTGCCGTTGAGAAGGTGGTGGAGAGCTGCCTTCTTGAACTGATGAGGTCCATATGGTGCAGGAACACCCACAGTGCTATTGTGGAGGGAGTTCCAGGATTGTGACCCAACAACAGTGAAGAAATGGCGATATCGTTCCAAGTCAGGATGGAGAGTGACTTGGAGGGGAACCTGCAGATGGCGAGTTCCCATGCATCTGCTGCCCTTGTCCTTCGAGGTGGTAGTGGTCACGAGTTTGGAAGGTACTGTTGAAGGATACTTGGCGAGTTGCTGCAGTGCATATGGAGATGGTACACACTGCAGCCACTGTGTACTGGTTGTGGAGGGATTGAATGTTTAAGGTGGCGGGTTAGGTGCCGATCAAGTGGCCTGCTTTGTCCTGGATGGTGTTGTGCTTCTTGAGTGTTGTTGAGTGGGATGTATTCCATCCCACTCCTGACTTGTGCCTTGTCGATGGTGGACAGGATTTGGGGTGTCAGGAGGTGAGATACTTGCTGCAGAATTCGTAATCTCTGACCTGCGCTTATAGCCACAGCATAGATGTGACTGGTCCAGTTACGTTTCTGGTCAAGATGTTGATGGTGGGGGATTTAACGATGATAATGCTTCTGAATATCAAAAGGTAGATTTTCTTTTTCTCTCATTGGAGTTGTTCACTGCTTGGCACTTGTGTGGCCAGAAGGTTGCTTGTCATCTTATCAGCTCAAGGCTGAATGTTGTTCAGGTCTTGCTGCTTGCAGGCACAGACTGCTTCAGTATTTGAAGAGTTGTGAGTCGTCATCTAACATTCCCACTTCTGACTTATGTTGAAGAGAAAGTCGTCAATGAAACAGCTGAGGATGTTTGGGTCTAGGACACTACCCTGAGAAACTCCTGAGGCAATGTCCTGGGCTGAGATGATTGGCCTCCACGAACCACAACATCTTGCTTTGTGCGAGGTATGACTTCAACAAGTGGAGAGTTTTCCCCCTGATTCCCATTGACTTCAATTTTGCTCGGGATCCTTGATGCCACACTCACTCAAGGGCAATCACTCTCACCTCTCCTCTGGAATTCCACTCTTTCATCTCTGTTTGGACCAAGTTGCAATGAGATCATACGAACAGAAGATCAGAAGAGCTAGTAGCAGGAGTCGGCCATTTGGCCCCTCGAGCTTGCTCCGCCATTCAATAGGATCATGGCTGACCTGATCATAACCTCAACCCCACTTTCTTGCCTGCCCACATAACCCTTGGCTCTCTTGTAGATAAAAATCCTGAAGACATTCAATGACCCAGCCTCCACTGCTCTCTGCTGTAGAGAATTCCAAAGATTAATGACCCTCTGAGAGAAGAAATTCCTTCTTAAATGAAAAACCCCTAAATCTGAAACTGTGTCTCCTAGTTCTATATTCCACCATGAGAGGAAACATCCTCTCAGCATCTACCCTGTCAAGCCCCCTCAGAATCTCATATGTCTCAATACGTTCTCCTTTCATTTTTCTCAACTCCAATGAGTATCGGTCCAACCTGCTCAACTTTCCTCATAAGACAACACCTTCATCACAGGAATCAATCCAATGAACCTTCTCTGAACTGCCTGCAATGCAAGTATATCCCTCCTTAAATAAGGAGACCAAAACTGTACACAGTACTCTAGGTCTGGTTTCACCAGCACCATGAACATTTGTAGCAAGACTTCTCTACTTTTATACTCCAACCCCCTTGCAATAAAGGGTAACAATCCATTTGCCTTCCTAATTATTTGCTGTACCTGCATGATAACCTTTTGTGATTCATGTACGAGGACACCCAGATCCTTCTACACCGCAGAATTCTGTAATCTCTCACAATTTAAATAATATTTTCCTTTTCTATTCTTCCTACCAAAGTGGATAACCTCACATTTTCCCACATTCTACTCTATCTGGCAAATTATTTCCTGGAGCTGAGAGAACCTGGCAGAACCTAAATTGAGCATCGATGATCAGATTCTTGCTAAGTGTGTGGTGCTTGATAGCACTGTTGGTGACATCTTCCATGACTTTGCTGATGATTGATAGTAGACTGATGGGGCGGCAATTGGTCAGATTGGATTTGTCCCGCATTTTTTTTATGGAGAGGGCACACTTGGGCAACTTTCCACATTGTCAAGTAGATTGCCGTTATGTAGCTCTACTGGAACAGCTTGGCTGAGGGCGCAGCTAGTTCTGGAGCACATGTCTTCAGTACTAGTGTGGAAGTGAGCAGAAAGGCATGGCACTATGCTTAATGGGAAATATAGCCAAGTTAGGAATAGTAGCTTTGCTGAGCTTTGATTTTAAGTGGCACAAACCACAATGAAATAGTTAAAAGTAAAGGCAGAGCGTGTGAGACTGTAAATACTAGCCGACACTGGTAATTGCAAAGACATCTGTTCTTTATGGCCTGATTGTGTGACTCCCTGTGGTTTGGAACAAATGGACTCCTGTGAATCAAATGATGTCCATCCCTGTGTGAGTGATCAGGAGTGCTAGGTCCCTCTCATCTTCCTGAACTGCCACTACTTGATGTCGCTGCAGACTGCACGAAACACTCAGGAATGTACACCGAATAGAGATAGCAGGATGCGCCGCAATTACTTGTCACAAGGTGGAGACAGACTCATGATCCATGTCGGGAGTGAGACTAGAATGATTATTGATGATTCCTATGCTCTTGCTAATTAGCTTGCTTGTCCGCTTTGTTTTATCTTGCTGGTACAAAACAATATTTTATTAGTAACAAGTATGTATTGAAAATGGAGTGTATTGCAACCTCAGTAACAGATGTACTGCATGTCACCACGTGGGTGAAGTCGAATTGTTTCGCACTGATTGGTTAAACAAGGGGGTGTAGCATGAATCTTAATGTATAAACAGTAGTACCTGTATCAAAAAACTTCACGTACTCCAGTCGACCAGACAGACTCTGGGTGGAGTCAGTGTCGTTGCATTAGAGTAAGTCAGCCGGCTAAATGCGCAAATTAAGAAATTGATTTTACCTGCACATCCGTCTCGGCATAGTTACTGAACCAAACTGAAGGCAAAAAGAACTCAGATTTGCACTAGACCTGGAATGTTGTTCGGGCCCATAGTCTTTGCTGTATCGAGTGCCTTCAGCTATTTCTTGCCATTATGTGGAGTGAAGCAAATTGGCTGAAAACTGGAAGCTGTGATGCTGGGGACCTCAAGAGGCCGAGATGAATCATCCACTGAGCAATTTCTGACTGAAGATGGTTTCAAATGCTTCAGCTTCATCTTTTGCACTGACGTGCTCGGCTCCACCAACATTGAGGATAGGGATGTTTTTGGAGCCTCCTCATCTGGTTCGTTATTTAATTGTCCTCCACCTTTCATGACTGGATACCTAGTTTCCCAGGGCAGTGCCCTAGGCCCAACCATCCTCAGCTGTTTCATTGATGGCTTTCTCTTCAACATAAGTCAGAATTGGAAATGTTCGCTGATGATTCACAACTCCTCAGATACTGAAGCAGTCTGTGCTTGCAAGCAGCAAGACCTGAACAACATTCAGGCTTGAGCTGATAAGTGACAAGCAACATTCTTTGATCTGATCCTGAGGGAGATATCCATGCGTGGAGCAGCGGGATGTATGGAGAGTGATTCTGAAGAGGGTGTCTGAGCCTGGAGGGAAGAATCTGTGGAGAGTGGTCCTCAAAGGATGTCCGTGTCTGGAGATTTAGGATCTCTTAAGAGTGTCACCGAGCCCATAGTGCTGGGATCTATGGAGAGTGATCCTGAAGTGGGTGTCCGAACCTGGAATGGCGGGATCTGTGGAGAGTGATCCTGGAGTGGGTGTCTGAGCCTGGAGGGCAGTATCTGTGGAGCGTGATCCTGACGAGTGTGTGTAAACCTGGAATGGAAGCTTTCTGTGGAGGGACAGGTGGAGGCCATTCATTCCCAGTATTTTATAAAGGTTTAGCATAACTTATATGCTTTTACACTATGCCTCTATTAATAAAGCCAAGTGTCCTGTTTGCTCTTAGTTACCTTTTCAATCCTTCTAACATTGGTGTACATTGTCTCTCTGCTCCTGCACCCAGTTTAGAACTGCAACGTTTCATTTATATGGCATTCTTCCTTCCAAATTGTATCACTTCACACTTCTCTGTGTAAAATTTCATCTGTTATGTGAAAGCCCATTTTTCCAGTTTTTTTTAAGTTCCCCTGAAGTGTGTTACGATCACTGGCACAGGACAAAATTCCTGAGCATTCTTTGATGCTATGTCCATGGACAGAGCAATCTTTTACGCGAGCTCAAATGTAGGATTTTGTGTGTTTAGTATCTTATTTCACCCACCAATATAAGCACAAATATGTCACGTAAATCTTGTTCACTGCAGTCCCTGCTGCTGTTTGCTGCCTATATTTACAGACTTTTATCTCAACCTCGTCACCATGTTCTCTAATATATTCAGGGGGCATCATCAGAAAAAATGTTCACCAAGCATGGCAAGTGCAAGGAAATGTTTATTTATGTCATTATGTCATGAACATAATATACACATTTTTACATGTGTGAATCATCAAGATGTGTCTTCATAAATGGAACCCCGTCACAATAAACACTGTCACCTTTCAATGTTTAGCAGACAGGTTTGATGGCCTGATGTGTGTGATTCCCATATTAATGTGTTTGCACAAAGTTCGGGGAAAGATGGAGATACGAATAATTTACAGGGAAATCTTTGAAACATATTACCACATCTCTCACTCACAAAGATCTGCAAACACATGGATTCCAAAAGAACCTGAGTACAAAATCACCTAAAATAAACACAGCCAGAGAGACTTGCGATAACCTGTAGCTCAGGGAAAGTACATGATGTTATGGCAGGGATTCTGTTTCTTCTGTTAAAATATTTTTTGAAGAAGTCATAATCAAACTGAATAAATGTAGGACCAGTTCTTTTTCAAGAGGACACCAAAAGAACCAATTTGGCAACTATGTTTACTGTTTGTCACATGATTCAAGTTAAATATAGAACAGAAACCCTGGTAACCGGGAGAAATGTGGTTCGTGAAGTCAGTCATGCCCCTTGAATGGACAACCTTGGCAGCAGCAGCGCAAACCGAAGACAGCAGAAAACTCACAACCTTTGGTTGTAGCAGTCAGTGTGTTTTACCTGGTGGAGTGAGCAGCTGATAAAGTTAACCTGAAGAATCGTCAAGGAAGGAGAGAAGACCACAACCCAGTTTGTTTTCCAGAAAATCATTAAAAGACCCTGAGAAGTCCACTGAGTTAATTCATTTTGTCGCATGTCTTTGAAGAAGGACTGCTAAAATTAATTCTCAATGCCTTCTGAAAAGAACTGTTCTAAAATACCCTCGTGACCTGTCCACGTATACTCGGAAGTTAGACTGTATTCCAGTTTGGGAGCAACATATCTCATCTGATGATTTCTTCAAAAATGAGCAAATAAACAGCCCAAGAGGTTTTTTTTGTCTGTCACAGAGTGCTGAATTAAAAAAAAAATCCCTTTTATTTTTTCAGCTATCCGTTGTGTGTGTGTGCGTGTGGCTCGAAGATAAATAAAAGGACGTTAAAAGTTGTTCAAGGTGAAAAAGGAACTTTTAAAATTTCCACCTGTGTGTTTATGCTTTACTTCATGACTAGTTAAAACTTGTTCGACAATAAATGGATAATTTTGTTGTTCATTAAAGAAACCTGGTCAGTGTCTTCTATTCTGGGAAAAATAGAGCATATGAATGACTGTATCAGTATGTGGGAAAAGTTCACATAGATGTTGTGACCTGTGGAGAAGTGGGATGAGAATAAAGAGTGACCTCCTCTGCCCTTAGTTGTCACAGCACTTGTGATCTGGCTCAGTAGCTTAATTGGTTCGAGTGTTTGTCTAATAATCAGAAAATCTTGGATTCATATCCTTGCTTCAAAAGTTTAGCTATCAATCATTTACATCCATTTTCTTGTGAACTTTAACTTTTCTTATGAATTTCATTCACACAAAAGAAAACAGCTCAGTGGTTGCCTTTGTGAAGGATGTGAGTTTGAAATGTCTGTTCCTGCTCGTACAGATGTCCAGTGCTAATATTTCAACAGCAACTCAATCCCCTACAATTTCTTTGAGAGCAATGTGTTTGCAGTTGCATTTAACCTGGAAAATAGCTCACCATTAATCTCACTGAAGGAAAGTGTGACCGTGTTGTCTGTTTCAGAGTGTTTGTGTCGTTTTGTGTCTTTTTTAACCAAGACTATAACACAACGCAAAGGGGAGGGTTGATCCGAGGTTTAGAATATATCATCATTCAGGAGCAAGAAAAATCAAAAGGAACAAAATAAGAAAACCCAGTCTCCAGATTTGAGAATCTGTAGATCCACTTTGGGAAAGTGAATCAGAGCAGAATGAAGGGTGAACTGTCCGACTGCCCAGAAGAGATGAAGACACAGCTCAGTCAGCACGTTCCCCTGGTTTATGATGCTGGAACATTCCTCACACAGAAATTATTCAATCAATATTCATCTGCCGAGTTGGTCTGAGGCTGTGCCTCTCTGATCATGTGGAGTTAAAGCAATTCTTCCAGTCAGTTAGTTTAGTTGTCATTTCATGAGAAATTCGATGTCATCATGACTTCATCAGTGACCTAATGGTTCAGGTGTCTGAGTGATGTTAATCATGATGTGATGAAATGATTGTATGTTCCAGTCTTTCTGTGGTGGGTTTTCACACTGAGTTGAAACGTGTTGGACATGGTCTGGAAATGTTTCACACCGCTCCATTCCCAACAGGCCATGACCTGATGTGATGGAAATTTCATTTACTTACAGAAGCTACATTTCCATCATTGCACATCTGGATGCAAAGTCAGGATCTGAGCTGAAGGTGACCGTCCTGCCCAAAATTGAATCGAGGCAAAAAAGACATGTGATGGGTTGCTGGCACAAAGCTGGGTGATGAGGTGTTTGAGAGGTTTAGATGATGGATTATTAATTTCTTCTGTTTTACATGTATGAATTTGAATCCCATCTGCTTCAACAGTTTATAAAATGTTCAATACATTGTTTCTTTGTAATTCAGCAGCTTTTGCAGAAAGCAGGACTGAAGCTGTTGCAGTACCTGTTCGAAAGATAGTCGTAGTTATTCTGAAGCCATCTTCCAATGTCATCTACATGTAAGCCAGATTTTAAAGGATAAGATGTAGTTTTTAAAAGTCACTTCAATCTTACTCGAGTCTTTACAAAGAAGCCAGGTAAATCTTGATAAAAGGTCATATATATTTAGAGATCTTTTAAAAGCACTTCAATCTTGTTAATAAAAAGTCAGATGTAAATTTATGAACTCTGATCAGGCCATGCTAAAAAGTTACATACAATTAAGAAACAAAATACAACATTTAAAATGTCTGAACTCCCTCTGAAAGTTGACCCCTGCTGCTGCCGGTGTCTTCCTGGAATATTGGAGCTGTTGTGTCAACAGAAAAGTCCTTCCCGAGCAGCCCTGAGCCAGTTGGTATCGGCTCCAATCCAACCCAGGTAAAAATCAGGATTCATTGTGGGCAATGAGCCCAAATTGCTGAACTACAGGTCCCTGTCACTTTAAAGATTGGGCTGGTGCGATTATGAACAGAGGCTCCTTCTGAGCACATTTCTCACCACCACAACTTCCAGATGCTGGTGTTAGTGTGTGCATGTACCGGCAGTTGCAGTGCTGTTCAGAACCTCAATAGCAGTGAAAGTCTCAGAGTTCACCGCTATTGGGACTGTCAAATCCAGGCCAATATCTCACAGCCCTGTTAGATATGCTCTCCCTCTGTACAAAATCAAACTCCACACAGTGTCTTTCACTCACTCCTGTTTCCAGCCCTGATGGTGCAGAAATCCCCACTCAAAGGTACACAATCCAGTTGATTTCTGATCAAATACCTCCTTCCTCCTTCAATAGAGGAAACAGAGACATGAACAGGAGTCAGGTGCAAGAAAGTGTCACCAACAGAGCAAAGAAAGGCACCAACAAAAGTCACACCTACTTTCCAAATCATTTCACTGGAATATTCTTTCACTTGTTTTGTAAGATGACTGCAATAAATCTGAAAATGAGCACCACGAGGTTTGTGTTCACTCGTCACTTGTTCTCCTGTGTTTGTCTGTCAGGTTTGTAATTCAGTTTGGATTGGATATTGAAGAGAATCTTTTTTCAAGATGATTGCACATTGTACTGTGTTTAAAGCAACCAACTTGTAAAATGGCAGATAATGAATGTTTCAATACCTGTGTGACCAGATTCTTCCAATGCTTTCCAACAGCTAGATTGATGATGCTTGTAATCTGTATCCTGTGGAGAATGGAAGAGGGGAATAAAAACATGGTGCATGAACAGGACAGACTGTGTAAAATGGGAGCACAGAAATACTGCCACCTCATTGAAAGTTAATGAGATTTATTCGAAGTCAGACACCTGTCCACAATGAACAAGTGAATACATTAATTGTCCACTTTCAATCTAAATGGGACTGAGGTTCCAACAGAGAAGTTTTCTGGAAAACCTGCTGCAGTTTTAACATTGATGAACTGGAACATCTTATTCTAACTTTCAAATAACTGGAGTGATTGTATAGTTCTCATAGCGGAGAGAAGGAGTTGTTTATAAATATAAGCAGAAAGACACATTTGCGGAATGGTGAATGAGCTTTAACTTTCTGAAATGTATTTGCCAATTGGTTGCAGGTCACTGGAAATTCTTTTTTACATTTCAATTGCAGCAGCAGCAGTTAACAGCAAAATGTCTGATTAATCAGAGTAGTGGGTCTGGGAAACACTTAAACAGCCGAGACCCTGTAAAACAGAACTCCAAGTAATAGTTTAAATAAGGCACTGAACTGACAGAGCGGTAAAGGCCTGCTCAGGTCAGGAAAAAAGCCCGACCCGAACCACACAGAACCACTTTGACCGGAGCCCGACCCGGCCAGACTATCTCCATTTATTCCCATGCCCAAACCGATCCGAGCCTTACCCGACCACCGGAATGTTCACTTTACCTATCTCCCGATTCCGAATCTATAGGAAGCTGCAGCATGAGCGCAATGACATTATAGAGATGCTCACTTGCTCACTGCGCAGATTCAGAGTTTCCTTCCTTGACGTCCCAGACTCCCAGCTTCGGTTGGCTTTTCAACTTTTGACACTTATTAAACTCAACTTCCCAGCAGAGCAAAATTTAAGACTTAATGTGTGTGTCACACCCTGACCCAGCCTGACCTGGACCCAGCCTGACCCGAACCTGAAAGCCCGGAAGAGCGAACCGACACGACCCGAACCCGACACAGGTCTCGGGTCCCGTCGGGTTCAGGTCGGGTAGCAAGCCTTCACAGAGCGGAGGTCAGAAGAGGATTGAATTAATTTCGATCACTGAATCTAAACAAGAAGTAAATCTGTCAGGAATGGAACACTTTGCTTTATCTGTGAGCTTTTGGTGCAACGATAGGGTGTCTGACACCAGATCAGAAGGTTGCGTGTTCAAATCACGTCAGGCTCAGTTATGTTTTACAGCAGCTCAAGTTCCTGGATTTTCAATCAGAAGAGAGTTCGATCGATTGGAATGTTCAGTGAATGGTTGACTTTCAAGATCAACTTAAATAGATTAAAGTCCTGATTTCTGGTTCCGTTCCATTTCTTTGCTCAGTTCTTATTTCACACTGTTTTATATCTGAACAATGTTTCAGGGATGTGATGTGTCCATTGTTTGTACAATCGCTCTGTCATCCAGTGTGAGAAATAAAACACAAACCGCCCAGCATGCGGCTCAAACCCATACCTGGCTCTGTCTATAGGCCGCTTAGTTCAGTTGGTTCGGACGCAGTGTTGATAACAACAAGGCTGTGGATTTGATCCCCATGTGCGCTGTCACATGGTCAGTCATTAATCTGACACATTTTTGTAACACTTAAAATCCAACTTTTAGATGCAAACAAGTTTACATAAAGTGTCAGAGGGAACTTATTTTGAATAACATCCATTGCATCTTTGTCACTGGGCTGGAGTAACACAGAATTCTTTCCAATTATCTTCCGTTTGCTGATAAACATTGAACTCGTGGCCTGTTCTCGTTAATGGTCACGAGCAGCAAAAACAGACAGAGCGAGTCTGATCGCCCAGAGATGTGGAAAAGGCTTCAGTTTAGGACAAATGCAGCAAATAAAATGTTCACCCTGCCCCGAGAGAGTCAAAAACTGGGGAAAAGGACACAAGGAGATAGAGAATAAGCTAAAGCAGACAATGTAAATATTTCCCATCCTTGATATCTCTCTATTCCAATCCAACCTTCAGAGTTGGGTAAATAATTTCAGAGTAAATTGTGCAATTCGAGAGTCAAAACCAAATGGCGATGCAGAATAAAGGAGAACTGCCAAAACCCCAGATTGAACCAGGGATCTTCAGTCTAACACACTCCCAACTGAGCTATTTCAGTCTCACAGGCTTGGGATGATAAGTGGCAAGTAACATTCGCACCACACAAGTGCCAGGCAATGACCATCTCCAACAAGAGAGAATCTAACCATCTCCCCTTGACATTCAATAACATTACAATCACTGAATCCCTCACTGTCAACTTCATGGAGGTCACCATGGGTAGCCATACAAATAACGTGGCTACAAGAGCAGGTCAGAGGCTTGGAATCCTGAGGTGAGTAATTACAGTGCAGCTGTTGGCTCCACCTCAGGGGCTGAATTTGTTCTGTAAACCATGAAGCAGCTTCCTCTCAAATCCCAGATTTATCATTAAATCCTCTTACAAAAGCCCCAAAGTGTGATATATTCCTCTCACTCATCCATGACTCTTGACTCCCCAAAGCCTGTCCACCATCCACAAGGCACAAGTCAAGAGTGTGATGGAATACTCTCCACTTGCCTGGATGGGTGTAATTCCAACTCAAGAATCTCAACATGATCCAGGACAAAGCAGCCCGCATGATTGGCCCCCCATCTACAAACATTCACTCCCTCCACCATCGACGCACAGTGGCAATAGTGTGTACCGTCTCCAAGATGCACTGCAGCAATGCACCAAGACTCCTTCGACAGCACCTTCCAAACCAGCGACCTTTACCACCTGGAAGGGCAAGGGCAGCAAATGCACGGGATACCACCACCTGCAAGTTCCCCTCCAAGCCACACACCATCCTGACTTGGAACTATATCTCCGTTCCTTCACTGTCGCTGGGTCAAAATCCTGGAACTCCCTTCCTCACAGCACTGTGGGTGTACCTACCCCACATGGACCGCAGTGGTTCAAGAAGGCAGCTCACCACCACCTTTTCAAGGGCAATTAAGGATGGGCAGTAAATGATGGCCTAGCCAGCAACGCCCACATCGCATGAATGAATGAATAAAAAAGTGAAGGTGCCCTTGTGTCATTGTTTTGGTAGAAAATATAACCCTGGTGGAATTGCCCCTCCCAATCACACCTCAATTCACAGAACAAAGAAAATGGAGAAAATTTATGGCACAGAATGAGACCATTTAGCAATCGTGTCTGTGCCAGCTGAAAAAGAGCGATCCAGCACTATCCCACTTTCCAGGTCGAGGGAATGGGATCCGAACAGATCTCAGAGCTCACATTATGTGAATGTTCTGTTGAAGTGTTGGTGAGCTGATATACCAAGGGAGATTCACACTGTTGGACACAGTGTGAAATTCATTCAAGTATTTATAAAATATTACAACATGTGAGTAATATTCCCCATTGATTTCTCAGCACTGATGGATTGTGAAGTGGGAGACAGCCAGAAGTCTCACTGATCCACACTGACCCTGAGCTGAGAATGAAATGAGACAAAGTTCAATCTTCAGCAGTGAGATGCTGCAGAGAGGTAAGAGTCCTGAATCAAGGAGAGACTTTCTCATACTGCTGTTGAATCTCATTTCAAACACTCCTTGAACTCTCTGCCGAGGAATTCAAAGATGAAGAATGCCTGTAAAATCAGCCTAAAAAGGAAATAAAAGACACCCACCGTGGGCTCAAACTCAAAAACTTGAGATTCAGAGTTTCATGCTTTCATTAACTGAGCTCACCAGGCCTGAGACAGTGTCCCCGTCCTGTCTGTTATTGGACGGTGCAGCTGTTGGCTCCATCCCAGGGGCTGAATTTGTTCTGTAAACCATGAACCAGCTTCCTCTCAAATCCCAGGTTTATCAGTAAATCCTCTTACAAAAGCCCCAAAGTGTGATATATTCCTCTCACTCATCCAGAATAAAAGTTACATCTTTTGCTGTTTTTACCTTCCAAACACTGACTTCTATTTTACTCAGCATTTATTTCTCTCTCCTTTTTATGTTGTGCATTTCCTAATGAACATTTCATTTCAATTATTTATGAGGGATGAAACGAACAGAAGAGATTTTCTGCGATGGTACCAGGGGTGTGGGACAGAGCGAGTAGTTCGGATCTGGAATACACTGCCTGAGAGTGTGCTGGAGGCAGATTCAATCGTGGTTTTCAAAAGGGAATTGGATAAACACCTGAATAGAGAAAATTTGCAGGGTGACAATGAAAGGGCAGAGGAGTGGAATTAGCTGATTTGCTCTTGCAAAGAGCTGTCATGGACATGATGGACTGAATTGTCTCCTTCTGTACTGTAACCATTTGATTCCTTGATTCTAACACTGTCAAAGTTGTTCTGAACTTGCTCTGCTCCAAGGAGAACAAACCCATCTTTTCCAGTGTCTGCACATAACTGACGTTACGAGGAACCATGGGGAACCCACTGTAAACCTTCCTCCAGACAGAAATACAACTGTTAACCACCACACTGTGACCCAGCTGTTCACAATATATATCAATGATTCGGATGTGGGGACCAAATGTAGTATTTCCAAGTTCACAGATGACACAAAACTAGGTGGGAATGTGTGTTGTGAGGAAGATGCAAAGCGGCTTCAAGGGGATTTGGACAGACTTCGTGAGTGGACAAGAAAGTGGCACATGGAATATAATGTGCAAAGATGTGAGGATGTCCACTTTGGTAGGAGAAACAGATGTGCAGATTATTTCTTAAATGGTAAGAGATTAGAAAGTGTAGATGGACAAAGGGGCCTGGGTGTCCTTGTCAGTAAGTGTCTGAAAGCTAACATGCAGGTGCAGCAAGCAATTAGGAAGGCGAATGACATGTTAGACTCTATCACAAGAGGATTTGAGTACAGGAGTAGTGAAGTCTTGCTTCAATTGTATATAACCTTGGTTGGACTGCACTTTGGAATACTGTGTGCAGTTTTGGTCCCCTTACCTTAGGAGGAAGATCATTGCCATAGAGGGAGTACAACGAAGGTTCACCAGACTTGTTCCCGGGGTGGCAGGACTGTCCTATGAAGAGAGATTGGGGAAACTGGGCCTGTATTCTCGAGAGTTTTGAAGAATGAGAGGTGATCTCATCGAAACTTACCATATATTTAAAGGGATAGACAGGGTAGATGAAGCTATTTCCTCCGGTTGAGGAATCTAGAACCAGGGGACACAATTTCAACATAAGGGGAAAGCCATTTAGGACAGAGATGAGGAGAAATGTCTTTACTCAGAGGGTTGTGAATCTTTGGAATTCTCTACCCCAGAGGGCTGTGGAAGCTCAGTCATTGAGTATGTTTAAAGCAGAGATTGACAGATTTCTAAATACAATTGACATAGGGCATATGGAGATTGTGTTGGAAAAAGGCATTGAAGTGGATGATCAGCCATCATCATATTGAATGGCGGGGTCGGCTCGATGGGCTGAATGGCCTGCTCCTGCTCCAATGTTCCTATCAGTCTGTAAACTTCATATCCATGTTCTCATTGTCCCTTTTATTCCATGGGCTTCAGTTTTACTGGCAGTCTAGTATGTGACATCATCAAGAAGGTTTTCAATAAGTTAAATAAGGATAAATTGTTTCCAGTGGCAAAAGGGTCAGTAACCAGAGGATGTATTTATCAGGTGATTGAGAAAAGAACCAGAGGCGAAATGAGGAATGATTTTTTATACGGTGATGTGTTGTGATCTGGAATGCACTGCCAGATCAGGACTTGAAAGCAGATTCAGTAGTAACTTTTAAAAGCAATCGGGATAAATACTGGAAGGAAAATATACAGATTACAGGAAAAAGCTGAGCAGTCGGACTAATTGGATAGCACAACCAAAGAGACAGCATTGACACTACGGACCAAATGGTCTCCTTCTTTGTGTATCAGTCTATGGTTTTATGAACATAAAGTTGGTACAATTGCTTGAGTTGGAAGGGAAGTGAACCCAGATTCCGGGTATTCTAAACACCAGACCCAAACCAACTGAACAAGCCTGTTGTTTAATCTCTGTTTTTCACACCAGCTTCTCCTCGCTCTTTCTGTGTTTCCAGCCTGGTCTGTTCCTCTGACCTTCATTCCTGACACTCTATTGAGAATGGCCAACTCACTGCACCTCTCACTCATACCGTCACTCCACCCCATCACCCACTTCCAAACCTCTCTGTTGAACAGCACCTCACATCTGCTCCTCTGCTCCATTAATATAACAGGAAAACATTTTCAAACAGACATTTCCAGACAGTGAACGTTCCAGTAAGACAAGGTAAAGATCAGATTCATTCACTTTAAACACACAGAGAGCAGCTCTCCCTGGTCAGTCTAAAGAGCAGATGTAGTTTCTCTCCCATTAGTCTTAGAGACATGGACCAGAATTATAAGGGACCGTTGGAGACGGGAATGGAGGCTGGGGAGGGGGAGGGGGGTGTATAAAATAGGGATGGAAGACGTCGGACCGGATTTTTCTGTCGGCGGCTGACATGGAGGGCAGACTTCGCACATCCACACGGCAAGAAGGCATTTAAAGTATTGATGAATCCAATTGTCAGCAATTTTATTCACTGGATCCAATTGAACTAATAGCACACGGGAACCACTGGGCTTCAGAGCCTCGCCTGGTTAAAGGAGGTGACTGGGAGGTGGGAGCTGAGTGTTGGCTTCACTGGGAAGCTATCGGGTGAGGCAGCGTAACTTGGCAGCAAGGGTGGAGGGGGAAAGGGCATCGGGAAACACTGTCAGGAGTGGGGTCCAATGTGCCAGCTCTGCAGAGGGAACAACACCAGGGTGTCATTGGGGCAGTGCCACCTCATTGAGGATGACAAATGAGGTAAATGTGGCTGGGTGTTGTTTACTGTAAAGGCCTTGCACTCAGGGAGGGGCAACCTGTCATGGGCCTCATTCACCCTGGATTCGAGGCTCCCATTGAAGAGGAGGAGGAGTAGAGAGGGAGGGAGGGAGGCGCAGGCACCAGCAGGGACACCACAGCAGCATGGGGGCCCACAGGAGGGCCAGCCTCGAACAGGAGGCTGGAGAAGGAGGCAGAGGAACACGTCAGCCGAGGTTCAACTACCTGCAGATGTCCGAGTGACAGTGTCTCCACAGACTGCGCCTCTCCACGGAGGTTGTCACTGATTTCTCTGCCATGATGGGACTTGGTGGGCACCTGATGCCTGTGTCACTGAAGGTCACCGTGCCACTGAGCTTCTACACCAGCAGATCATTGCGGGGATCCACTGGAGATATGTGTGGAATCTCACAGTCTGTAGTGAATCAGTGCATCAAGGAGGTCACCAATGTCCTGTTCAGGAGGGCCGGTGATTATGTGCACATTGATCCAAACAGTCAAGCTGAGATGGCTATATGATTCCGTGCCATCGCTGGATTCCCCCAGGTGTAGGGTGTCATTGACTGCACTCATGTGACCATCAAGGCTCCCGCAGACCAGCCAGCAGCCTTCAACAGGAAGGGCTTCCACTTGCTCAGTGTGTAACTGGTCTGTGACCATCACAAATGGATCCGACAGGTGTGTGCACAAATCCCGGGAAGCAGCCACAACGCCTGCATACCAAGGCAGTCGCAGGTACCAGAACTTTTCCGTGGCCCCCTGCGCTTTCTGAGATAGATCCTTGGAGTCAAGGGCAACCCAGTGAGAACATGAGTACTGACGCCTGTGAGGAACCCACACAAGAATGCAGAGGAGAGGTACAACACCTGCCACGGGTCAACCCGAGCGACCGTCAAAGAGGCCATTGGTCTCCTGAAGATGAGATTCAGGCACTTAGATTGTTCCTGTGGAGCCCTTCAGTATGTCCCGGTTAGGGTCTCACATATCGTGGTGGTTTGCTGTGCACTGCACAATCTGGCATTACAGAGGGGTGAGGTGTTGACTCTTGAGGAAATCATTGAGTGTGATGTCTCCTCTGATGATGAGGATGTGGAGGAGGATGCTGCTCAGGCAGTGCCAGATGAAGGACCTCAGGCACAGCAGGAAAGCCTCCATGAGATACACACAAGGGAGACACGAGACACCCTTATACATTCACGTTTCCTTTGAGCCTTACCACCTTCTGGAACCACAGCAATAAAGCCTGAGCTTTAAGCAGCCCTGTTGTGACCTCTTTCCTTCTACACTACAGCGCCCAGGTACGCATCGCACACTGGCAAGGCCGAAGCTTTGTGAACTCAGGTCTTGATCCCTGACTTCCAGCCCCTTGGGAGGAAGGGTTTAAATGAAGTCCCAAAGGGCATCAACAAGAGGAAGGAGACATAGTGAGAGAACATCATTTCTTTATTCCGTGTGACACCAAACATAACCCTATCCATCTGGAATGTACATTCACCCGTGAACCCCTCAGAGAATCTAAGTGCTCTTCTTAAATCTTTTCCGGGTGCTCCTACGTGGTGCTCCCCCTGCTCTGTCAGCTGAGGTGGAGACAGGCTGCTGACCTTGCTGCTCCATGGCTTGGGATGACATTGGTGGCCGTCCTCTGGCTGCCTGAGGCCTGGAGGGCCCTGGCACACTGAGGGCCTCCTGCACAGGTACAGAGAACCCCTCTGTCATCGAGGGTGATGGAGGCAGGCACTGGCATCACTGGTGTCACTGGCAGAGGGACTTTGGAATTACCGTTCACACCAGGAGCACCCTGAGAGGAGACCCCAGATGTAGCAGCCAGCTGCTCCTCCCTCTTAGAAGACACACTTGTACCTCCCTGCTGACCTGAGAGGGGTGTGGACCTGGAGGAGAGGTCAGGTGCCTCGTCCCCCCTCTCACCTTGTCACCACTGGATAGAGCTCATGGACAAAGCGATGGAGTGCAGATCTGCGCACATCTCCGGCAGCCACTGATTGGTCGGCTGGATATGGTTCTGCATGAGAGTCACCTATCTCTCAATGGAGGAAGCCAGACGCACACCCATCAGAGACAGTGCAGCACCCAAGGCCTGGATGGACTCCTCCATCTTTCGAGCTTGGGTACACATAGCTTCTGGCAACTCTGCCAGATGTTGCCTGACCTCTCACTGCAGCTGCAGCATTTCCCGTATTGCTGGTGACACCAGAGGCACGTCATCAGCCTGGGACTCAGCATGGGCCTGGCCTCCCACAGACCACCAACTGCCAGTGGCCTCGGCTGTCACAGCCTCCGCCAGCTGCCCGGGCCTGTCTGTGATGTGCTCACCAGTTTGTATGCCTGAATCTAACCGCGGACGGATACCCACCAATGTGAGGGTTTCTGTGCTGGTGGGGGGTGCAGGGGAATGAGGTGATGGTGCACCCTCTGAGGCTCCCTCCTCCTTCTCAGACGTGTCCAGCTGTCTCCCAGTCTCTCCAGCTCTTCGCTCTTGTCGTTCATCCGGGCCTTCTTGAGAAAACAGAGACATTGAAGGGTTAGGGTTTTCCCATCGTGACATTCCAATCACCCCTACTGTGCAGCTCCATTGATGCAGTGGTGAACAGATGTGCAGTGTGGCTCCTTTGCAGCAGATGCTCCCTTGTGCCCCAGGAGATGTTCACTCACTCTCTTGGGTAGGTGACCCTGTCTCTCCATCAGCTATGGAGCAGCTGCTTTGCTGCCCGGCCAGTTCCATGTCCTCCTCCTCCATCGGGAGGAGGACATGGAGATAAGGCATCCACCGCCAGTCTTGACACGCTCTTTCCAATTGTGGGATGTCTTCTCCTGCAGCCACAATGAGGAACAAAGTTAGTCTCCCAGCAGGGACAAGCCCAACATCTCTGATGGTGATCGTCCAGCAGTCCATGATGGGGACACACGTATTCCTCCTGCATGTGGCCCCTCTCGAGGGACTGTGTGAGGTTATACAATGACTGACGTGCGCCTCTCACCAAAATGCAGCCAAGCCTCAGGCAGCATGTCCTGCTGCCCTTCCCCAATACACATGACTGGGTGGTCACTCCCTTTCCACCAAACACTCCCTCTCACTCTGCCACATGCAATGTCCAAAGGGTCCAAAGTGTTTTGAGTTGTCGCCTGAGCAACCCGGATCCGGTCATTGACCCACTTCCTGTCCTGGATCCATGTTCTGGGGGTGACCCCACGTCTGCTGACCTCACTGACGATCTCCAGCTAGCTTTGCTTGGTCTGGTGGACAGGTCTCCACCTCCCATCCCTGGGGAAGAGGATCTTCCACCTTTCTCTTGCCACCTGGAGGAGAACCTGCAGGGAGGCTTCGCTGAATCGTGGGACCATGGTCACTGCAGGCTCGCATTCAGCTCCTTACTCAACAGGCAGCAGAGGCAGCAGAACGGATCCTGGGACAGCAGAGGCAGCAGAACGGGTCCTGGGGCATCAGAGGCAGCAGAACGTGTCCTGGGGCAGCAGAGGCAGCAGAACGTGTCCTGGGACAGCAGGGGGCTCTCAGGAAGACACTCCTTTAAACCAGGCAGCAGTGAATGCAGGGCTGGCAGCACTTTAAATATGGTGCCAGCACCTGCCGTTGTGTCAGATGTCGGTGCCATCGGCACCTCGTTCCCTGCCTCTGGTCCTTGTTTACATGGGCCCCACGCCTCCCCTTCATTAATTGGTCGGCTGCTCCGTGATTGGGGTCGGTCGGCAACATTTCACTCGTGTGCTGACGACACCCGCTTCCGGTGTCTCTGCCGAGAGCCGCACCGTTAGTTTAAAATTCAGCCCATGGGGTCAAGAGTGGAAAATCTCCCCTCTGATTCTCTCTACTTAAACTGATGGAGACACCAAATTAAAACTGATTAAACCAGGGATTGTATCCTGGTTCTTCAATCTAGTGTTCTCCCAACTGAGCTATTCCATCCTCACTGTGAACTCATCTTCATTGGAGACAAATATAACTCCAGGCGGAATTTCCCGTTCATTCCTCTCTTCAGGGGAAAGGGACCCGACCAGATCGCGGAACTCAGATTATGTTAATGTTCTGCTCCTGATATTTTGTGTTTGAGACACTTTTATTCAGGCTCATGGAAAAATTCTTCCATCATCCCTTCTCCCACATTCTCTCTCTCTCATTCATTCTTTATTCCTCACAATCCAGAAAGGGTGAGGAATCAGAGCTCACCTCCAAACCCTCTGCACACAGACCTCTGTCTGTCACCCTGTTTGATCCAAGATCCAAGAGACCAGTCAATAAATTATACTCTTTATAAGCACAGAAAGCTGCCTCACAGTGTTGGACACAGAGTTAAATACACTGAAGTCTTTTGAAAAAAGTTCACCTTATGGGTTGTATAATGATGGAAATATACCTCTGGAAGTAAATGAAACAGGGAATGGAGCGGGTTGAAACATGTCCAGACCATGTCCAACACGTTTCCACTCAGTGTGAAAACCCACCACGGGAAGAGTGGAACATACAATCATTTGATCACATCATGATGAACATCACTCAGACGCCTGAACCATTAGGTCACTGCAGCTGGCTGCACAACCAGGAGCTGTGCTGAAGGTGATAGCCATGCTTGTGCAACTGATAAGGTGGCTGACAGGATAAGGCGATGGAGCGCTAATCCATTGTGTTTTGCAAGCATGGGTTCGAATCCCATCCTTGTGGTTAGTTTGTGAGCTGCAGAGTGCATTGTTTCCAATGGGGGACTTTTTGCGTAAAGTCAGCCTGGAAACCTGTTCTTGAAAATTTCCAGATGGTGATTCCAGAATTGTTTATACTTTATTAAAATTGAGACAGACAGTTGGAATTCTTCACCCAAATTGGACTGGAATGAAGATCAAATTGGGATCACGAAACGGAGCAAGATTTTCCCTCCCTCCCTTCCTTCCATCTTTACTTTCTCTGGATTTACACCAAGTGAAAGAGTAACGGGAAAAGCAAATGGCGAGGGAGCAGAAGCAGAACGTTATCCTTTGGCAAGAAATTTATTATCAAATCTTCTTGATAAATTAAGTGAGTGAGCAATGCTTTGACAGATGGAGTTTAAAATGTGGGCTCATGTAATACTGAAGAAAGATAGATCAGAGTGTTTTTTTATAAGAGGTGAGATGTTAGAAACTGTGGAGGAGCCGAGACCCGAATACAGAATTGCTAAAAGCTAGTGGACTGGTGGAAAAATAATGTGAAAAGCGAACGGAATATGAAGTATGGAACTCATGTTGCAGTGATATAAAGCTCTGTGCTCCTGAAGCGAATGTCCAAGCCCAGATTGTGGGGAATCTGTGGAGAGTGATTTGTTTTTTATTCATTCTTGGATGTGAGTATCGCTGATCAGGCGAGCATTAATTACCCATCCCTAATTGCCCTTGAGAATGTAGTGGTGAGCTGCCGTCTTGAACTGCTGCAGTCCATGTGGTGCAGGAACACCCACACTGCCGTTGGGGAGGGAGTTCCAGGATTGTTACCCAACAACAGTGAAGAAATGGCGATATAGTTCCAAGTCAGGATGGTGAGTGACTTGGAGGGGAACCTGCAGATGGCGAGTTCCCATGCATCTGCTGCCCTTGTCCTTCGAGGTGGTAGAGTTTACGGGTTTGAAAGGTGCTGTTGAAGGATACTTGGCGAGTTACTGCAGTGCATATAGAGATGGTACACACTGCAGCCACTGTGTACTGGTGGTAGAGAGAGTGAATGTTTAAGGTGGTGGGTTAGGTGGCGATCAAGTGGGCTGCTTTGTCCTGGATGGTATTGAGCTTCTTGAGTGTTGTTGAGTGGGATGTATTCCATCACACTCCTCACTTGTGCCTTGTAGATGGTGAACAGGTTTCGATGTATCAGGAGGTGAGATACTTGCTGCAGAATTCCTAATCTCTGACCTGTGCTTATAGCCGCAGCATAGATGTGAAAGGTCCAGTTTAGTTTCTGGTCAATGGTAACCCCCAACATATTGATGTTGGGGGATTCAGCGATGATAATGCTTCTGAATATCAAAAGGTAGATTTTTTTCTCTCTCTCATTGGAGATGTTCACTGCTTGGCACTTGTGTGGCCAGAAGGTTGCTTGTCGCTTATCAGCTCAAGCCTGAATATTGTTCAGGTCTTGCTGCTTGTAGGCACAGACTGCTTCAACTGAGGAGTTGTGAATCATCGTCTAACATTCCCACTTCTGACTTATTTTGAAGGGAAAGTCGTCAATGAAACAGCTGAGGATGTTTGGGTCTACGACACTACCCTGAGAAACTACTGAAGCAATGGCCTGGGCTGAGATGATTGGCCTCCACGAACCACAACCATCTTGTTTTGTGTGAGGTACGACTCCAGCAAGTGGAGAGTTTTCCCCCTGATTCCCATTGACTTCAATATTGCTCGGGATCCTTGATGCCACACTCACTCAAGGGCAATCACTCTCACCTTTCCTCTGGAATTCCACTCTTTTGTCTCTGTTTGGACCAAGCTGCAATGAGATCATACAAACATAAGATCAGAAGAACTAGTAGCAGGAGTGGGCCATTTGGCCCCTCGAGCTTGCTCTGCCATTCAATAGGATCATGGCTGACCTGATCATGACCTCAACCCCACTGTCTTGCCTGCCCACATAATCCTTGGCTCTCTTGTAGATAAAAATCTTGAAGACATTCAATGACCCAACCTCCACTGCTCTCTGCGGTGGAAAATTCCAGAGATTAATGACCCTCTGAGAGAAGAAATTCCTTCTTAAATGAAAAATCCCTAAATCTGAAACTGTGTCCCCTAGTTCTAGATTCCACCACGAGGGGAAACATCCTCTCAGCATCTACCCTGTCAAGCCCCCTCAGAATCTTATATGTCTCAAGACATTCACCTCTCATTTTTCTCAGCTCCAATGAGTATCGGTCCAACCTGCTCAACTTTCCTCATCCGACAACCCCTTCATCACTGCAATAAATCTAGTGAACCTTCTCTGAACTGCCTCCAATGCAAGTATATCCCTCCTTAAATAAGGAAACCAAAACTGTACACAGTACTCCAGGTGTGGTTTCACCAACACCCTGTACATTTGTAGCAACACTTCTCTCCTTTTATGCTTCATCCCCCTTGCAATAAAGGGTAATATTCCATTTGCCTTCCTAATTATTTGCTGTACCTGCATGGTAACTTTTTGTGATTCATGTACGAGGACACCCAGATCCTTCTAAACCGCAGCATTCTGTAATCTCTCACAATTTAAATAATATTTTGCTGTTCTATTCTTCCGACCAAAGTGGATAACCTCACATTTTCCCACATTATACTCTATCTGCCAAATTATTTCCTGGAGCTGAGAGACCATGGCAGAACCTAAACTGAGCATCGATGATCAGATTATTGTTAAGTGTGTGGTGCTTGATAGCACTGTTGGTGACATCTTCCATCACTTTGCTGATGATTAATAGTCGACTGGTGGGGTGGCAATTGGTCAGATTGCATTTGTCCTGCTTCTTTACGGACAGGGCACACATGGGCAATTTTCCACATTGTTGAGTAGACGCCTGTGTTGTAGCTCTACTGGAACAGCTTGGCTGAGGGCGCAGCTAGTTCTCGGGCACATGTCTTCAGTACTCTCGCCGGAATGTTGTTCGGGCCCATCGTCTTTGCTGTACTGAGTGCCTTCAGCTGTTACTTGCTATCATGTGGAGTGAAGCGAATTGGCTGAAAACTGGAAGCTGTGATGCTGGGGACCTCAAGAGGCTGAGATGAATCATCCACAGAGCAATTTCTGACTGAAGATGGTTTCAAATGCTTCAGCTTCATCTTTTGCACTGACGTGCTCGGCTCCACCAACATTGAGGATAGGGATGTTTTTGGAGCCTCCTCATCTGGTTCGTTATTTAATTGTCCTCCACCTTTCATGACTGGATACCTAGTTTCTCAGGGTAGTGTCCTAGGCCCAACCATCCTCAGCTGTTTCATTGATGGCTTTCTCTTCAACATAAGTCAGAAGTGGGAATGTTCGCTGATGATTCACAACTCCTCAGATACTGAAGCAGTCTGTGCCTGCAAGCAGCAAGACCTGAACAACATTCAGGCTTGAGCTGATAAGTGACAAGCAACATTCTTTGATCTGATCCTGAGGGAGATATCCGTGCGTGGAGTGGTGGGATGCATGGAGAGTGATTCTGAAGAGGATGTCTGAGACTGGAGGGCAGAATCTGTGGAGTGTGGTCCTCAAAGGATGTCCGTGTCTGGAGATTTAGGATCTCTGAAGAGGGTCTCCGAGCCCATAGTGCTGGGATCAATGGAGAGTGATCCTGAAGTGGGTGTCCGAACCTGGAATGTCGGGATCTGTGGAGAGTGATCCTGATGAGTGTGTGTAAACCTGGAATGGAAGCTTTCTGTGGAGGTACAGGAAGAGACCATTCATTCCCAGTATGTTGTAAAGGTTTAGCATAATTTATATGCTTTTACTCTATGCCTCTATTAATAAAGCCAAGTGTCCTGTTTGCTCTTAGTTACCTTTTCAATCCTTCTAACATTGGTGTACATTGTCTCTCTGCTCCTGCACCCAGTTTAGAATTGTAACGTTTCATTTATATGGCATTCTTCCTTCCAAATTGTATCACTTCACACTTCTCTGTGCAAAATGTCATCTGTTATGTGAAAGCCCATTTTACCATTTTTGTTAAGTTCCCCTGAAGTGTGTTGCGATCACTTGCATAGGACAAAATTCCTGAGCATTCTTTGATGCTATCTCCATAGACAGAGCAATCTTTTATACGCGAGCTCAAATGTAGGATTTTGTGTGTTTAGTATCTTATTTCACCCACCAATATAAGCACAAATATGTCACGTAAATCTTGTTCTCTGCAGTCCCTGCTGCTGCTTGCTGCCTATATTTACAGACTTTTATCTCAACCTCGTCACCATGTTCTCTAATATATTCAGGGGGCATCAGCAGAAAAAATGTTCACCATTTTGGCAAGTGCAAGGAAATGTTTATTTATGTCATTATGTCATGAACATAATATACAAATTTTTACATGTGTGAATCATCAAGATGTGTCTTCATAAATGGAACCCCGTCACAATGAACACTGTCATCTTTCAATGTTTAGCGGACAGGTTTGACAGCTTGATGTGTGTGATTCCCTCATTAATGTGTTTGCACAAAGTTCGGGGAAAGACGGAGATATGAATAATTTATAGCGATATATTTTAAGCATATCTCCACATCTCTCATTCACAAAGATCTGCAAACACATGGATTCAGAAAGAACCTGAGTACAAAATCACCTAAAATAAACACAGACAGAGAGTCTTGCAATAACCTGTAGCTCAGGGAAAGTACATGATATTATGGAAGTGATTCTGTTTCTTTTGTTAAAATATGTTTTGAAGAAGTCATAATCAAACTGAATAAATGTCGGACCAGTTCTTTTTCAAGAGGGCACCAAAAGAGCCAATTTGGCAACTATGTTTACTGTTTTTCACATAATTCAAGTTAAATATAGAACAGAAACCCTGGTAAGAGGGAGATGTGGTTAGTGAAGTCATTCGCGCCCCTTGATTGGACAAGCTCGGCAGCAGCAGCGCACACCGAAGACAGCAGAAAACTCACAAGCTTTTGGTTGTCGAGTCAGTGTGTTTTACCTGGTGGAGTGAGCAGCTGATAAAGTTAGCCTGAAGAAGTGTAAAGGAAGGAGAGAAGACCACAACCCAGCTTGCTTTCCAGAAAATCTTTAAAAGATCCTGAGAAGTCCAGTGAGTTAATTCATCTTGTTACATATCTTTGAAGAAGGCCTGCTAAAATTAATTCTCAATGCCTTCTGAAAAGAACTGTTCTAAAATAACCTCGTGACCTGTCTACGTATACTCAGAACTGAGACTATATTCCAATTTTGGAGCAGCGTATCTCATCTGATGTTTTCTTCAAAAATGAGCAAGTAAACAGCCGAAGAGATTTTTTTTTGTGTTTGGAACAAAATTTAAAATTTTTTAGAAAAAAAATCCCTTTTATCTTTTCAGTTAACCGGTGCATGTATGTGTGCGCATGTGGCTCGAAGATTTTAAAAAAAAAACTTTAAAAGTAAAGGTGAAAAGGGAACTTTTAAAATTTCCACCTGTGTGTTTCTGCTTTCCTTCATGACTAGTTAAAACGTATTCTCCAATAAATGAATCATTTTGTTGCTCATTAAAGAAACCTGGTCAGTGTCTTCTATTCTGGTAAAAATAGAGTATATGATTGACTGTTTCATTAAGTGGGAAAAGTTAAAATAGATGTTGTGACCTGTGGAGAAGTGGGATGAGAATAAGGAGTGCCCTCCTCTGCCCTTAGTTGTCACAGCATTTGTGATCTGGCTCAGTAGCTTCGTTGGCTCGAGTGTTTGTCTAATAATCAGAAAATCTTGGATTCATATCCTTGCTTCAAAAGTTTAGCTATCAATCGTTTACATCTGTTTTCTTATGATCTTTACCTTTTCTTATGAATTTCATTCACACAAGAAAACAGCTCAGTGGTTGCCTTTGTGAAGGATGTGAGTTTGAAATGGCTGTTCCTGCTCGTACAGATGTCCAGTGCTAATATTTCAACAGCAACTCAATCCCCTACAATTTCTTTGAGAGCAATGTGTTTGCAGTTGCATTTAACCTGGAAAACAGCTCAACATTAATCTCACTGAATGAAAGTGTGACCGTGTTGTATGTTTCAGAGTGTTTGTGCCGTTTTGTGTCTTTTTTAACCAAGACTGCAACACGACGCAAAGGGGAGGGTTGATCCGAGGTTTAGAATATATTTGTCAGTCAGGAGCAAGAAAAATCAAAAGGAACAAAATAAAAACCCAGTCCCCAGATTTGAGAATCTGTAGATCCGCTTTGGGAAAGTGAATCAGAGCAGAATGAAGGGTGAACTGGCCGACTGCCCAGAAGAGATGAAGACACAGCTCAGTCAGCACGTTCCCCTGGTTTATGATGCTGGAACATTCCTCACACAGAAATTATTCAATCAATACTCATCTGCCAAGTCGGTCTGAGGCTGTGCCTCTCTGATCATGTGGAATTAAAGCAATCATTCCAGTCAGTTAGTTCAGTTGTCATTTCATGAGAAATTAGAAGTCATCATGACTTCATCATTGACCTCGTGGTTCAGGTGTCTGAATGATGTTAATCATGATGTGATGAAATGATTGTATGTTCCAGTCTTTCCGTGGTGGATTTTCACACTGAGTAGAAACGTGTTGGACATGGTCTGGAAATGTTTCACACCACTCCATTCCCAACAGGCCATGACCTGATGTGATGGAAATTTAATTTACTTACAGAAGCTACATTTCCATCATTGCACATCTGGATGCACAGCCAGGGTCTGTGCTGTCCAAACAGCTGACAAGGTGGTCGAGAGGTTAAGACGGTGGCGTGTTCATGAATTTTGCTTTGCACGTGTGGGTTCGGATCCCAATTTTGTCGTTAGTTTATGAAGTGTCCAGTGCATTGTTGTGGGGGAGCTTTTGTGGAAAGTTGGCCTGGAAACATGTTCTTATCAATATCTCGCTGGTGATTCCAGAATTGTTTATACTTTATTACAATTGAGGCAGAAAATTGGAATTTTTCACCCAAATTGGACTGGAATGAAGATGAAATAGGGATCACGAAAAGGAGGAAGATTTTTCCCTCCCTCCTTCCTTCCATCTTTACTTTCTCTGGATTTACACCAAATGAAAGACTAACGGGAAAAGAAAATGGCGAGGGAGCAGAAGCAGAACATTATCCTTTGGCAAGAAATATATTTTCAAATCTTCTTGATAGATTAAGTGAGTGAGCAATGTTTTGGCAGATGGAGTTTAAAATGAGGGGTCATCTAGGACCTACGAAAGATAGATCAGAGTGTTTTTTCTAAGTGGTGAGATGTTAGAAACTGGAGAGGCAGAGACCCGAGTGCTGAATCACTAAACACTAATGGACTGGCAGAAAATAATGTGAAAGGCGAATGGAATCTGAAGATTGGAACTCATGTTGTAGTTATATAAAGCTCTGTGCTCCTGAAGTAAATGTCCAAGCCTGAATTGTGGGGAATCTGTGGAGAATGATTTGTTTTTTATTTATTCTTGGGTGTGAGTATCGCTGGCAAGGCAGGCATTTATTGTCCATCCCTAATTGCCCTTGAGAATGTGGTGGGGAGCTGCCTTCTTGAACTGCTGCAGTCAATGTGGTGTAGGAACACCCACAGTGCTATTGCAGAGGGAGTTCCAGGATTTTGACCCAGCAACAGTGAAGAAATGGTGATATAGTTCCAAGTCATGATGGTGAGTGACTTGGAGGTGAACCTGCAGGTGGTGGTGTTCACGGGTTTGGATGGTGCTGTCGAACGTTACTTAGCGAGTTACTGCAGTGCATCTTGTCGGTGATACACACTGCTGCCACTGTGCTCTGGTGGTGGAGGGAGTGAATGTTTAAGGTGGTGGGTGAGGTACCGATGAAGAGGACTGCTTTGTCCTGGGTGGTATTGAGCTTTTTATGTGTTTTTGGAGCTGCAGCTATCCAGAAAAGTGGAGAGTATTCCATCACACTCCTGACTTGTGCCTTGTAGACAATGGACAGGCTTTGGCATGGCAGGAGGTGAGATACTTGCTGCAGAATTCCCAATTTCTGACCTATGCTAAAAGCCGCAGCATAGATGTGACTGGTCCAGTTTAGTTTATAATCAATGGTAACCCCCAAGATGTTGATGGTGAGGGATTCAGTGATGATAATGCTGCTGTGTATTAAAAGGTAGATGGTTTGATTCTCTCTCATTGGAGATGTTCACTGCGTGGCACTTTTGTGGCAACTAAGTCGCTTGTCACTTATCAGCTCAAGCCTGACTGTTGCTCAGGTCTCGTTGCTTGCGGACACGGACTGCTTCAGTATCTGAGGAGTTGTGAATCATCACCTAACATTCCCACTTCTGACTTAAGTTGAGGGGAAACTCATTAATGAAAGAGCTGAGGATGGTTGAGCCTAGGACACGACCCTGAGAAACTCCTGAGGCAATGTCCTGGATTGAGATGATCGGCCACCACCAACCATAATCATCTTGCTTTGTGCTAGGTATGACTCCAACAAGTGGACAATTTTCCCCTGATTCCCATTGATTTCAATTTTGCTAGGGATCCTTGATGCCACACTCACTCAAGGGTAATTACTCTCACCTCTCCTCTGGAATTCCACTCTTTTGTCTCTATTTGGAACAAGCTGCAATGAGATCATAAGAACAGAAATAGTAGCAGGAGTAGACCATTTGGCCCCTCGAGCCTTCTCCGCCATTCAATAGGATTATGGCTGATCTGATCATGGCATCAACCCCACTTTCTTGCCTGCCCCCCCATAACCCTTGACTTCCTTGTAGATAAAAATTCAAAGATGAACGACTGTCTGAGAGAAGAAATTCCTCTTCATTTCATTCTTAAATGGAAAATCCCTAATTCTGAAACTGTGTCCCCGAGTTCTAGATTCCACCACGATGGGAAACATCCTCTCAGCATCTACCTTGTCAAGACCCTTCAGAATCTTATATGTCTCAATACGATCACCTCTCATGTTTCTAAACTCCAATCAGTATAGGTCCAACCTGCTCAGTCCTCCTCACAAGACAACCCCTTCATCACAGGAATAAATCCAGTGAACCTTCTCTGAACTTTTTTTTAATTTCCAAAATGTATTTTATTCGTTAAAAAACTATAAAAAGATACATTACAAAACAGTTCAAAAACAGCACCAAGTCAACAATAAAAAGATTGCAAAGGAGATCAGTTTCCTTCAGTACAGGAGTGAATTGCCTCACAACCCGTCCATTTCATTTTACCTGCCATGTACTTTTTGCAGCAAACAAATATTTTCTGGAATAAAAACAAGAAATACTGGAACCACTCAGCAGGTCTGGCAGCATCTGTGGAAAGAGAAGCAGAGTTAACGTTTCATGTCACTGACCCTTCTTCGGAACTGACAAATATTAAAAATGTCACAGGTTATCAGCAAGTGAGGTGGGGGTGGGGCAAGAGATAACAAAGGAGAAGGTTGGACAAGGCCACATAGCAGACCAAAAGGTCATGGAGCAAAGGCAAACAATATGTTAATGGTGTGTTGAAAGACAAAGCATTCGGACAGAATAGGTGTTAACGGACTGATTATTGAACAGCAGCAAGTGCAAACCTGAAAAAAACAGTGGGTAAGCAAACTGAATAAACTAAGATGAAATGAAATAAATGCAATGTAAAAGGTTGTAAAAAATGTAAAAAAGAAAAAAGAGGAAAAAAGAAAAAAACAACTAAAAATGTAAGTAAAATGGGGGGCTGTCATGCTCTGAAATTATTGAACTCAATGTTCAGTCCGGCAGGCTGTCGTGTGCCTAATCGGCAGATGAGATGCTGTTCCTCGAGCTTGCGTTGATGTTCACTGGAACACTGCAGCAATCCCAGGACAGAGATGTGAGCATGAGAGCAGGGCGGAGTGTTGAAATGGCAAGAAATCGGAAGCTCAGGGTCCTGCTTGCAGACCGAGCGGAGATGTTCCGCAAAACGGTCACCCAGTCTGCGCTTGGTCTCCCCAATATAGAGGAGACCACATTGTGAGCAGCGAATACAGTATACTACATCGAAAGAAGTACAAGTAAATCGCTGCTTCACCTGAAAGGAGTATTTGGGGCCTGGGATAGTGAGGAGAGAGGAGGTAAATGGGCAGGTATTACACCTCCTGCGATTGCAGGGGAAGGTGCCATGGGATGGGGACGAGGTGGTGGGGGTAATGGAGGAGTGGACCAGATTGTCACGGAGGGAATGATCCCTTCGGAATGCTGACAGGGGAAGGGAGGGGAAGATGCGTTTGGTAGTGGCATCACGCTGGAGGTGGCGGAAATGGCAGAGGATGATCCATTGGATATGGAGGCTGATGGGGTGGAAAGTGAGGACAAGGGGAACCCTGTCACGCTTCTGGGAGGGAGGGGAAGGGTTGAGGTCAGAGGTCCGGGAAATGGGCCGGACACGGTTGAGGGCCCTGTCAGCAACAGTGGGGGGGATTCCTCGGTTGAGGAAAAAGGAGGTCATACCAGAAGCACCGTCATGGAAGGTAGCATCATCAGAGCAGATGCGTCGAAGACGGAGAAACTGGGAGAATGGAATGGAGCCCTTACAGGAGGTAGGGTGTGAAGAAGTGTAGTCGAGGTAGCTGTGGGAGTCGGTGGGCTTATAATGGATATTAGTAGACAACCTATCCCCAGAGATGGAGACAGAGAAGTCGAGGAAGGGAAGGGAAGTGTCAGAGATGGATCATGTAAGGGTGAGAGAAGAGTGGAAATTGGAAACAAAGTTGATAAAGTTTTCCAGTTCGGGGCGGGAGCAGGAAACGGCACCGATACAGTCATCAATGTACCGGAAAAAGAGTTGGGGGAGGGGGCCTGAGTAGGACTGGAACAAAGAATGCTCGACATATCCCACAAAAAGACAGGCATAACTAGGACCCATGCGGGTACCCATAGCGACACCTTTTACTTGAAGGAAGTGCGCGGAGTTGAAGGAGAAGTTGTTCAATGTGAGAACAAGTTCAGCCAGGCGGAGGAGGGTGGTGGTGGATGGGGACTGGTTGGGCCTCTGTTCCAGGAAGAAGCGGAGAGCCCTCAAACCATCCTGGTGGGGGATGGAGGTGCAGAGCGATTGGACGTCCATAGTAAAGTGGAGGTGGTTGGGACCAGGAAACTGGAAATTGTCAAAATGATGTAAGGCGTCAGAAGAGTCACGGAAGTAGGTGGGAAGAGACTGGACCAGCGGAGAAAAGATAGAGTCAAGATAGGAAGAAATAAGTTCAGTGGGGCAGGAGCAGGCTGACACAATGGGTCTGCCGGGACATTCCCGTTTGTGGATTTTGGTTTTTAGGTAGAAGTGGGCTGTCCGGGGTTGCGGGACTATGAGGTTGGAAGCTGTAGAAGGAAGATCTCCAGAGGAGATGAGGTCATTGACAGTCCTTTGGACGGTGGCTTGATTTTCGCCGATGGGGTCATGGTCCAGAGGGAGGTAGGAAGAAGTGTCTGTGAGTTGGCGCTGAACCTCTGCAAGGTCGAGGTCGGTACGCCATACAACAACAGCACCACCCTTGTCTGCAGGTTTGATGACGATGTCGGGGTTAAACCTGAGAGAACGGAGTGCCTCAAGATCAGAGGGGGACAGGTGAGAGAGAGTGAGGGGGCAGTGAAATTGAGATGACAAATATCCAGCTGACAGTTTTCAATGAAGAGATCAAGAGCGGATAAGTGGCCAGGGGGAGGGGTCCAGGTAGAGGGAGAATGCTGGAGGTGGGTGAATGGGTCTGCTGGTCGGGAGGAGGACTCCTGGTCAAAGAAGTGAGCCTGGAGGCGGAGAAATATTTTCTGGATACAGCCCGAGGGGATTTCCATGGATCCAGTCCCTCACTTCACCTTGGTGGGGGTACCTTACACAGTGGTCTTCCCCAGTGAGCCTTTGCAGCGGCTGCCCCAAGCTGTATTGCGTCCCTCAGCACGTAGTCTTGGACCTTGGAATGTGCCAGTCTGCAACATTAGGTCGTGGACAACTCTTTGCGCTGGAAGACCAGCAAGTTTCGGGCAGACCAAAGGGCGTCTTTCACCGAATTGATAGTCCTCCAGCAGCAGTTGATGTTTATCTCGGTGTGCATCCCTGAGAACAGCCTGTAGAGCACAGACTCCTGTGTTACACAGCTGCTTGGGATGAACCGCTATAAAAACCACTGCATCTTTTTCTACACCTGCTTTGCAAAGACAGACAGGGCAGTCCTCTCTCCTCTGTCTTGTTTGTTTGCTGTATTGAACCCTTTGCTGAGTCTATTAGGAAGGATGCAAGCATAAGGGGGGGTTACAATCCGAGGCAGTGGAGTCACTCAGGTTAAAACTTCCCTGTACCTGGATGACGTCGTCGTCTTTTGCTCAGATCCGCTGTCCGTTCGCAGACTGATCAGCATCTGCGACCAGTTCGAACTCGCCTCGGTAGCCAAAGTTAACCACGGCAAGTGCGAGTCCATGTTCTTTGGGAACTGGGCTGACCAATCCTTTGTCCCCTTCACCATCAGGTCAGACTACCTGAAGGTGCTGGGGATATGGTTCGGAAGGGCCGGGGCGTGCACCAAAACCTGGAAGTCGCGAGTAGCCAGGATACACCATAAGCTGAGCATGTGGGAGCAGCGATCTCTCTCCATTATGGGTAAGAACCTGGTCATCAGGTGCGAGGCGCGCACGTTGCTGTACGTGGTGCAGGTCTGGCCCATCCGCCACTCCTGCGCTGTGGCGATCACCCGAGCCATTTTCCGCTTCATATGGGGTTCCAAAATGGACCAGGTCTGGAGGGTCACGACGTTCAACCCCCTGGATAAGGGAGGGAAAAATGTACCCAACGTCGCCCTCATCCTGATGACTACATTCGTGTGCGGTTGCATCAAGCTGTGCGCTGATTCCCAGCACACAATCTCCAAGTGTCACGACGTTTAGATTGGAGATACAGCACTGAAACAGGCCCTTCGGCGCACCGAATCTGTGCCGAACATCAACCACCCATTTATACTAATCCTACATTCCCAACAAACATCCCCACCTATCTCTATATTTCCCTACCACCTACCTATACTGGTGACAATTTATAATGGCCAATTTACCTGTCAACCTGCAAGTCTATTGGCGAGTGGGAGGAAACCGGAGCACCCGGTGAAAACCCACGCAGACACAGGGAGAACTTGCAAACTCGAACTTGCAAACTCTACACAGGCAGGACCCGGAGTCGAACCCGGGTCTCTGGAGCTGTGAGGCTGCGGTGCTAACCACTGCGCCGCCCTGCTGAGGTTCCATCTGTCCCGAGCGTTGTGAAGGATGGGCCTGGTCACATTGCCGCGGAATGCTCCATCCAGTTGTACCGTGCCGCACCACCTATCCTTCGTGGGAAAGTTTCTGTGGAAAAATATCTTTGACCACCAATCCTTCAGGTAGTGGTCTGCACGGAATGTCCTCAAGCCCCTACAGGAAAAGGAGATGGTGGATCCAGTCGGATGGTTCCCCGAGCAAACTGCCAAAGTCATTTTGCGGAATGCCTCATCACAAGAACTTTCAAACAAGCACCAAGATGAAACTTGGCTGGTGGTGAGAAGAGCCCTCCCCATCAGATCCTTCCTGCACGCCCGAAGTCTCACCCCCTCCACACAATGCCCTCGAGGTGGCTGTGGTGGGGAAGAGACAGTTGCCCACCTCTTTCTCTGAATTGCCTCCACTGCAAGTACATCCCTCCTGAAATAAGGAGACCAACACTGCACACAGTACTCCAGGTGTGGTTTCACCAACACCCTGTACATTTGTAGCAAGACGTCTCTCCTTTTATACTCCATTCCCCTTTGGAATAAAGGGTAACATTCCATTTGCCTTCCTAATTATTTGCTCTCCCTGCATGCTAACTTTTTGTGATTCATGTACGAAGACACCCAGATCCTTCTATACCGCAGCATTCTGTAGTCTCTCGCAATTTAAATAATATTTAATTTATCTGTTCTTACTACCAAAGTGAATAACCTCACATTTTCCCACATTATACTCCAGCTTCCAAATGTTTGCCTGGATCCGAGAGGCCCTGGCGGAATCGAAACTGAGCATCGATGAGCAGATGCTTGCTAAATGCGTGGTGATTGATATCACTGTTGATGACATCTTCCATCACTTTGCTGATGATTGATAGTAGACTGATGGGGCGGTAATTGGTCAGATTGGATTTGTCCTGCTTTTTTTTTATGGACAGGGCACACCTGGGCAATTTTCCACATTGTCGAGTAGTTGTTTGTGTTGTAGCTCAAAAAAAATTATCTTAATAAATTATCGGCTGTAAGCACGTTTGTCATCGGGTTGAATAATTTCTGTGTGAGGAATGTTCCAGCATCATAAACCAGGGGAACGTGCTGACTGAGCTGTGTCTTCATCTCTTCTGGGCAGTCGGACAGTTCACCCTTCATTCTGCTCTGATTCACTTTCCCAAAGCGAATCTACAGATTCTCACATCTGGAGACTGGGTTTTCTTGTTCGGTTCCTTTTGATTTTTCTTGCTCCTGAATGATAATATATGCCACACTTGCATCAACCTTGCGTTGTGTCCCAGTCTTGGTTAACAGCGACACATAACGGCACCAACACTCTGAAACAAACAACACAGTCACACTTTCCTTCAGTGAGATTAATGTTGAGGCGGTTTCCATGTCGAATGCAATTGTGAACATATTTCTCACGAAGAAATTGTGGGTGATCTGAGTATTTGCACTGAATTTCTGTGCAAGGAGGGGCAGTTTCAAACAGCCATTCCGAAATCACTTCCCTCACAAAGACAAAGATTGTGCTGTCTTAACGTGTCACTCAACTTCACAAACAAATTTGAACTCGAAGTTCAGGAGGAGACAGAGTGGTGAATGATTGATAGTGTCATCTTTGGATGAGAAAAGATATTAAACATACAAAATCCAACATTTGAGCTAGCGTGTAAGATTGATCTTTCCATGGAGATGTTCACTGGAACACTGGAACAGGCCCAAGACAGAAATGTTGACATGAGAGCAGGGGGGAGTGTTGAAACGGCAAGGAACCAGAAGCTCGGGGTCATGCTTTCGGACTGAGCAGTTCGACGTAATCTGTGTTTGGTCTCCCCAATTTGGAGGAGACTGCAATGTGAGCAGCGAATACAGTACACTAAATTGAAAGAAGTACAAATAAATCGCTGCTTCACCTGAAAGGAGTGTTTGGGCTTTAGATAATGAGCAGAGAGGAGGGAAAAGGGTAGGTATTATATCTCCTGTGATTGCATGAGAATGTGCCTTGGGAAGGGGACGAGGTGTCAGGGATAATGGAGGAGTGGACCAGGGTGTCGTGCAGGGAACAATCCCTTCAGAATGTTGACAGTGGAGGGGAGGATGCGTTTGGTGGTGGCATCACGCTGGAGGTGTCGGAAATGGTGGTGGATGATCCTTTGGATGTGGAGGCAGGTGGGGAGGAAAGTGAGGACAAGGGGAACCCTGTCGCAGTTCTGGGAGGGAGGGGAAGGGGGAAGGCAGAGGCTGAGGGTCCTGTCAACAACACTGGGACGGGGGGAAGCGGGGAGGGCAGAGGTTGAGGGTCCTGTCAACTACACTGGGAGGGGGCAAGGGGGGGTTGAAATCTGGTGACGTTGTTGAATTTAATTTCAAACACTCCTTGAACTCTTTGCCGATGAAGACTGAAGAAGGGAAGAACAACCACACAACAAGGGTCTCAAATCCAAGATCCTGAGATTAAAAGTCTCATGCTCTACCAACTGAGCTAACAAGGCCTGATACAGTACTTCCACTCTGATACAGTAAATCCACTTACAGAAGCCCCAAAGTGTGAAAAATTCCTCTCACTCATCAATAATAAAACTGAAATCTTTTTACCTTCCAAATGCTGCCATCTATTTTGTCAGTATTTATTTCTCTCTCCTTTATATTTAGTTCATGCATTTCTTCAGAATTTCTTTTCCAATTATATCTGAGGGAAGAAATGAACAGATCTGGCAGCTCAAAACTGGGCATCCATGAGGCACTGTGGGTCATCAGCAGCATCAGAATTGTATTTAAACACATTATGTTACCTCATGGCCTGGCATATCCCTCACTCTACCATTACCATCAAGCCAAGGGAGCAATAGTGGTTCAATGAAGTGTGCAGGAGGGCATGTCAGGAACAGCACCAAGCAGACCTAAAAATGAGGTGTCAACCTGGTGAAGCTACAACACAGGATTACTTGCATGTCATATCGTGGAAGCAGCATGCAATCTCACAATCAACAGATCAGATCAAAGCTCTGCAGTCCTGCCACATCCAGTCCTGAATGGTGGTCGATAATTAAACAATTAACAGGAGTCACAGAGAGTCATAGAGCATACAGCATCGAACTAGGCCCTTCGGCCCACCGCTTCCACGCTGACTATAATGCCTATCTATACTAATCCGACCTGCCTGCATTAATTCCATATCCCTCCATGCCTTGCTCATTCAAGTACCTGTCCAGTTGCCTCTTCAATTTGACTACTGTTCCTGCCTCCACCAGGCCGCTCATTCCAGATACCCACTATTCTTTCTGTGAAAATTTACCCCTTTGACCCCCTTTAAACCTCCTCCCTCTTAGCTTAAATCTATGCCCTCTAGTTTTAGTCACCCCGACCATGGGAAACAGACTCTGGCTATCTACACTATCTATGCTTCTCATAAAGTTTGACGTAGGAGTGAAGAACGAGTGGCCAAGAGGAGGGAAATGGCACGACCGAGAGCTAATGGCTGGAGTGGGGGTTGGGGGGCTGGGACCGAGTGGCAGGAGAGCTGGGTGACGCGCGCAGGGAACAATCGTCCTGGGGAGCAGCGAGGTGGAGAGCGAGCAGCTGAGGAGAAGAAACATCAAGGCCTAGGGGGGAGAGCTCCAACCTCAAAGTCCCCCATTCAGCCGCTTCCACCAGCTAAGTGAGAGGCTGGATACCCGATGACGCTTTAGCGTGAATGTGCGAAGATGGACCATGGGCGGATATGCGATGATGTCGGTGCTGTGCAATGACATCATCCTGTGCATGTGCTACTTAATCCTGGCAATATGTAGCTGTGCCTATCCACAGCTTGGCACAGTCCGATGATGTCAGCGGGCCGCTCCATTGACAGGAGTCACATTGTGTCAGCAGTGCCCACAACCCAGGAAAGAATAAAGAAGAGATTTACCACAATGGTAACAGGGTGAGGGATTTCAGTTATGTGGAAAGATTGGAGAATATGGGGTTGTTCTCCTTGCAGCAGAGAAAATTCAGAAGAGATTTGACACATTTGTTCAAAATCATGATGGTTTTCAATAGTTTAAATAAGGAGAAACTGTTTCCAGTGGTAAAAGGGTCAGTAAGCAGACGACACAGATATCAGGTGATTGGCAGAAGAACCAGAGATGACATGAAGAACCATTTTTTACACAGCGATGTGTTGTGATAAAGAAAGAAAAGACTTTCATTTATATAGCACCTTTCAGGACCACTGGATGTATCAAAGCACTTTGTAGACAATGAAATACTTTTGAAATGTAATCACTGTTGTAATATCAGAAATGCAGCAGCTAATACCCACAAACAGCAATGTGATAATGACCAACTGATCTGATTGAGGGACAAATATTGATCACAACACCAGGGAGAATTGCTCTTCACTTGTTTGAAATTGCAGCATGGGATCTTTTACATTCACCCAACCATGCAGACCAGGTCTTGGTTTAACATCACACCTGAAAGGCAGCACCTTCAACACCCTCAGTGCTGTACTGGAGTGTCAGCTGTGAAATCTGAACCCAGAAGCTTGTGATTTCGAGGTGAGTGTGACCAACTGAGCCACAGATTTTACCTGCGTCTCAATCCTTCTACCAACTGTTTCTCTCTATCGGGTCTGTCACGACCCCTCATGATTGTGAACACCTCTGTCAAATCTCCTCTTTCAGGCGAACAAATCCAGCTTTTCCAATCTATCCACATAACTGAAATCCTAACCACACGTTGCAGAAAGGAATTTTTCCTCATGTTCCTTCTGGTTTTGTGAGTCACCTTAAATCAATAACCTTCGGTTACTGACGGTTCAGCAGTTAGAAACACTTCCTCAGTATTTACTCTGCCTCAAACCTTCAAGGAAGCTCTGCAAAGTAACTGAAAATCAAGTTGTCAGAAGTGGGATTTAAACACATGCCTCCAGTGAAAGCTGCAACCTGAACAGAGAAGCTGAAACCGCTCAGTCAGCTCAACTGTTCAGACCTTTTTGACCTCGTCATCACTTCTGTACTTTGAAAGGTTCACTCAGTTCAGGAAATTGTTCAATGTTACTGGAATGCTCTGTGACTGGGATATTAACTCCCCCGGGTTTTCCTGAGCTTGTTCTCGGTGTATGGGGATGTTTGTCCTGGGCCGTGGAATCTTGCACCCCTGTAAAGGACATAAGCCCACTGATTGAATCTGTATTCACTGCTTTCCGCTGGTGCTGGGTAATTGCAGAGTGTGGGGCTGGAATGTTGCTGCTTGTCCCGGACTCACTCACTCTGGGAAAGAGTGAATAATTGATGCGTCTGTTTCTGTATCTGAAATGTGACTGAGATCTGCTGTTATTAACTGAGGCAGCGCTGCAGGAGGATACGTTAATAATTTCTCACTAATCAACTGCAAACAGTCAGAATGTGTAACTTTGAGCAGCGCTTTCTGCACCGTCAGGGCTGGAAAGTTGAGGGAGGGAGAGACACTGTCAGTATCTGAGTGCATACAGCACTGTGCAGAGAAAGAGGCAATATACCGGGGCTGAGACACAGTGCATCTTTTCACATGTAATCACAATAATATCCACAGTCAGGAACTGAAAATGATGAAAAACCGAATAGCAAGAGCAAAAATAAGAAAACTAAGTAATTATAGATTAGCTGATAAGCTTTCACTGTGTTACCTGGTAGTCTACTGTTTTATATTCAATGCTCTCCACTGTGGCCAGGGAATGATTTCTTCTCAAGGGCTGAATATTAACAAAACTTCTTAGTATTTAAATCTTTTAAAATTAATTCCATGGAGCTGATGGGGAAAAGTCAAATAACTGCATCAATTAATGGAGAACTGGTTGGTGATGACGTGGATGTGTCTGCAGTGTGCAGGACCAGACTGTTTCTATGGATTCACAATGAATGTTCCACCCTTTATTTGTAACAGTAAAACTGATCGTGGACAATGGCTATTCTGGTTGCAGCAACCTGAAGATTTAACTCATTGACACCCTGCTTTAGGGTAATCTAGAAAGCACAACACCCAGCTCTGTCAGTTAGTGTGCTTGTTTGTTAACCCACAATTTGTTGGTTCAAGCACTTAAAAGGATGAGGCTTTATTAACTTAAACTCTTCTACATCTGCTGTATTACTCTTGCTGTTGATTCTTCAAAGTTAAGGTTAATCAAGACTTTCTTTGTGAAATCCATGCTGACTGTGCTTTATTTTATTTTCATTTTCATATGTATTTTCTACTTTTGTGGATTACAGGATGTTGTCATTTTTTATTGATTTTATTTTTATTTATTGCATTTATTGCCCATCCCTAATTTCCTCGAGAAGGTGGTGGTGAGCTGCCTTCTTGAACCACTGCAGTCCATGTGGTGCTGTTAGGAAGGGAGTTCCAGGATTTTGACCCAGCCACAGTGAAGGAACGGTGATATAGTTCCAATTCCAGGATGGTGTGAGGCTCAGAGGGGAACTTGCAGGTGGTGGTGTTGTCCTTCTAGCTGATAGAAGTCACGGGTTTGGAAGGTGCTGTGTAAGGAGGCTTGCTGCGTTGCTGCAGTGCATCTTGTGGATGGTACACGCTGTGCGTTGTTGATGGAGAGAGTGAATATAGTGTATGAGGCGCCAAACAAGTGGGCTGCTTTGTCCTGGATGACGTTGAGCTTCTTGAGTGTTGTTGGAGCTGCACCTATCCAGGCAATGGAGAGTATTGCATCACACTCCTGACTTGTGCCTTGTAGATAGGGGACAGGCTTTGGGGAGTCAGGAGGTAAGTTACTCGCCACAGGATTCCTAGTGTCTGACCTGCTCTTGTAGCCATGATATTTATTTGGCTACTGCAGTTCAGTTTCTGGTCAGTGGTAAGCCCCCAGGATGTTGATAGTGGGGGATTCAGCAATCGGAATGCTGTTGAATGTCAAGGGGAGAGGGTTAGATTCTCTCTTGTTTCAGAAGGTCATTGCCTGGGACTTGCGTGACTCGAATGTGAAATATCCTTATTGTAGGGTATTGTATTGTACTGTACAGTGACTACACTTGGAAAGTCCTTCATTGGCTGTAAAAGGCTTTACAAAGTCCTGTGGTCCTGAAATGCATGTGTTGCTTTTTCCATTGTTATCAGTGTCATTTTGATCAAAAGATAGGTTTCGTGAGCACAAAGTTTAAATCAATGTTGATTCAAATAATGTAAAAGCATCTATATTCTTGCACTATACTTAATAATCACCATCTTCCCATCCTTGCAGAGTACAATGTTTTTGACCCTGAAATTGATTCCACAATCTCAGTCCCTCAGACAATTTCAACCCAGTTCTGATGGAAGATCACAGATCTGAAACGTTAACTCTGTTTCTCTCTCCACAGATGCTGTCAGACCTGCTGAGTATTTCCAGCATTTTCAAGAGTCTCGATTTAATGAATAGGAAACTTGTTTCAGATCAGATTGGGAGACAGTGTGAAACCACTCCATTGTACTCATGTCTGAGATTCTGAGGATAGTTGGCTGTTAGTGGAAGACATCATTAATTAAATGTACCTCGCAACAGCTCAGACCAATTATTATTTTACAAGGTGGTGTGATGGCCATCCAGGGGTTAAAAGTAGGGATTTTCTAAGGTTTCAGTGTGCAGGAACACTCGAAGATCTCAGGGGTAAAGGCTCAGATCATCGACCAGGTTCTCCACCTGATGAGGGATCTGGACTTGACAAAGAGGACCGTGACACACTGAGACCAAGCTCGACCAGTCCACATACCTGCTGGAGCTGTAAAGTTATATTCCCCAAGTTTGTTCAAGATAATTTTACTTCCAATTATTAAGTACTATTTTACTCTCAATAAACGTTCTGGACTTATTAATCAATTATCCTGTTGCTTTAATTGGTTAAAGTCATGCCCAAAGTGATTGTCCACAATAGACTTTCCAGAACTGAAAGATAAGTCTGCAAGGATTGCTAATTTTACAGCCCTGTTTAAAAAGAGAGATAAACCCAGGAACTACAGACCAGTTCGTCTAATGTCAGTGGTGGGGAAACTTTTAGAGACAATTATCCAGGAGAAAATTAACTGTCACTTGGTAGAACATGGGCTAATAAATGACAGCCAGTACAGATTGGTTAACAGAAGATTGTGTATGAATTAATTAATGAATTAATTTCTTTGATGAAGTTTCAGAGAGAGTTGACCAGGGTGGTGAGGTTGCTGGTGTGTGTCTGCACTTCAAAATTGTGTTTGAAAAAGTACCATAAAATAGACTTGTTAACAAAATTTGAGCAGATGGGATTAAAGAGGCAGTGGCAGTGTGGATACAAAATTGGCTGAGAGAAGGAAAGCATAAAGTAGGGTGAATGCTTGTTTTTCAGAATGGAGGGACTAATCCAGTAATGTCACTGTTGTTGCAGTGTGTGCAGTGTCTGACCCTGAGCTGTCCTCGGGAGGGGGCTGTTTGTGATTTTCCTGTGGGGTATATTATCATCAGGGTATCTCTCTGAGCTGTCACAGGGATGGGACAGTGTGTGATATCCTTGTGCATGTCATGCAGGCCCACTGGCGTGTAGTTCCATCCTGATGCCAATAAACAGAGCCCCATCTATGGGCAAAAAGTCTCACTTCCCTGTGGGTGTCTTGAGAGAGAAGAAGGCTGAGGGAGTAAACCTGGACAGTAAATCCGGAGTGGAGTCCCGTCGGCGGTTACCTGTTACTTATCAGGTAGTTTTCCAGCAACTCCTGCAGCAGAGCTGGTACCAAACAGTAATGTTTTTTTTCCTTTCCTTTGGACAATACTAGCAATGCTGAGAGGGGGTCCTGATGCTCTGTGTCTCCATACTATTTGCCCAGGCCTGTGCCCTGGAGAGAACACTCCAGCTTCATGGTTAAACATTAGCAAAACATGGGAAGAAACAGTTACCGATTATAAGCTCTCACTCAATTGGTGCAGAGTATGAGCACCAGGGGTTACTTTTGACAGTGGGGGAGATCATCGCGTCTCATTGGATAACTACCACCTACTCCAAGCTGTGCAGCCACCAGTCAGTTAGGTGCTGTCCTGCTACGACCTTCATGCTTCAATGGGTGCTTGCAGCTTAGAGAGATATCTCTCAACTGGCGGATTGTTAATCTATGCACCAGGCAAGACAAACGCAACAAAGAAGACACCAGTGCTTCGCATCACAAGCTGGAATGTAAGGACCATGTGTCCTGGCCTTACTGACAACCTTCTGCAGGTTGATAGCACACACAAGACAGCTGTGATTGACAAGGAACTCACAAGGCTCAATGTGGACATTGCTGTGCTGCAAGAAACTAGACTCATTCAAAGTGGATCCCTCAAAGAGAAACACTACTGAAATGGAGTCAGTTACTGCAACTAAGAAGAGAGCCCTCATGAACTACAAACAAGTCCCCAGCAAACAAACTCTAGATGCTCTCAGAGCTGCCAGAAACAAGTCTCTGCAGACTGCTCGGCACTGCACCAATCAATACTGGTTAAAACTCTGCAACAGCATACAATCTGCCACTGAATCTGGGGGATGCGAGAGGGACATATGAAGGAATTCAACACACCAAGGTTCCTTGGACAGCACCTTCCATACCCGCAACCTCTACCAACTAGAAGGACAGGGCAGCAAATTCATGGGAACACCACCACCTGCCAGTTCCCCTCCAAGCCACACACTACTCGCCTTTCCTTCACTGTTGCTGGGTCAAAATCCAGGAGCTCCCTCCCTAACAGCACCGTGGGTGTACCTATCTCACACAGACTGCAGCGGTTCAAGAGGCAGCTCACCACCACATTCTCAAGGGAAATGAGGGATGGGCAATAAATGCTGGCTTAGCCAGTGATGACCACATCACATGAATGAATAAAAAAAAAATTATGAAAACAACGGGCCCAGCATTAACTAAATCAGCACCTTTGAAGACAAAGACAGGGACAATCATCACTGAACCTAACAAGCAGATGGAAAGGTGAGTGGAGCATTACCTTGAACTCTACATAACGGAGAACATTGTCATTGAAGTAGCTCTCAGCACCATTCCAGATTTCCCTGTCATGGAGGAGCTTGACAGCAACACCACCATAGTAGAGCTCAACAACGCCATTGACCGTCTTGTCAGTGGTAAAGCCCCGGGAAATGATGTTATTCCACCTGGAATCATCAAAAGTGGAAAAGCAGCTCTGCTGCAGCATCTCCATGAACTTCTGTGTCTCTGTTGGAAGGGGAGAACTGAACCTCTAAACATGCGTGATGCAAACATTGCCACCTTGTGCAACAATAAAGGCGATCGCAGTGACTGCAGCAATTACCGAGGCAACTCCTTGCTAAGTATTGTGGGGAAGGTCTTTGCTCGCATTGCTCTGACCAGATTGCAGACCCTGGCATCACACATCGATCCTGAGTCTCAGTGCAGCTTCAGAGCTGGTAGATCGACAGTCGACATGATTTTCTCACTTCGGCAGTTACAGGAGAAGTACTGTGAACAGTACAGACCACTCTACATTGTCTTTACAGACATCACCAAGGCCTTCGATCTTGTGAGCAGAGACAGACTCTTCAAACTGCTGTGGAAACTAGGCTGCCCTCCTGAACTCTTGGGCGTCATCACTTCTTTCCACGAGAACATGCACAGTTCCGTCAGTTACAATGGAGCAACATCAGACACTTTCACGATCAGCAGTGGGGTAAAACAGGGCTGTGTCTTGGTGCAAACTCTCTTCGGAACGTAGGAGGAGGCAGTTTAACCTGTCGAGCCAGATCTGTCATTCAATTACATCCTTGCTGATCATCTACCTCAACACCACTTTCCCGCACTATCCCCATATGCCTTGATGTCATGAGTATCAAGATTTCTATCAATTTCTGTCCTGAACATGCTCAATGATTGAACTTTCACGAACCCCTGAGGTAGAGAATTCCAAAGATTCACCACCCTCTGAGTGAAGAAATTCCACCCTATCTCAGTTTTAAATGGCCTATTAAATGAAACTTTAAAGAATACAAGCCCAATTTCCTCATAAGACAATCCCACCATCCCAGGGATTAGTCTGGTGACCCTCCGTTGCACTCCCTCTGTGGCAAGTATATCCTTCCTTAGATAAGGAAACCAAAACTGTACACAATACTCCAGCACAATCTCACCAAGGCTCTATACAATTGCAGCAAGACATCTTTATTCCTGTACTCATGACCCCTCGTGTTAAGGCCAACATACCATTTGCCGTCCTAATTGATTGCTGCACCTGCATGCGAGCTTTTAGTGCCTCATGAACAAGGACACCCAGGTCCCTTTGGACATCAACACTTCCCAACCTCTCACCATTTAAGAAATATTCTGTCTTTCTGTTTATTCTACCAAAGTGGATAACTTCACACTTATTCACATTATATTCCATTTGTCATTTCATTCACTTATCCTGCCCATGTCCCCTGGAAGCCTCCTTGTAACCTCCTCACAGCTCACATCCTTTACAATTGTCATATCCTTCTCCATGCTGCTATTTTAGACTTTCAGTGACTCAGATGGGGGTGTCCACCTGCATACCAGAGCTGATGACAAGCTGTTCATCTTGGCAAGACTGCGCACCAAGACCAAAATGAATCAGTTCCTGGTCTATGAGTTGCTGTTTGCTGATGACGCTGTGCTGACATCCCATAATGAAGTTCATTAACAGCAGCTTGTATATCGGTTCTCCCTGGCCTGCAAGGAGTTTGGACTGACGATCAGCATCAGGAAGATCAAAGTTATGGGCCAGGACGTAGAGACTCCACCTTCCATCAACATCGACAGGCTCATTTTGGAGGTTGTCAACAGCTTCACATACCTTCGAACAACAATCACCAGCAATCTGTCCCTTGATACTGCAATCAGCACCAGGATTGCCAATGCTGCAGCTGTCATGTCAAAGTTGAGAAGACGAGTGTGAACCGACAGCAAACTGATCGATAATACAAAACTCCGCGTGTAACAGGCTTGTGTTCTCAACACCCTCCTTTATAGTAGAGAAGCATCAACAACTTATGCAAGTCAAGAAAAGCAGCTGAACAGCTTCCACCTCCGTTGCCTCAGATGGATATTGGGCATCTCCTGGCAGGACAGAGTGCCGAATGCGTAAGTCCACCAGCATGCAGGGATCTGCAGCATGTTTGCCCTCTTGAGTCAGCGGTGATTCTGTTGACTGGGTCATGTGTGCTGAATGGATGACGGTTGCTTTGCCAAAGACATGCTCTTTGGTGAGCTTGCTATCAGCACGAGACCAACAGGTCACCCACGTCTGTGATACAAGGACATCTGCAAAGCGAGATCTCAAGCTGACTGGGATTGGAGTCAATCCATGGGAAGTACTTCCTGCTGACTGGAATTCCTGGAGAAAGGCATTCAGGAAGACCATGGGAAAAGCAGAGGACAAAAGAAATGACCAGATGGTGGGAAAGAGAGCTCAGAGGAAGGAAAACTTATCAGTCGACCTCGGGCCAATGATATTCATCTGTACCAGCTGCGGAAGGGATCGTCACTCACGAGTCATCCTCTGCAGCCACAACAAACGATGTTTAATACAGAAGTGACGCACACCCCGGGTGTAGCCCATCGTTCCGAGACGGACGGTTGCCTATTACAATTACAACGACAGCGACAACTACAAGAGCGAGTCAGAGGCTGGGAACTCTGCCGTGACGAACTCAGCTCTTGACCCGCCAAAGCCTGCCCACTATCTACAAGGCCTTCCTCTGATTTCAATTGCACACGCATTTGTGATCTGGCTCTGTAGCTTAGTTGGTTAAAGCGCCTGTCTAGTTAAACAGGAGATCCTGGGTTCAACTCCCAGCAGAGCCTTGTTTCACAGTCACAACATGCTTGAAAAGTTTCATTATCAACCTTGACATCTGTGTCTTGTGAACTTTAATTCAAAATACATGATGAATTTCAAACACATAAAAAACAGCCTTTGTGAAGGAAATCAGTTTGGAATGGCTGTTCCTCCTTGTACAGAATTTCAGTGCTGATACATCAAAGGTAACTTCTTTGACATAAATTTGTTCACAGTTACATTCAACCTGGAAAACAGCTTGATATTAATCTCACTGAAGGAGAGTGTTTGTGTCATTATGTGTTGCTTTTAGGCGAGACTGGGACATGACGCATGTGGGAGGGTTTATCTGAGGTTTGGAATATTTGTCAGTCAGGAACAAGAAAAATCAAAGGAACCAAATAAGAAAACCTATGTCTCATGTGGTTACCGAGAAACGGTGAGAAGATATTAAACTTTGTTGCATTTCATACAACTGTGTGAACTTTGATCTTTGCGGCCTTTTATAAACAGTATTTGAAGTGTCTCAGTAAAAATGTTCAGTGGTGATGAGAGTGGGGTCTGGGTGAGCATCTGCTTAATGTGACAGGGTCAGGACTGGATGCAGGAAGTTCTCTGACAGTCTCTCTCTGATGGGTTGAGTTGATTTTCAACTGGCAGCTGTTGCTGTTTTGATAATTCAAGTTCCCTCCACCGATTTTTTTGGACAGACAGTGCAGTATGAGGATGTAAAGGGTTAATGCTGAAGACAGTGGAATCAACCCCTCCCACAATCAGAGTGATGATGTAACAGTCACATGAGATGAGGTTTGGGAGAAGAGAGAGCAGCACCAAGGATGCTAGTTTAGGTGGCTTGATGAGTGTGTATAGAGTATTGTGTAAATTAGACAGGAGTTCTTCGTTCTTTTAGCAGGAAAAGCGTCCAGAAAATATCGCGAAACTCACAATTTTATTATTCAGGAGTTGGAACACAGGGATATTAACTCCAAATGACAGTAGTGGTTTCATTTAACAAAAGAAAAGTAGAGAATAATATTGCTCATTGATTGAAATCCCCCAGTGAGGAGACAGTTAAACAGGTGATCTGTTGGGGCATCCTTCCATCCAAGGTTTTGGCAGCTTTTAATCTCCCTTTTTGGTGAAGTTCTCTGCTTTTTGCATCTTTTTTTAATCCAGCTTTGATGGACCAGTGAAAAAACTGAAAAAAGTGAACAGATCCATCCTTTCTTTTCTTCCTTCTTCCCATCAGTTTCACTTTTATGTCCCAATTTAATCTGCTGTTTTATCCATTCCAATCATAGTTCAACATTCCAATCAAATCTATTTGTTATTCCACAGTGTCTCTCCATGTGTTTTATTCTGTTGTATTTTCTCACAGTCTGTTGGATGATCAATTTTACATCTCACTCTCTGTTCTGGTGAAGATCAGAAGCAGTGATATCTGTTTGCAACACCCGACAAGTCAGCCTGAGGCTGTGTCTCATCGATAATGTGGAGTTAGGAACAACGGAGCAGGAGTCGGCCATTCAGCCCATCGAGCCTACCCCACCATTCAATATGATCATGGCTGATCATCCACTTCAATGCCCTTTTCCCCGCACTTTCCTCATATTCCCTTATGTCATTTGTATTTAGAAGTCTATCAATCTCTGCTTTAAACATACTCAATGACTGAGCTTCCACAGCCCTCTGGGTTAGAGAATTCCAAAGATTCACAACCCTCTGAGTAACAACATTTCTCCTCATCTCTGTCCTAAGTGGCTTGCCCCTTATTTTGAAATTGTGTCCCCTGGTTCTCGACTCCCCAACCAGGGGAAACATCTTAGCTGCATATACCCTGACTGTCCTTTAAATATTTTGTAGGTTTCAATGAGATCACCTCTCATTCTTCAAAACTCTAGAGAATACAGCCCCAGTTTCCCCAGTCTCTCTTCATAGGACAGTCCCACCATCCCAGGAACAAGTCTGATGAACCTTCTTTGCACTCCATCTATGGCAATAATATCCTTCCTAAGGTAAGGGGAACAAAGCTGCACACAGTACTCCAAATGCAGTCTAACCAAGGTTCTATACAATTGAAGCAAGAATTCACTACTCCTGCACTCAAATCCTCTTGCAATAAAGCCTAACATACTATTAGCCTTCCTAATTGCTTGCTGCACCTGCATGTTAGCTGTAAGTGACTTATTGACATGGATACCAGGTCACCCTAAAATTCTACACCTCAGTTAATAAAGGAAAGGATTCCATATACCTACTGAACCAGCTTATTGACCTGTACTGCTACTTCAGGGATCTGTGGACATTCACTCCAACGTCCCTCACTTCCTCTACACCATTCAGTGTTCTCCCATTAATTGTGTCTTCCTTTGCTTTTTTTGACGCCTGCTCTCGCTGTTCCCTGCTCTCCGAGTGACCTCTTGCTCCCTCTCTCTCCTGGGTTCTTTATGCTCCACTCTGCTCTCACTGTTTCCCGCTCTCTTAATGTATCAATATTTGTTTGCCTTGTGTTTAATTTAAAATATGGATTAACTGTATTTTACAGTTGTAGGTTTTATTTGGTAGTCCTGTGCAAGTTGTGGATTGGTATTCAATATTCAGCTCTGTGAAAACGATTGTGAATGAAAATATGACTTTCAATCTTCTACATGGGCTGGTCTGCAAGCTCCAAGTCCTTCACTTTGTAGTAATGGAATTGATACTGTATCTTTCAGTCTTAATCCCTGTGGCATTTTTGAACTGGTATGTTATGCATAACTTGGTCTAACGTCTGATGTACATTATTGGGATTCGAGGATCATAGGAAATAGGGGCATTAGGCCATTCAGCCCATCGAGCCTGCTCCAACATTCAAACAGATCGTGACTGATCATCTACCTCTACGCCATTTTTCCCTGCTATCTCCATATCCCTTGATCTTGTTAGTAGTTAGAAATCTATCGATTTATGTCTTGAATATGTTCAATGATTGAGGCTCCACAGCCCTCTGGGATAAAGAATTCCACAGATTTCTCACCCTCTGAGTAAAGAAATTCCTGCTCATCTCAGTCTCAAATGGCCTGCCCTTATTCTGAGATAAAAGCAAAATACTGTGGATGCTGGAAATCTGAAACAAAAACAAGAAATGCTGGATTCACTCAGCAGGTCTGGCAGCATCTGTGGAAAGAGAAGCAGAGTTAACGTTTCGGGTCAGTGACCCTTCTTCGGAACCCGGGGTTCCGAAGAAGGGTCACTGACCCGAAACGTTAACTCTGCTTCTCTTTCCACAGATGCTGCCAGACCTGCTGAGTGAATCCAGCATTTCTTGTTTTGGTCCTTATTCTGAGACTGTGTCCCCTTGTTCTGGACACACGAGACAGAGGAAACATCCTATCCATATCTACCCTGTGACCCCCTGTAAGAACTTTGCCTGTTTCAATGAGATCACCTGTCATTCTTCAAAACTCTAGAGAATTTCAGCCCAGTTTCTGCAGTCTCTCATCATCAGACAATCCCACCATCCAAGGGGATGAGACCGGTGAATCGCTGTTGCACTCCCTCTGTGACAAGTCTATCCTTCCTTAGATAAGGAAACCAAAATTGTACAGAATACTCCAGGTGTGGTCTCATCTAGACTTCATACATTTTTACTCATGTACTCAAATACACTTTCAATGAAGCCAACATACCATTTGCCTTCCTAATTGCTTGCTGCACCTGCATACTAGCTTTTAGTGTATCATGAACAAGGACACCCAGGTGCCTTTGGACATCGACACTTCCCAGCCTCTCACCATTTAAGAAATATTCTGTCTTTCTGTTTATTCTACCAAAGTGGAGAACGTCACACTTATTTACATTATATTCCATCTGCCATGTTCTTGTCCATTCATTTAACCTGTCCAAATCCCCTTGAAGCCTCCTTGCATTCATTCTGTACCTTTCAATTCAGTAAATTTTGTCTGTTCTATTTCAGATTTTATATTTAAAATGTCTCCATGGTGACAGAAGTTATTTAGATCTGATAGTGAGTTTGTTTTTGGACTGTGATTGATGTATCAACCTGTCATCTGTAGTGAATTGGAGTGAAATAGAAACAACTTCTGTCTCTCCTGCTGTTGTTAGACTGTTGGATTGAAAATGTGTCTCTTGACTTTGGCATCAGTGTCTGACTACTTCTTTTATTTGTTCCAGTGGAACTGATGAGCTGGCAGTATCTCTGTGCTTTGGGAGTGATCCTGTACCGACTGTGTGTTGGAACGAGATCACTGCACTTTTCCTTGTGTCCAAGAATCACCACATCCATTCAGGTTCCTTCATGTATTTTCCTGCAGGAATGAAAGAAATGGTGAGGTAGAAGATACAAAAGCGATCAATGTAATCATCCCAATAATAATCATTATGAACAATCACAAAATGAAAACCAGGAACACAAACAGTGTCAGTGTCTGACTCCACTGCAGTACTGCAGTATTCAGCTTCTGTTTACCAGGTGTTTGCAGTGGTTTTACAACAAGTTTGTGACATTCAGAAACAACACAAGCCCTGCACTGCTCAATGACTGGGACTGTCCGATAGAGCAGTGACCTTCACACAGTCACATTTCTATTTCAACGGAAAACAAGCAGCCACTATTTAAAATGTGCCTTTCACACTTCTCACCTGGTGTTAACAATAAATGTTCTTTTTCTAACTGTCCACATCGTTATTTTGCGGCTATTTCCCCCCCACTGTTCACTATCCAACAAACAGTGAGAGACTGGAACTAAAGCAGGAAAATTCCCTCTCCTTTGGGTGGTGAAATTGTCAGTGATTTTCAATAGTGATTTCTTCCCATTGTGTCTCCCTGAGCCTGTACAGACACTGTCCGAGAATGAACTCTCCCTTCCCCGTGTCCCCGGCTCACTCCATGTTCCGGGAGCAGCTCCTGCTCCACAGTGTCTGTTACAAACACTCCCCGACTCCCCCTCAACTTCCCACCACTCAATGCTAATCTCTGAGCACATCTGCGGACACGCTCCCAAAGCAGTGGCTGGGGAAGTCTCCATTAGCAGCTGATTTAAAGCATCTTCCCCTGATTGAGTGAATGGCCTCACAGACTGGGTTGGGGAAAGGATGCGCATGCGCTCTACTCCTGATTGTGACGTCGCACTGGGGGCGGGGCTGCATCGCGCGTGCGCAGATCTTTGCAGCAATTCTGCATTCAAACATCAATGGGAACTTTCCCCATTTCACCCTCATCAAAGTCCCAAAGAAAGTGAAGAGGGGCTTGGACTGGAGGGAGGGAGGGGCGGGGTAGGGGGAACCTAGAACCCAGAAAGCTGCCCACTTGCCCCATTTAGATGCTCAATTTGTGGTCATTCCCTTCAGGGGGTTTGTTATTATTGAGCCCCTCCTGGGAAAACAATCCGACAGAAAGAGGGGAGAAAGGAGGGAGCCGGTGTGTTTGCTGGGACCTTGCAGAATTCATTTCAGCAGCAAAAGTCCCGGGTTATATTAACCCGAGTGAAACACGCTCTCAGTGAGAGGAAAACCGAACGGCCCTTTTCATCTTTTCATTGGAAACAAAGTAGAGCCGGAAGTGCGGCGAGCAGAGCAGACACACAAGCTCAATGACAGGAGAGCTCGGCCGTCCCTGAGTTTCAGCTCCCAGCTCTTACATTTCCTCATCCACACTGTCTTTACTGTGGATGTTCAGGGGTTCCTTGTCGGATCTGAGGACTGCATCTATTAAACATTCTGAGTCAGGAGATCCACACACTCTCTGTCATCAAGATTTATGGGCAGGAATGTTTCAAAACTTTGTCTATTAAATCATTGTATTATTCACAGAACTAATGAGGCAATCGATTCATTATTCAGGCTTTGAACTTGGTTTGGGTAGACCGAAATCTGAGAGGTTCAGCACCTTTCCACTTCTTCACTAACATTACTAATTTTTTTGATGAAGTAACAGAAAAGGTTGATGAAGGGAAAGCAATGGATGTTGTCTATATGGATTTTAAGAAAGCGTTTGACAAACGACCACATAAAAGACTGGGTAACAAAACTGAGGTTCCTGAAATAGGAGGGTCAGTATCTGCTTCGATTCAAAAATGGATGAAATATCAAGAAAAGCGAGTTGTGATATTTGGTTGTTTTTCAGAATGGAAGATGGTGAACAGTGATGTCCACAAGTGTCAGTGTCAGGACCACCATATATAGAAATGACTTGAATATTGGAATCACAGAATCACAGAATTGTTACTGCACAGAAGGATGCCATTTGGCCCATCGTGTCTGCACTGACTCTCCAAATGAGCAATTCACCTCATGTCACTTCCCCGTCTTCTCCCCATATTCCTGCACATTCTTCCTTTTCAGATAACAGTGTAATTCCCCTATGAATGCTTCAATTAAACCTGCCTCCATCACATTCTCAGGCAGTTCATACTTTAACCACTCGCTGTGTGAAAAGGTTTTTCCTCATGTCGCTTTTGCTTCTTTTACCAATTACTTTAAATCTGTGCTCTCTCATTCCCGATCCTTTCACAAGTGGGAACAGTTTCTCCCTATCCACTCTGTCCACACCCCTCATCATTTTGAATACCACTATGAAATCTCCTCTTAGCCTTCTTTTCTCCAAGGGAAACAGTCATAACTTCTCCAATCTATCTTCATAACTGAAGTTCCTCATCCCTGGAACCATTCTCATGAATCTTTTCCATAATCTCTCCAATGCCTTCACATCTTTCCTAAAGTGTGGCAATCAGAACTGGACGCAGTATTTCAGCTGAGGCTAGTGTCTTATACAAGTTCAACATGACCTCCTTGTTCTTGTACTCTATGCCTCTATCACTAAAGTCGAGGATACTGTATGCTTCATTAACCACTCTCCCAACCAATAACATATAACCCCAGGTCCCTCTGCTCCTGCACCCCCTTTAGAATTGTACCCTTTATTCTATATTGTCACTCCATGTTCTTCCTACCGAAATGAATCAATTCACATTTCTCTGCATTGAACTTCACCTGTCATCTGTCCTCCCATTCCACCAACTTGTCTATGTCCTTTTGAAGTTCTACACTATCATCCTTACAGTTCACAATGCTTCCAATTTTCGTATCATCCATAAACTTTGAAATTCTGCCCTGTACACACAGGTCTTGGTCATTAATATATATCAAGAAAGGCAAGGGTCCCAACACTGACTCCTGGGGAATTCCACTACAAACCTTCCTCCAGTCCGAAGAACATCCATTGCTCACTACTCTTTGTTTACTGTCACTCAGCCAATTCCATATCCATGTTACTACTGTCCCTTTTATTCCATGAGTTATAACTTTGCTCACAAGTCTGTTGTGTTGCACTGTATCAAACTCCTTTTGAAAGTCAATAAAAGCAAAATACTGCAGATGCTAGAAATCTGAAATATAAACAAAAAGTGCTGGAAATACTCAGCAGGTCTGGCAGCATCTGTGGAGAGAGAAACAGAGTTAATGTTTCAGGTCAGTGACCATTCAGATGCTACCAGACCTTTTGAAAGTCCATGTACACCACATCAACAGCATTGCCCTCATCATCCCTCTCTGTTACCTCATCAAAAAACTCCAGCAGGACAGTTAAACATGACATTCCCTTAAGAAATCCATGCTGTCTTTCCTGAATTAACCCACATTTGTCCATGGGACTATTAATTTTGTCCCGAATTATTCTTTCGAGAAGTTTTCCCAGCACCGAAATTGAACTGACTGGGGAGTGAGACGAGGTGAGTTGCTTTAGCAGAGAACCAGCATGGGTTCGTCAGGCCGAATGGCCTCCTTCTGTGCTTTAGCCATTCTATGATTGTATGATTCTAGCAGCAACTGTTGGTGGAGAGGCAGTGATGCAGAATGGGTTGACAGAAAGGGGAAAGTCAGGGCTGGTGTGTGTTTGCAGCATTTGCAGCTTGTGTTCGGGTTTGTGAATCAAGGTGATTTGGAAGCTGTGTTCCAAATTGAAGTGTTTACTGGAAGGAAGAAGTTGATGTAAATAAAGAGTAAAACGTGTTAAGATGAAGCGTGGTGTGATTGTGGATAGCAGTAAATATAGTGTTGGTGAATTATTTGTGTTCATAAACTTCCACTGCGCCCTCTGCTGCAGGCTGCTGTTTATATCCAGCTGTGTATTCGTGCTGTGTGTTAACAGGATAAATGTTTGTTTCAACGCTGTTTATAAAGCAATAGCATTGCACTCAAACAGTCCCAGACATAGCAACACACGTACGAAAGCAAAATACTGTGGATGCTGGAAATCTGAAACATAAACAGAAAATGCTTGAAATAATCAGCAGGTCTGGCAGCATCTGTGGAGAAAGAAACAAAGTTAATGTGAGCTAAGGAAACAGATCTGAACTGTTAACTGTTTCTCTCTGCACAGATGCTGCCAGACCTGCTGAACATTTCCAGCATTTTCTGCTTTTATTACAGCAACACCTTTGATCAGCAGTAGCAGTGATAGTGCGAGCCAGGGGGCAGCCGGGAAGGTACGTTTCACGATAAATACTTACCTGGTGATTCGGCAGACACGGACACGGGGACTGCTGGGTAAGTGAACTTATATATTCGGGCAGTGGCTAAACCCGAAACACTACACGTGTAGTGTCTCCCACCCATCCTCCTCCTCCAACCAAAAAAAAAAGACTCTTGTGTGGAGGGTTTGGTAAGGTAAGGTTTTCCTTTATATTTTTTAATTCTCTGTTGTCAATTTAGAGCAGAGGGGATGGAAGCTAGGGCAGTTGCATGCTCCTCTTGCAGGATGTGGGAGGTAAGGGTCACCACTTGTGTCCCTGCTGACTTCACCTGTGAGAAGTGCACCCAACTCCAGCTCCTCACAGACCGCGTTAGGGAACAGGAGCTGGAGCTGGATGAACTTCGGATCATGCGGGAGGCAGAGGGGATGATAGAGAGCAGTTATAGGGAAGTACTGACACCTAAGTCACAGGGGAAAGGTAGCTGGGTGACCGTCAGGGGAGGGAAAGGGAATAGGCGCACAGTGCAGGGATCCCCTGTGGCCGTTCCCCTCAATAATAAGTATACCGTTTTGGATACGGTTGTGGGGGGGGACCTACCAGGAGAAAGCCACAGTGGCCAGGTCTCTGGCACTGAGCCTGGCTCTGCGGCTCAGAAGGGAAGGGTGGAGAATAGGAGAGCGATAGTGATAGGAGATTCAATGGTTAGAGGAACAGACAGGAGATTCTGTGGTCGCGAACGAGACACCCGGATGGTATGTTGCCTCCCGGGTGCCAGGGTCATTGATGTCTCGGATCGAGCCTACAGGATTCTTAAAGGGGAGGGGGATAAGCCAGAAGTCATGGTACATATCGGTACCAATGACATAGCTAGGAAAAGGGATGAGGACCTGAAAGGCGAATATACGAGTTAGGTTGGAAGCTAAAAGGCAGGACGAGCAGAGTAGTAATCTCAGGATTGATACCGGTGCCACGTGCTAGTCAGGCTCGAAACAGAGAGCGAGTGCAGCTGAACACGTGGCTACAGAGCTGGTGTAGGAGGGAGGGCTTCAGTTATGTGGATCATTGGGATACCTTCTGGGGAAGGTGGGACCTGTACAAGAAGGACGGGTTGCATCTGAACTGGAGGGGCACCAATATCCTGGACGGGAGGTTTGCTAGAGCTCTTTGGGAGGGTATAAACGAGTTTGGCAGGGGGATGGGAACAGGAGCTATGGATATGTGGATGGGGTAGCTGTTGAAAAGGCAGATACAGAGTGCAGAGAGTCTGTGACGAAGGTTAGACAGTTGACAGGGCAAAGTTGCAGCCAGTACGATGGGTTAAAGTGTGTCTATTTTAATGCAAGCAGTGTCAGGAATAAGGGTGATGAAATTAGAGCATGGATCAGTACTTCGAGCTACGATGTTGTGGCCATTACGGAGACGTGGATATCACAGGGGCAGGAATGGATGTTGGATGTTCCGGGCTTTAGATGTTTCAAAAGGAATAGGGTGGGAGGTAAAAGAAGTGGGGGAGTGGCATTGTCAATCAGTGATAGCATCACAGCTGCAGAAAGGGAGGTCATCGAGGAGGGTTTGTCTACTGAGTCATTATGGGTGGAAGTCAGAAACAGAAAAGGAGCAGTCACTTTATTGGGAGTTTTCTATAGACCCCCCAATAGCAACAGAGACACGGAGGAACAGATTGGGAGGCAGATTTTGGAAAGGTGCAGAACTAACAGGGTTGTTGTCATGGGTGACTTCAACTTCCCTAATATTGATTGGAACCTCCTTAGTGCAAATAGTTTGGATGGAGCAGTTTTTGTCAGGTGTGTCCAGGAAGGTTTCCTGACACAATATGTAGATAAGCCGACGAGAAGGGAGGCTATGTTGGATTTGGTGCTTGGCAACGAACCAGGCCAGGTGGCAGATCTCTCGGTGGGAGAGCATTTCGGTGATAGTGATCACAACTCCCTGACCTTTACTATACTCATGGAGAGGGACAGGAGTGGACGGGATGGGAAAATATTTAATTGGGGGAGGGGGAATTACAATGCTATTAGGCAGGAACTGGGGTGCATAAATTGGGAACAGATGTTCTCAGGGAAATGCACAACAGAAATGTGGAGGTTGTTTAGGGAGCACTTGCTGCGACTGCTGGATAGGTGTGTCCCGATGAGGCAAGGAAGGGATGGTAGGGTGAAGGAACCTTGGATGACAAGAAATGTGGAACAGCTAGTCAAGAGGAAGAAGGAAGCTTACTTAAGGTTGAGGAAGCAAGGATCAGACAGGGCTCTAGAGGGTTACAAGGTAGCCAGGAAGGAACTGAAGAATGGACTTAGGAGACCTAGAAGGGGACATGAAAAAGTCTTGGCGGTTAGGATTAAGGAAAATCCCAATGCGTTCTACACTTATGTGAGGAACAAGAGGATGGCCAGAGTGAGGGTAGGGCCGATCAGGGATAGTGAAGGGAACTTGTGCCTGGAGTCGGAGGAGGTAGGGGAGGTCCTAAATGAATACTTTGCTTCAGTATTCACTAGTGAGAGGGACCTGGTCTTTGTGAGGACAGCGTGAAACAGGCTGATATGCTCGAACAGGTTGATGTTAAGAAGGAGGATGTGCTGGAAATTTTGAAAGACATGAGGACAGATAATTCCCTTGGGCCAGATGGGATATACCCAAGGATATTACGGGAGGCGAGGGAAGAGATTGCCGCGCCTTTGGCGATGATCTTTGCGTCCTCACTGTCCACTGGAGTAGTACCAGATGATTGGAGGGTGGCAAATGTTATTCCCTTGTTCAAGAACGGGAATAGGGATAACCCTGGGAATTAGAGACCAGTCAGTCTTACGGAGGTAGTGGGCATATTATTAGAGAGGATTCTGAGAGACAGGATTCATGATTAGTTGGAAAAGCATAGTTTGATTAGAGACAGTCAGCATGGCTTTGTGAGGGGCAGGTCATGCCTCACAAGCCTTATTGAGTTCTTTGAAGTTGTGACAAAACACATTGATGAAGGAATAGCAGTGGATGTGGTGTATATGGATTTCAGCAAGGCGTTTGATAAGGTTCCCCATGGTAGGGTCATTCAGAAAGTAAGGAGGCATGGGATACAGGGAAAGTTGGCTGTCTGGATACAGAATTGGCTGGCCCATAGAAGACAGAGGGTGGTAGTAGATGGAAAGTATTCAGCCTGGAGCTCGGTGACCAGTGGTGTTCCGCAGGGATCTGTTCTGGGACCTCTGCTCTTTGTGATTTTTATAAATGACTTGGATGAGGAAGTGGAAGTCTGGGTTAGCAAGCTGGCGATGACACGAAGGTTGCTGGAGTTGTGGATAGTGTGGAAGGCTGTCGCAGGTTGCAACGGGACATTGACAGGATTCAGAGCTGGGCTGAGAAGTGGCAGATGGAGTTCAACCTGGAAAAGTGTGAAGTGATTCATTTTGGAAGGTCGAATTTGAATGCAGAATACAGGCTAAAAGACAGGATTCTTGGTAGTGTGGAGGAACAGAGGGATCTTGTGGCCCATGTCCATAGATCGCTCAAAGTTGCCACCCAAGTTGATAGGGTTGTTAAGAAGGCGTATGGTGTGTTGGCTTTCATTAACAGGGGGATTGAGTTTAAGAGCCGCGAGGTTATGCTGCAGCTCTATAAAGCCCTGGTTAGACCACACTTGGAATATTGTGTTCAGTTCTGGTCGTCTCATTTTCGGAAGGATGTGGAAGCTTTAGAGAGGGTGCAGAGGAGATTTATCAGGGTGCTGCCTGGACTGGAGGGCATGTCTTACGAAGAAAGGTTGAGGGTGCGAGGGCTTTTCTCACTGGAACGAAGAAGGATGAGAGGTGACTTGATAGAGGGGTACAAGATGATGAGAGGCATAGATAGAGTGGATAGACAGAGACTTTTTCCCAGGGTGGAAAGGGCTATCACCAGGGGGCATAATTTTAAGGTGATGGAGGAAGGTTTCGGGGAGATGTCAGAGGTAGGTTCTTTACACAGAGAGTGGTGGGTGCGTGGAATGCACTGCCAGTGGTGCTTGTAGAAGCAGATACATTAGGGACATTTAAGCGTCTCTTGGATAGGTACATGGATGATAGTAGAATGAAGGGTATGTAGGTAGTTTTGATCTTAGAGTAGGTTAAAGGTTCGGCACAACATCGTGGGCCGAAGGGCCTGTACTGTGCTGTACTGTTCTGTGTTCTATGTTCTATAACACAGGTGTTGGGAGGCTCAGCCTGGCTACGCAATGTTACAAGGACGCTGAGTGACATCATCGACAACGGGACAGAGAGAAAAACACACAGAAAAGTAATAGACTGTGAGGAAATAAAAGTGAGGAACGGAGAGAGACAGACAACGAAACTGAGTTGGAGAAACAAGGCATTTGCATGATTGTGTTCTCCCTGTTGTGTAACGGTATTTCCTGTTGTGTAAATATGTTTTCTGTTGTGTAAAGATGTACCCTGTTGTTGTGTAAAGGTTTTCCCTGTTATTGTTTTATTTTCTGTTACTGACCGTCTCCTCACTGTGACCATTTGTCCTGGTTTTATCGTGGCCAACATCACCATCTGGTGGTGGAGAGGAGGCTCTGCAGGAAGGGGTTGACAAAGTGGGAGAGACTCGGCTGGTCCATGTTTGCAGTTTGTGTTCTTGTGAGCAAAAGTGATTTGTTAGTGATTGATGTGTTCACTCGAAGGAAAAAGCTGATTGCAATCGAGCGCATCTTGTTATTATGGGGTAATACTTGATGTTTTGAAAGTAAACTCATTGTGTTATTACCAAACATAAATAGCAGAGAATGGTTTCGATCCATCGACCTCTGGGTTATGGGCCCAGCACGCTTCCGCTGCGCCACTCTGCTAACTGCTGTTTGAAATTTCAGCTGCCTGTTAGTGAAATATGTTCATTTCCCCAATGTTTTTAGAAAAATAGGATTGTCGTCGGATTTCTCAAGAATCCCGGACTCAGCAACACACGTGCTGACGGACTCACCCTCACTGCACAATGACACAAGGACACAGAGTAACAGCACCGACAATGAGGCAGACAGAGAAAGACACACAGAAAACCAGGAAGAGATTATCAAGCCCCAGAAGGGAACAGACAGAGAAAGGTACTGAGCAAACCAGCAAGAGACAGCGAAAGACCAATGATTTATGTAATTGTGTTCTCTGTTGTGTAAAGATGTTCCCTGTGTTCTTTTAAATATATTTCATGCTGTGTAATATGTTCTCTGTTGTGTTACTGTATTCGCTGTTGTGTAAAGATGTTCTCTGTTATTATGTAAAATGGTTCCCTGTTGGGTCAAGATCTTCTCAGTTGTGTAAATATGATCCGTCTTGTGTAAAAGTGTTCCCGGTTGTTTAAATATGTTCCCTGCTCTGTAATGTAGAGCTGAGTCTGCACTAATGGAATTGCTACAGTATCTTCCAGTCTGATACTGGATGAGGGCTCGAATGTGATCCAAAGCACAGTCTATACAAATTGAATTGCTATTGTATCTTTTAGTTTCACAATCCGGGGGAGTTTTAAACTGAATTCTCAGTTTGTATCTCAGGTTGTACTATCTTTCAGATTCTCTCAATCTGATATTGCACTTGAGATTTAGACTTAAGAAAGGATGTACTGGGATTGGAGGAGTTCAAAAGAGATTCACTCAGCTGATTCCTGGGATGAAGGGGTTGAATTATGAAGAACGGCTAAACAGGTTATTCATTCGTGTTTAGAACAATGAGGGGTGATCTTTTTGAAACGTACACGATTCTGAGGGGGCTTAACAGGGTGAAGAAGGGTCTCTGACCTGAAACATTAACTCTGCTTCTCTCTTCACAGATGCTGCCAGACCTGCTGAGTATTTCCAGCATTTCTTGTTTTTATTAACAGGGTAGATGTTGGGAAAATGTTTCCACCAGTGGGGGAATCCCAACCTAGGCGACATAGTTACAGAATAAGGGGACACTCATTTAAAACTGCGAAGCAAAGGAATTTCTTCTCTCAGAGGGTAGTGAATGTCTGGAATTCTCTACCCCAGACAGTATTGAAGGCTAAATCACTGAAAGTATTTAAAGAGGAAGTAAATAGATTTTTGAAATATTGGAGAGTTGAGGGCTATGAAGAGCTGGCATGAAAGAGGAATTGAGGTCTGGGGCAGATCAGCCATGATCTTAATGAATGGCGGGGCAGGTTTGAGGGGCCGAATGGCCTACTCCTGCTCCTATTTCTTCTGTTCTTATGTTATGTTATATCTAATGTATATGTCAGGATGCACTATGGGAATTAATACTGAAACTTATAAACTCATAATGTGTGTAAATATTGGGCTGATATTTAACTTGAATCTCAGAGTACATTATTGTAGTTAATTCTGTAAGTTTGAAAAGGGAACTCTGTGCTATAATGAAAACAAGAAATGCTGGAAATACTCAGCAGGTCAGGCAGCATATGTACAGAGAGAAGCAAAGTGAACGTTTCAGGTCAGTGACCTTTCAGATGCTGCCAGACCATTTGAAAGTCCATGTACACCACATCAACAGCATTGCCCTCATCACCCCTCTCTGTTACCACATCAAAAAACTCCCGCAGGACGGTTAAACATGATTTTCCCTTAAGAAATCCATGCTGCCTTTCTTGAATTAACCCACATTTGTCCATGGGACTATTGATTTTGTCCCGAATTATTCTTTCGAGAAGTTTTCCCACCTTCAAAATTGAACTGACTGGGGAGTGAAATGAGGTGAGTTGCTCTTACAGAGAGCCAGCACGGGTTCGACAGGCTGAATGGCCTCCTTCTGTGCTGTAGCCATTCTATGATTGTATGATTCTAGCAACAACTGTTGGTGGAGAGGCAGTGATGCAGGAATGGGTAGACAGAAAGGGGAAAGTCTGGGCTGGTGTGTGTTTGGGTTTGTGAATAAAGGTGATTTGGAAGCTGTGTTCCAAATTGAAGTGTTTACTGGAAGGAAGAAGTTGATGTAAATAAAGAGTAAAACGTGTGAAAATGAAGCGTGGTGTGATTGGGGATGGCAGTAAATATAGTGTTGGTGAATTATTTGTGTTAATAAACTTCCACTGCGCCCTCTGCTACAAGCTGCTGTTTATATCCAGCTGTGTGTTAGTGAGATAAATGTTTGTTTCAACGCTGTTTATAAAGCAATAGCATTGCACTCAAACAGTCCCAGACATAGCAACACACGTACAAAAGCAAAATACTGCGGATGCTGGAAATCTGAAATATAAAAAGAAAATGCTTGAAATAATCAGCAGGTCTGGCAGCATCTGTGGAGAGAGAACAAAGTTAATGTGAGCTAAGGAAGCAGACCTGAACTGTTAACTGTTTCTCTCTGCACAGATGCTGCCAGACCTACAGAGCATTTCCAGCATTTTCTGTTTTTATTACAGCAACACAGGTGTTGGGAGGCTCAGCCTGGCTACACAATGTTACATGGACGCTGAGTAACACCATAGAAAACGGGACAGAGAGAAAAACACACAGAAAACCAATAGACTGTGAGGAAGCAAAAGTGAGGAACAGAGAGAGAGACAACGAGACTTAGATGGAGAAACAAGGCATTTGTATGATTCTGTTCTCCCTGTTGTCTAAAGGTATTTCCAGGCGTGTAAATATGTTTTCTGTTGTGTAAAGATGTACCCTGTTGTTGTGTAAAGGTTTTCCCTGTTATTGTTATATTTTCTGTTGCTGACCGTCTCCTCACTGTGACCATTTGTCCTGGTTTTATTGTGGCCAACATCACCATCTGGTGGTGGAGAAGAGGCTCTGCAGGAGGGTGTTGACAAAGTGGGAGAGACTCGGCTGGTCCATGTTTGCAGCTTGTGTTCGTGTGAGCAAAAGTGATTTGTTACTGATTGATGTGCTCACTAGAAAGAAGAAGCTGACTGCAATAGAGTGCCTTTGGAAGCATCTTGTTATTATTATCAGGACTCAGAAAGGAACAGACAGAGAAAGGTGCTGATCAAACCAGCAAGAGACAGCGAGAGACTGATGAACACCACTTGGAGGGAGCACTGAGGGTGGCAAGGACACAGAATGTAGTCTGGCTGGGGGATGTCAATGTCCATCACCATGAGTGGCTCGGTAGCACCACTACTGACCATGCTGGCCGAGTCCCAACAGACATAGCTGCTCGATTGGGTCTGCAGTAGGTGGTGAGGGAACTAACAAGAGGGAAAAAATACTTGACCTCATCCTCACCAATCTGCCTGCCGCAGATGCATCAGTCCATGACAGTATTGGTAGGAGTGACCACTGCACAGTCCTTGTGGAGATGATGTCCTGTCTTCACATTGAGGATACCCTGTATTGTGTTGGGTGCCACTACCACTGTGCTAAATGGGATGGATTTTGAACAGATCTAGCACTGTATAACTGGGCATCCATTAGGTGCTGTGGACCATTAGCAGCAGCAGAATTGCAGTCAACCACATTCTATAACCTCACGGCCCGGCATATTCCCCCTCTCTAACATTACCAACAAGCTGGGGGATCAACCCTAATTCAATGAAGAGTGCAGGAGGGCATGCCAGGAGCAGCACCAGGCATACCTTGAAATGAGGCATCAGCCTGATGAAGCTACAGCCCAGGACTACTTTCATGCCAAACAGCAGAAGCAACATGTAATAGACAGGGCTAAGTGATCCCACAACCAACGGATCAGATCTACACCCTGCCACATCCAATGATGAATGGTGGTGGACAATTAAACAACCAACAGGAGGAGGTGGCTCCACAAATATCCCCAACCTCAATGATGGGGGAGCCCAGCACATCAGTGCAAAAGACAAGGATGAAGAATTTGAAACAATCTTCAGCCAGAAGTGCCGGGTTGATAATCCATCTCGGCCTCCTTCTGAAGTCCCCAGCATCACAGATGCCAGTCTTCAGCCAATTCGATTCACACAACGTGATATCAAGAAACGACTGAAGGCTCTGGATACAGCAAAGGCTACGGGCCCTGACAATATTCCGGCAATAGTACTGAAGACCTGTGCTCCAGAACTTGCCGCGCCCCGACCCAAGCTGTTCCAGTACAGGTACAACACTGGCATCTACCCGGCAATGTGGAAAATTGCCCAGGTATGTCCTGTACACAAAAAGCTGGACAATTGCAACCCAGCCAATTACTGCCTCATCAGTCCACTCTCAATCATCAGTATAGTGATGGAAGATGACATCGACGGGGCACTTGCTTTGCAATAACCTGTTCAGTGACGCTCAGTTGGGTTCCGCCAGGGCCATTCAGCTCCTGACCTCATTACAACCTTGGTTCAAACAAGGACAAAAGAGCTGACCTCAAGAGGTGAGGTGAGAGTGTCTGCCCTTGACATCAAGGTAGCATTTGACTGAGTATGGCATCAAGGAGCCAGAGCAAAACTGGAGTCAATAGGAATCAAGAGGAAAACTCTCCACTGGTTGGAATCGTACCTAGCACAAAGGAAAATGGTTGTGATTGTTGGAGGTCAATCATCTCAGCTCCAGGCCATTACTGCTGGAGTTCCTCAGGGTAGTATCCTCGGCCCAACCTTCTTCACTATTTCATCAGTGACCTTCCTTCAATCATAAGGTCAGAAGTGGGGATGTTCACTGATGATTGCAACATTTAGCACCATTCGCGACTCCGCAGATACTGAAAAAGTCCATGTAGAAATGCAGCAAGACCTGGACAATATCCAGGCTTGGGCTGATAAGTGGCAAGTAACATTCGCGCCACACAAGTGCCAGGCAATGACCATCTCGAACAAGAGAGAATCTAACGATCTCCCATTGACATTCAACAGCATTACGATCGCTGAATCCCCCACTATCAAATTCCCGGGGGTTCCCATTGACCAGAAACTGAACTGGAGTAGCCTTATAAATAGTGTGACTACATGAGCTGGTCAGAGGGTAGGAAGCATGCGGTGAGTAGCTCACCTCATGACTCCCCAAGCCTGTCCACTACTTACAAGGAACAAGTCTGGAGTGTGATGGAACACTCTGCACTTGCCCGGATGGGTGCAGCTCCAACAACATTCAAGAAGCTCGACACCATCCAGGACAAAGCAACATGCTTGATTGGCACCCCATCCACAACATTCACTCCCTTCACCACTGACGTACAGTGGCAGCAGTGTGTACCATCTACAAGATGCACTGCAACAATGCACCAATGCTACTCAGGCAGCACCTTCCAAAACTGCATCCTCTACTGCTTAGAAGGACAACGGCAGCAGATGCATGGGAATACCACCACCTGAAAGTTCTCCACCAAGCTACACATCATCCTGACTTGGAACTATATCGCCATTCCTCCACTTTCGCTGGGTAAAAATCAAGGAACTCCCTTCCTAATAGCACTGTGGGTGTACCTACCCCACATGGACTGCAGTGGTTCAAGAAGGAAGCTCACCACCACCTTCTCATGGGCAATTAGGGATGGACAATAAATGCTGGCCTGGCTGGCGACGTCCACATCCCATGAAACAAATAATTGAATACAGTAACAGCTCATCTCAATTCCTCGTATTTCTAAATCCCACCAGTCCAACATAAGCTAAACAATTATTGCATGTTGTGATTGACGGTCTGGTCTGTAAACTGCACTGTTTACAATCACAGATTGCTGACATTTGCTAACTGGAAATGAGATCTGCAAAATCGGGACAGTAGTTCACACAGTCTGTCAGTGTGAAAGAATCAGGCAATGTGAGGTAATAGAATTTGTCTGTAAATGTTACACTCATATTGCTTTATATTTTTATATTGAAAATAAAAGTAATCATTTCGTGAAAATAGTGTCCAAACTTTGGTAGCCAGTTGTTTTCGTCTTGCACTCAGCAGGGCAATCCACAAGAATACCAATTTAAGGGAAAAAAACAACTTTCTTCTGTATGAGAATAGAATGCTGATTGGTTTGCATGTGAACTCTGATTGGTCGAGGCATTGCCATTCAGAATGCATCAGTTTATGGTTACTGACAGATAACTGCCCAGCTTTGTTTGAAATTTAAACCAGGCAGCTTGACTCTGATTGGTCACGGCATTGCCCTGAGGAATGAGCCAGTGAATGGCTGTCACTTATTTTGTTTAGCTGAAACTGGCACAATATGTGTGCATGCTCTTTCTGTCTGCAAAGAACAGAGCCCTGTGTATTAATATATGTAGCTTACAGTACACACCAATGAACCACACTGTGAGCCCTACTGACAGTCTTAAATCGGTTGTCAGTGTAATTCTTAGCACACTGAGAATTATTTAGCAAATGTTGTCCTATTGTGGAATCACATCTCATGTTGGATACTGTGTTTTGAGTTTTGCAAGCACGGGTTGGTTGGATAGGGCCCATTGCGAACAGTGGAAGGGACATGTTATTTGATACAATACGCCAGTTTTGGGATGTACGGTCTAGAAACCGAGCATCACACTGATATTGAAATTCATATATCACGTTACTTATTTGTGTGATAGGCAGGACGTCTCTTTTGCTTGACAGCAGCATCCTGTTAGTGGTGAACACCACACTTGTTGCTCCTGCACAGTAACAGCAGGAAACAGCTCGCTTCACCTGTTACTCAAATACTGGGGATATATTACCTTTCCAGGGTAATTTGAGGGAGACTGGGCACTTTTCAGGGCTCAAAACGACGGCCTTCAGCCCGTTTCTCAGTTTGTGTGATATACAGTGAGAAATGATCTGATCAGTGTAGCCATTGTAATGCAGGATGTCTTTGATTCGCCCTATTTCAGCATCAAGTTTGCATGGTGAGCAAATGGCACAGCCCTGTTTATGAGGTTGTCGATAAGACCAATCTTATAGCGCGTGGAACTGTAATAATCCCAACGCGTGTATTGACCAGTGAAGGTAGGTTTGTGGTAGACCATGGTAGAAAACCACTTAGCAGATTTCTCAACTAGTACATCAAGGAAAGGGAGCTCATTTGACTGCTCCATTCCAAAGGTGAATTTGAGGGCAGGATGGAGCCCATGAAGACGTGCGAGGAAATTATTTCATGCAGCTGCGGATTCAAATATAGCAAACGTATCATCTACATATTGGAAATATGCAAGAGATAGGAGGTTAGGTGTCATTCCCTCAAAAACAGGTTTGTCATGGAATCCAACAAAGATGTTTGTGAGAGCTGGGCCCAGAGGGGATCCCATGGCAACACCAGCGATACATGGTGTCAATAAAACTGAACTCAACTGTGCGAGTTGCCGAGTTCATAAGCTCAATGAATACTGATTCACACAATGGTGACGGGTCTAGATCGCCATGATATAGCACTGCAGTGCAAATATCTATGGCTTCCTGAAGTGGTACATTGGTGAATAGGCTAGCAATGTCAAATGAACACATGGACACGGCATTGCTGTCGATATGCAAGTCCTGTATTGTCTTCACAAATGTGAAGGAATCCTTCACCGTGTATGTGGAGAACATGCTCAAAAACTGGTTGTAACAATTTGCCCAATCATTTGGCAAATTCATTTCAGGATACTATTTACATTACTGCAAATAAAGGAAACACAACGACACAAAGAATTGAGCACAACGCTGAAAGTTTCACAGCAAATAGTCAAATGGGAAAAGGATGAAATACAGAAAGAAGAAGTCGAAAATGCTGAAAACACTCAGCCAGTCCGGAAACAACTGTGGAGAAGAGAAGCTCGGGTTAATGGTCCTGTTCTGTGACCCTTCTATGGACCTGAAACATTGCTCCTACCTTCCTCTCTCCACAGATACTGCTGGAGCTGCTGAGTGTTTCCAGAATCTTCTGTTATTATTCAGGTTTCCAGTGTGTGCAGTATTTCTCTTTTTGAAAACAAAATATTCCCTGAGAGGAATGGAACTTTACATAAAAAATAGGAGTAGGCCATTCGGCCCGTCGAAATAGCTCTGCCATTCAATAAGATCACAGCTGATCTCCGACATCAACTCCATCTTACCACACTGGCACAGATCCCTTGATTCCCTTAGTATCCAAAAACCTATCAATCTCTCTCTTGGATATACCCAATGATTGAGCATCCACATCTCTAGAGTCACAGAGAGATACAGCACTGAAAAAGGCCCTTCGGCCCACCGTGTCTGTGCCCACCAACAACCACCCATTTATACTAATCCTACATTCATCCCATATTCCCTACCACATTCCCACCATTCTCCTACCACCTATCTACACTAGCGGCAATTTACAATGGTCAATTTACCAATCAACCTGCAAGTCTTTGGCTGTGGGAGGAAACTGGAGCACCCGGCGGAAACCCAAGCGGTCACAGAGAAAACTTGCAAACTCTGCACAGGCAATACCCTGAGCGGAGCCGATGTCACTGGAGCTGTGAGGCTGCGGTGCTAACCACTGCGCGTAGAGAATTCCAAAGATTCACAATACTTTGAGTGAAAAGAAATTCTCCTCTTCTCAGTCCAAAATGATGGAGCCATTTATACTGAGACTGTGATTCCTAGTTCTAGATTCCCCAGCCAGAGGAATCATCCTCCCAGCACTTACCCTGTTAAATACCTTAAGATTTTTAGGTGCCAGTAAGATTACCTCTCACTCTTCTAAATTCTGAGGAATATCGGCCTCGTCTACTCAATCTCTTCTTATAGGACAATCCCCTCATCCCAGGAAGCAATGGAGTGACACTTTGATACACTTCCTTTAAGGCAAGTATATCCTTCCTTAGATAAGGGGACCAAAACTGTGCACAGTGCTCCAGGTGTGATCTCACCAAGGCTCTGTCTAATTGTAGTCAAACTTCTTTATTCTTATAAAAACTCTTCACAATGTTGAACACAACTATTAACTGCCCCATTAACATCTCTGCTCTAAGAAGAAGGACCCCAGCTTCACACACCTATTCTTTCCACATTAGCTGAATTCCTGCATCTCTGATACATTCTAGTAAATCTCCTCTGCGCCCTCTCTAAGGCCTTGACATTCCTGCTAAAGTGTGGAGCATGGAATTAGACTCAATGCTCCAGCTGAGGCCTATAACCAGTGAGATTTATAAAGGTTCAGCCTCAATTCCTTGTCTGTGTCCCGGACTCCCATTTCTGGTTTCTGACTCAATGTCGGCTCTGAGCTGTTGAAACTGCCTGAAGAAACATTTCCACCCAACAAAGCGCTCGGAATGTGAGAAGGGACAAAGTGAGTGACCAAGTACATTAACTCCAAGTAAAACTCCACCTTGTAGTGAAAACACTCGAAACACAACGGCTCTTTTAAGAGCCACCCACAATCTCTCTGAAAAAGCTGCACCAACATCTCTCTAGAATTGGTTTATTTAATTGGTTTTAATGCTCAGTCACCCTCTGGAACTTTCTCACTGTCTTTGTGTTTTCTGTTTCAATCTGGTATGAAGATTCTGGGAAGATGAGGGGCGGCACAGTGGCGCAGTGGTTAGCACCGCAGCCTCACAGCTCCCGGGACCCGGGTTCAATTCTGGGTGCTGCTTGTGTGGAGTTTGCAAGTTCTCCCTGTGTCTGCGTGGGTTTTTTCCGGGTGCTCCGGTTTCCTCCCACATGCCAAAGACTTGCAGGTTGATAGGTTAATTAGCCATTATAAATTGCCCCCAGTATAGGTAGGTGGCAGGGAAATATCGGGACAGGTGGGGATGTGGTAGGAATATGGGATTACTGTAGGATCAGTATGAATGGGTGGTTGATGTTTGGCACAGACTCGAAGGGCCTGCTTCAGTGCTGTTTCTCTAAACTAAATCTAAACTGGCTGGGAGGATCTTTGTGGTTTTCCTGCAGAAACACAAAACAAAGTCTCTTTTCAGAGTCACCCACCGCCTCATGGGGACAGCAGTGACATGGGAACGGGAGCTGGGGTGTGTTTTCTGCCGGAAATATCAGTTAATGATTTATGTTGTTCTCTCGTTATATTCCAATCTCTGAATTGAGCCTTTCCACCGCACCAGGGTTATGGGGAGAGTTTTCATCGTTTCTTTTCCAAACGTACAGACGATGTTATAAAGTTGCTGATTTATCCAGATGGCGGATTCTCCCCTCACAGTGAAAAGTAACATCGCACCTTCACATCTGCCCATTGTTTTATAATTGAATAATTAGACAAATGGAATTATTTGTGATGTTATTTCCCCCGAGACGGTGTTTCCTGCAGTGAAACTGATCAGTTTCAGCTCAGTCATTCAGGGACCTGGAATTCCTGCGGTTTGAGCCCGCTGGAACCCCAGCCCACTTCTGATTGGTCACCTTCTTCTCATAAAGTCAGTGACAGCACATGAGGAGGCCATTCCACCCATGAAGTCCATGTCGGGTTTCCAATCTGTTCAGTCCCCGACTCGATCCCCAAAGCCCTGCATAATCCCTTTGAGTCAAAATGACCGTGGTAAGACTCAAACCTGCAATCTTCTGATAACAACATGGAATATACCGAAGTCAAATGCCTTATCCATTAGGCCACACGGCCATTAGCTCACATGAATGATTGAATCAGAGAACCTCGAAGCACAAATTACAGCAAATCATTGGCTGAACCTGTCAACCTGGCACAATATTTGAATTTGTGAAAGCCGCCAATTTCACTGTGGAAAAGAAGTGATCCACTGGAAAAGTACATAAAAATCTATTTTCCCATCACGATTTAAAAAAAAGCTTTTAAAACACAATTCTGCTTTTACCGACTCAAATTGCTGGTGCTATTTTATGAACAGCTTTATTTTGCCAATTGTTGTCAACTTCTCATCCGTAACTGACAGGAAAAGACTCCGTTCAGCAATCTTTAACACGACAAATAACTCAAACTCGGTGTGGAAATAATAAATTACAGACTATTGGTAATTCCCCTTCACACAGGCTTCAGGGGGACAGTGAGAAGCCACGGAAATAGTTGCTTCATCCTTTTAAAAGGTTCCCATTCTGTCCTGTAACTGACATGTTGGAATCAGATTTGTATTTAACAAGTTATTTCGTTGAAAGCAAAATCCTCAACGGACCAGCTGGGAATCTGGGAATCACTGAAGTAAAATAAAAGGCTTTTGATTGAGAAGACGGGACCTTCTCACCAGCATCCGGGTTACATTCTCCTCACATCCTTACACAGTGAGCAGCTCTTTCCCTCGAGAAATAGACAGCAGCAGTTGCAAGTTCAGTAAAAGGATCGGTTCATTGAGACAAGTTTCTGAGTGACAGGTGGTGCTGAATATTAATACAAGAAGGTCCTGGAATAGGAAACAAGTGTCCAGAGTGGGGTCTGAAATCAGGACAGGGAAATGGCCAGCACTGACACAGATCATTTCATTATTACATTGATATCTGACTGTCTATAAGGAGAAGCGAGTTAAACACATGATGGTGAAAGGAATGGAAGATGACGTTGGTTGTTCCAGATGAAGAGGGATAGACAGAGGTGTGGGTACAGCAGACTGCAGACAGTAATCAGCCCTTTCAGATACTGTGGGTGCATCTGAAAAGAGCCTTTGGGTATTTGATAAAATCCTGGCAGATTGACTTGGTTTTGGTGCCCGGAGCGCTGGTTTTCTTGGGCAGCAGCACGGCCTGGATATTCGACAGCACCCTGCCCTCAGTGTCCTGGAATCAAAAGCAAGTGTCCAGAGTGGGGCCTGAAATCAGGATAGGGGAAAAAGCTCTTTGTTTAATAACCCTCAAATAGCTACCTTGTCAGGTTACTAATGTTTTAGTTAGTGTAATTTATGAATAATTACTAATTAGAAAGTGCTGTTTGGACAGAGTGTAAAGCTGTGAGTTGATGTGTGAGGGACTTCACTGACTAGGGGAAGGAGGTGCACTTTGGTCTCTTTTCTTTTCTGCCTTTTCAGCCTTCATGGTACAGGGGAAGAAGCTGATCGGTGAGTAACTGGTAAATTATTCTACTTATTACACTTATTACACGAGCAATAATACGTTTGTAAAGCTAAGTAATGGCAGGGCAGCTCTTAAAGTAAAAGTTCGAAATTGGGGGAAGGCAAATTTTACAAAGCTGAGAGGTGATTTGGTGGATGTGGACTGGATACAACTACTTGAAGGAAAACCCAAGGATGTTTTAACAGTCCATTAAGAGCAAGAGGATAACCAAGGAAAGTGTATGGCCTATCAGAGATGTACAAGGGAACTTCTGTGTGGATCCAGAAGATGTGGGCGGGGTTCTGAATGAGTTTTTTGTCTCTGCCTTCACAAAGGAGAGGGATGATGCAGACATTGTAGTAAAAGAAGAGGAGTGTGAAATATTAGATACGATAAGCATAATCAGAGTGGAAGTACTAGAGGGTCTGACATCCTTGAAAATGAATAAATCACTAGCGCCAGATGGTTTGCATCTGAGGTTGTTAAAGGAAGCCAGGGAGGAAATAGTGGATGCGCTGAGGATCATCTTCAAATCCTCACTGGATATGGGGGAGGTGCCGGAGGATTGGAGGTCTGCGAACGTTGTACTATTATTTTAAAAGGATGTGAGGGATAGGCCAAATAATTATAGACCGGTCAGTCTGACCTCGGTGGTGGGTAAATTATTAGAATCAATTCTGAGGGACAGGATAAACTACCACTTAGAAAGACATGGATTAATCAGGGATAGTCAGCATGGATTTGTTAAGGGAAGGTCATGTCTGACTAACTTGATTGAGATTTTTGAGGAAGTAACAAGGAGCATTGATGAGGATAGTGCGGTGGATGTGGTTTACATGGATTTTAGTAAGGCATTTGATAAGGTCCCACATGGCAGTCTGGTCTGTAAAATGAAAGCCCGTGGGATACAGGGGAATGTGGCAGGTTGGATCCAAAATTGACTCAGTGGCAGGAAACAAAGGATAGTAGTCAACGGATGTTTTTGCGAATGGAAAGCCGTTTTCAGTGGCGTTCCACAGGGCTCAGTGTTGGGTCCCTTGCTGTTTGCGGTACATATTAATTATTTGGAATTAAATGTGGGAGCTATGATTGGGAAATTTGCTGATGACACAAAAATTGGCCGTGTAATTGATAGTGAGGAGGATAGCTGTCGACTTAAGAATGATATGAATGGATTAGTTGAGTGGGCGGAAAAGTGGCAAATGGAATTCAATCTGGAGAAGTGTGAGGGAATGCATTTGGGCAGGGCAAACAAAGCAAGGGAATACACAATAAACGGGAAGATATTGAGAGGGGTAGACGAAGTGAGAGACTTTGGAGTGCATGTCCACAGGTCCATGAAAGTGACAGGATAGGTAGATAGAGTGGTGAAGAAGGCATATGGAATGCTTTCCTTTCTTGGTCGACAAAAGCAGGGATGTAATGCGAGAACTGTTTAAAACGGTGGTATGGCCACAGCTGGATTGTTGCGTACAGTTCTGGTCATCACATTACAGAAAGGACATAATTGCTGTGGAGAGAGTACAGAGGAGATTTACAAGAATGATACCGTGGGTGGCTCTGAAAAGAACCTTTGGGTATTTGATAAAATCCTGGCAGATTGCCTTGGTTTTGGTGCCCGGAGTGCTGGTTTTCTTGGGCAGCAGCATGGCCTAGATATTAGGCAGCACCCAGCCCTGAGTGATGGTCACCCCTCCCAGCAGCTTGGTGAGCTCCGTGTCATTCTGGACAGCCAGCTGTCGGTGTCTGAGGATGTTGCGGGTCTTCTTGTTGTCCTGGGCCACGTTACTGGCCAACTCGAGGATTTCAGCGGTGAGATACTTGAGCACAGCAGCCAGATAGACCGGGGCTCCGGCACCCACACGCTCAGCATAGTTGCCTTTCTCAGGAGCCTGTGAACACGGCCCACCGCGAACTGCAGTTCAGCCCGGGAGGAGCGAGACTTGGCCTTGGACCGAGCTTTCCCGCCGGTCTTTCCTCTTCCAGACTTTTCTATTCCAAAAATATACTTGAGGACATTCCGTGCAGACCACTGCCTGATGGATTGGTGGTCAAAGGTGTTTTTCCACACAAACATTTCCACGAAGGCACAGTCCAACTGGATGGAGCGTTCCGTGGCAATGTGACCAGATCCATCCTTCGCAACACCGGGGTCAGATAGAACCTCAGCACGTAGTGACACTTGGTGTTTGCATACTGGGGCTCTACGCACAGCTTGATGCAGCCACATACTAAGGTGGCCATCAGGTTGAGGGCGACGTTGAGTACATTTTTTCGCCTTCATCCAGAGGTTTGAACATCGTGTCCCTCCGGACCCTGTCCATTTTGCATCTTCAGATAAAGTGGGAAATGGCTCGGGTGATCGCCACAGCGCAGGAGTGGGGTATGGGCCAGACCTGCGTCACAGACAGCAACAACGTGAGCACCTTGCACCTGATGACCAGGTTCTTACCCGTAATGGAGAGAGATCGCTGCTCCCACATGCTCAATTTATGTTGTACCCTGGCTACTCACTCCTCCCAGGTTTTGGTGCACGTCCCGGCCCTTACAAACCATATCCCCAGCACCTTCAGGTCGTCTGACCTTACGGTGAAGGGGACAAAGGATCGGTCAGCCCAGTTCCCAAGGAACATGGCCTCGCTCTTGCCATGGTTAACATTGGCTCCCGAATCCAGTTCGAACTGGTCGCAGATGCTCATCAGTCTGCGAATGGACTGCAGATCCGATCAGACCACAGCAACATCATCCATGTGCAGGGAGGCTTTGACCTGAGTGACTCCACTGCCTGAGATTGTCACCCCTCTTATGCCCGCATCCTTCCTTATAGACTCAGCAAAGGGTTCGATACAGCAAACACACAAGGCAGGGGAAAGAGGACAGCCCTGTCTGACTCCTGATTTGATTGGAAACTTTATGATTCCCACCCAATTTTTTGGACTGTACTACTGATGTTTGTGTAGAGCAGTTTGATCCAATTGCAGATTCCCTTCCCAAACCCCATTTTGGAAAGAACGTCCATCATGTGTGTGTGCGATATCCTGTCAAAAGCCTTCTCCTGGTCCAGGCTGATGAGGCAGGTGTCCACCCTCGTGACCCGTACAGAGGAGATCGTATCCCTGATTAGCACGACACTATCAGAGATCTTCCTGCTGGGTACAGTACAGATCTGGTCAGGGTGAATCACCAACTCCAGAGCAGACTTGACTCGACTGGCGATGACTTTGGACAGGATCCTGTAGTTTACATTAAGCAGTGAGATGGGCTGCCAATTTCTGATTTCTGCCCTCTCCCCCTTCTGCTTGTAGATGAGGGCGATGATGCCTTTCCTCATGGATTCTGACATGCTGCCGGCCAGGAGCATACTCTCGTACACTTCCAGCAGGTCTGGGCTGACCCAGTACCACAGGGCCGAATACAACTCAACTGGTGAGCCGTCGCTTCCGGGAGTTTTCTTCGTCTCAAAAGACTTGATGGCCTTTGTCAGCTTGTCCAGAGTAAGCGGTTTGTCCAGATTCTCCTGCATGCTGTCATCTAAGACCTCTGTGATAGATGACAGGAAGGACTGGGAGGACGTGCTGTCCATAGACTTCACGTCTTGCAGCCCAGCATTCAAGGATTTGCTAATCCTTAGTATGTCGGACTGCGAAGACGTTACCGAGCCATCCTCTTCCTTCAGGCTGCTGATCACAGAGTTCTCTCTGTGTACCTTTTGGAAGAAGAAACGTGAGCACATCTCATCCTGCTCAATGGAGCGGACTCTGGACTGGAAGATGATCTTGGAGGCCTCCATGGCCAAGAGCGAGGCCTGCTGGCTCTTCACCTCTTGGAAATCCTCCTTGTCCTCAACCCCCATCGACTGCAGCCAGAGCAGATTTTGCATTCTTTTCTGGAGTCGGGAAATTTCCCTCTGTCTCTCTCTCACCCTCTGAACACCTTTGGAGATAAAGAACCTCTTGATGTTCTCCTTGATCACTTCCCACCAGTTCACCGGATACTCAAAGAGGGTCTCACTGTTCTCCAACTTTTTCAATCTCTTTTGAGTTCCTCAATGTTCTCTGGGGTTAGCAGTGTAGCATTGAGCTTCCATGTCCCCCTGCCAACCGGCTGGTCATCCTGTCAGTGACAGTCAACCAGTAAGAGGCAGTGGTCGGAGAAGAACACCGGCTTGACGTTGGTGGATCTGACCGTGAAAGCAGGGGACACATACAGGAAGTCAATCCTGGAACGGGCAGACCCGTCCGATCTTGACCAGGTGTATCTACGCTGCTCTCTGTCTGCAGGTTTGCTGAAGACATTGTGCAGTTTGGCATTTTTTACTGTTTCATTTAAGAATCTGGGCGGAGCGTCCAGTTTTCTGTCGTCACTGCCAGATCGTCCAGCTGCATCAATGATGCAGTTGAAGTCACCTCCAAGAATGACCGGCCTGGATGTCGTCAGCAGCAGTGGGAGTTGCTGGAGGATGGTCAGCCACTCACTGTATTGGACCGGGCATACACGTTGCTTAACTGGAGCGGAGCATTGTTGTGCATTACATCTGCTACGAGAAGGCGACCGCCCACCAGCATCTTAACTTCAGAGATGGTTAAATTGCCTCCCCACAGCAGAATCCCCAGGCCGGAGGAACAGGAATCATTTCCCCTGGACCAGATCGATGTCCCATGGGATCACCATCGTGACCATTGCCTGTAAGTGTTGCGGTGCACGATTCCACACTCCTGACAAAACAGTATGCCGGCTTTGACCTTTACGAAGTAATCCAAGGTTGAAACACATCACGTGGTAGATTTAACACAGTGCATGTTAATCGAAGCAACCTTTATATCCACTATAAAGTTGGGTGCTGCTTACCACACCAGGTGTCTTTGCTAGTCCCAGTGCTTGAGTATGTTCCTGCATACCCATAGTGTACGCAAGCTGTTTCACATTCGTTGAGCCCAGAAACCCCTCATGGTTATTCATGAGGGTTTTGTTCCACTGGGGTGACATCGGCGGGTGGGGGTGGGTCTTGTAGGCAGCAAGGCTTGGGTTGTCCTCTGCTGTTGGTGTCTTTCCCCTCGGTCGCTCCTCGAGTGACATCACTGTTCCAGACTTCCCGGAGCTGGAGCTGGAGTGCGCAGGACACTTCGCTGCTCTCGGTCTCCCGGAGCTGGGGTGCACAGAGCATCTCCTTGGGTTCCATGCTTTTGGTTTGGGGTGCGCTGGGTGTGTCACAACTTCCAGTGCCCCGGAGCTGGGGGTTTTATCTTCCAGCTCCTTTGAGTTCTGCTGCTTCTTTTGGAGGTGCCATCGTTCCGGCCCTTCCTCGTCCAGTGAGGAGGAGCTGCTGTAGTCTGTCTCAGACGGTAGCCTCCTCTTGCCACTGGTTTTTAGGTGGTGACCTGTTCTTTTTTTGGAGGTTTTTTCTTTGTGGTTTTCCTTTGTACCACCTGCCACTGATCTGTTTGTCCATCTGCTGCCTCCTCCTCCATTAATTCTGTCTGGAGAGGAGGAGTTTCCAGGCACGGAGTAGGTGTTGGGTCGCTGGTTGCAGCTGCCTCCCCTTTCTTCTCTTTCTCAGATAGACTTTCATCGCTGTGGGGAGGATTGCTTGTTTCCCTCCCAGTACCAGACATGTTCACCATTCCTTAACCCGGCCTTTCCTTGGTCCATGCTGCCTGAGCATAACTAAGGCAGCGTTTGGGCAGGTTTTGTACAGGTGGCCTGCCCCACCACACAGGTTGCAGTACTTACAATGTTTACAGTCCTTGGTCTGATGGCCTTCCTTCTTGCAGTTCTTGCTGACGACTGTGCTGCAGTTAGCTGCCACGTGACCAGATTTGCCGCAGGTACGACAAACTCTGGGCTGCTCCGCATAGACCATGAAGCCTCGACTTCCCCCGAAAGCGAAGCTGGAGGGAGGATGGATGATGGCTCCGTTGGCAACGGCCTTCAAGGTCACCTTGACCTGCCGCTTGCTGGTCCAATTCCCAAATGGGTCCTTGACATCAGTGCTGCCGCCGGCCACCTCAACATACCTGGCGAGGAAGGTGAGTACATCCACGACAGGAACATGGGGTTGTAGAGGTGGCTTCTCACCACCCGGTCACGTTGCGATGGCAGTGTGAAGAGCGGCTCCACTGTGAGGATGGACAGCGGCGCCTGGTTTCCCTTCTCCTTGAACACCTTCAGGAACTTGATGCATCCGCTACGTACTTGGACGTCACGTCAAAATATCCACTGCTGGGGAAGTCCTGCAGGCAGAAGATGTTTACAGCTTGGAATCCACAGCAATCAATAAGGATTTTCTTAATGAAGAAGGTACGATCAACAGGTGCATCTCCATCATTATCCTTCACTGCCACCCGAACATGGTTACACACTCCCTGGCCTGAATTTACAGAATTGGTTTCAGCCATTCTACTCAAAAACTTACCTGAGACAGGATCATGGTCTCTCCCCTGCTCCTCTTCCAGACATTTCCACAATCTCACAAATACTTTCACAAAGAGTGAGGAATTCCTCCCGCACTTCCCTGCTTTATCTTCTGGAGGAATGCAGTCCGGCTACTTCTGATTGGTTACTGTCTGCTGAATCTCATTGGCTGGTTCATGTCACCAATCAGGTAGCTGCTATTTTGCCGATTATCAAAGGGCAATGAGAAAATGGGGCGGAGAATGACAAATTGTCAGAGCTGAAATCCATTCTCAAATCTGAAAAGCCCGCCAAAATATTTGTAAAACAAGGAACAGCTGAAATATAATAAATAATATCGTCTAAAGAGTAAAATGTATTTCACTCTCTCCTGATATTGTGGTTCTCCTCATTTGTCCGTCACAGACACCAGACTTACTTTCCATCCGGGAACAGAGCAGAGAGGAGCAGACCTGTGGGGAGAACACCGAGAGTGGAGCTGATAAATTGAGCCCAAGGATCGTGGCCCACTCCCTTCCGGGAGTGGAGCAGACCTGTGTGGGAGAACGGAGGACATAGGTGAGGTTTTAAATGATTTCTTTTCATCTGTGTTCACTATGGAGAAGGACAATGTATGTGTAGTGATCAGGGAGGGGGATTGTGATATACTTGAACATATTAGCATTAAAAGGGAGGAAGTATTAGCAGTTTTAGTGGGCTGAAAAGTGGATAAATCCTCAGGCCCAGATGAGATGTATCCCAGGCTGTTATGTGAGGCAAGGGAGGAAATAGCAGGGGCTCTGACACAAATTTTCAAATCCTCTCTGGCCACAGGAGAGGTACCAGAGGATTGGAGGACAGCAAATGTGGTTCCTTTATTCAAGAAGGGTAGCAGGGATAAACCAGGTAATTACAGGCTGGTGAGTCTAACATCAGTGGTAGGGAAACTATATTGGGAAAAATTCTGAGGGACAGGATTAATCTCCACTTGGAGAGGCAGGGATTAATCAGCGATAGTCAGCATGGCTTTGTCAGGGGGAGAGCGTGTCTAACTGACTTGATTGAATTTTTCGAGGCGGTGACTAGATGTGTAGATGAGGGTCAAGCAGTTGATGTAGTCTACATGGACTTCACTAAGGCTTTTGATAAGGTCCCACATGGGAGATTGGTTAAGATGGTAAGAGCCCATGGGATACAGGCCAATTGGGCAAATTCGATCCAAAATTAGCTTAGTGGCAGGAGGCAGAGGGTAATGGTCAAGGGTTGTTTTTGCGAGTGGAAGACTGTGACCAGGGATCGGTGCCAGGACCCTTGCTGTTTTTAGTGGACATTAATGATTTAGAAGTGAATACAGCAGGTATGATAAGTAAGTTTGCAGATGACATGAAAATTGGTGGTATCATAAATAATAAGGAGGAACGCCTTCGATTGCAGGACAATATAGATGGGCTGGTAAGATGGGCGGAGCAGAGGCAAATGGAATTCAATCCTGAGAAGTGTGAGGCCTTGCATTTTGGGAGGACTAATAAGGCAAGGGAATATACAATGGATGGTAGGACACTAGGAAGTACAGAGGGTCAGACGGACCTTGGTGTACTTGTCATAGATCACTGAAGGCAGCAGCACAGCTCGATAAGCTGGTTAGGAAGGCAGATGGGATAGTTGCCTTTATTAGCCGAGGCATATAATATAAGAGCAGGGAGGTTATGATGGAGCTGTATAAAATGCTGGTTAGGCCACAGCTGGAGTACTGTGTACAGGTCTGGGCACCATACTACAGGAGGGATGTGATTGCCCCAGAGAGGGTGCAGAGGAGATTCACCAGGATGTTGCCTGGGCTGGAGCATTTCAGCTATGAAGGGAGACTGAAAAGGCTAGGGTTGTTTTCCTTAGAGCAGAGAAGGCTGAGGAGGGACATGATTGAGGTATACAAAATTATGAGGAGCATTGATAGTTTAGATAGGAAGAAACGTTTTGCTCAGCGGAGGGGTCAATAACCAGGGGGCATAGATTTAAGATAAGGGGCAGGAGGTTCAGAGGGGATTTGAGGACATTTTGTTACATTCAGAGGGTGGTTCGAATCTAGAAAACACTACCTGAAGAGGTGGTAGAGGCAGGGACCATCACAATATTTAAATAGTATTTCAATGAGCACTTGAAATGCCATAGGATGCAAGGCTGGAAAATGGGATTAGAATAGTTAGGTGCTTGATGGCCGGCACAGACACGATGGGCTGAAGGGCCTGTTTCTGTGCTGTTTAACTTTATGACTCTCTGACTTGCTTTTAAAATCCGGTCTGTATTCGGGTTTATTGTCCCTTCTATTTGACACTGTCTGTAACGGGCGGGTATAAAGCCCCATTCACAGCATTCCGTAACGGGACACATTCCAGCACAATCTGTGTAAAGAAAACACATCACAGATTATAGATTGATGGCTGGTGACAGGAGCTGCCAAGGGAGCTAAACCTGAGCCCAGACTTCTGGTGTAAGAAGTAAAAGTGACATTAAGGTTGTTACACTCCCAGCGGTTTATGGTTAATGAATTAATATTCTCCAATAAGTAAACAAACTGGAAAAAGAGAAATGAGTGACTGAAGACTGAGCCATTCCCTTTAAATCAGCTCTTACTGACCACAGTCTGGGAAGAGGCAGAACATGAACGGGTCAGACAAGAAAACGACAAAAGATCAGGGAGCATTGTTCAGTTTAAATCACACAGAGTGAATCGGGAGACAAATATTCTGCTGGGGAGTGAAACTGCATTTCCCAGAAACTTACCACCGGATAGAAAAACGATTCAAAAATGGAATCACAATCTGCCGGAAAAATATTTAACGTTAAAAGCCATAAATTCAAAATATCGTTCACAAACGAATTCATGAGGCTCATGGCCCTGGAGGAGATGGTGGTGTCGGGGTGAACCTGCTTCATCACTTTGTTGATGTAGATGGAGTAACTCTCCTTCCTCGACTTTGACAACCCTTCCATTCCATTTTCCATACCATGTACATTTTACAGCAAACCCATATTTGGTGTATACAGCCCGAGGGGTTTCCCATGGGTCCAGCCCATCAGTTCATTTTGGTGGGAGGACCTTACACAGAGGTCTTTCCCCATTGAGACTTTGCAGCGGCTGCCCCAAGCTTTAGTGCGCCCACAGCATGTAGTCCTGGACCTTGGAATGTGCCAGTCTGCAACACTCGGTCGTGGACAACTCTTTCCACTGGAAGAAGAGCAAGTTTCGAGCAGACCAAAGAGCGTCTTTCACTGAATTGATGGTCATTCAGCAGCAGTTGATGTTTATCTCAGTGTGTGTCCCTGGGAACAGCCCGGAGAGCACAGACTCCTGTGTTACAGAGCTGCTTGACATGAACCTCGACAAAAACCACTGCATCTCTTTCCACACCTGCTTTGCAAAGGCACATTCCAGAAGGAGGTGGGCAACTGTCTCTTCCCCACCACAGCCACCTCGAGGGCAGCGTGTGGAGGCTGTGAGATTCTGGGCATGCAGGAAAGATCTGACAGGGAGGGCCCTTCTCACCACCAGCCAAGCTACATCTTGGTGATTGTTTGAAAGTTATGGCGATGAGCTATGTTTCTATGTTCCTAACTTCACATCATCGGTGAGGGACAGCCTCAGGCCGACTTGGTGGGTGGTGCAAACAGATATCACTGCTTCTGATCTTCACCAGAACAGAGAGTGAGATGTAACATTGATCATCAAACAGACTGTGAGAGAATACAACAGAATAAAACACATGGAGAGACACTGTGGAATAACAAATTGATTTGATTGGAATGTTGAATTTTGATTGGAATGGATAAAACAGCAGAAACAGCTGATTAAATTGGGATTCTCATCATTATATTGATCTGGGACAGACAAGAGCAACTGATTGAAAGAAGGGAAGAAGGAATAAAAGAAAGGATGGAACTGTTCACTTGTTTCAGTTTTTTCACTCGCCCATCAATGCTGGATAAAAAAAAATGCAAATAACAGAGAATTTCAACAAAAAGGGAGATTAAATGCTGTCGAAACCTTGGATCGAAGGATGCCCTAACATATCACCTGTTTAACTGTCTCCTCACTGGGGGATTTCAATCAGTGAGCAATATTATTCACTACTTTTCTTTTGTTAAATGAACCCAGAACTGTCACTTGGTGTTAATATCTGTATTTCAACTCCTGAATAATAAAATTGTGAGTTTCTTGATATTTTTTGGACACATTTCCTGCTGAAAGAACTAAGAACTCTTTTCTAATTTACACAACACTATATACACGCTCATCAAGCCTCCTAAACTAGCATCCTTGGTGCTGCTCTCTCTTCTCCCAAACCTCATCTCATGTGACTGTTACATCATCGCTCTGACAGTGGGAGGGGTTGTTCCCACTGTATATTTTATTTTTTATTCAGAGATACAACAATGAAACAGGCCCTTCGGCCCACCAAGTCTGTGCCGACCAACAACCACCCATTTATACTAACCCTGCAATAATCCCATATTCCCTACCACCTACCTACACTAGAGACAATTTACAATGGCCTATTTACCTATCAACCTGCAAGTCTTGGGCTGTGGGAGGAAACCAGAGCACCCGGCAAAAACCCACACGGTCACAGGGAGAATTTGCAAACTCCACACAGGCAGTACCCAGAGTCAAACCTTGGTCCATGGAGCTGTGAGGCTGCGGTGTTAACCACTGCACCACTGTGTCTTCAGCATTAATCCTTCACATCCTTATATTTCACTGTAAGTAAAAAAAAATGGTTAGAGGGAACTTCCTTCATTTATTGAAACATCAACAGCCGCCAGTTAAAAATCAACTCAATCCCATCAGAGAGAGAGAGAGAGACTTGCAGCTGGGAGGTCAATTTCAGTGTAAGTTAAAAGTTAATTCCCTTTTGTTTTCGGAGGACCAGGGGACTGCTGGGTAAGGAAAAACTATATATTTGGGTGGTGGCTGGACCCGAGAGACTACACTTGTAGTGTCTCCCACCCACCCTCCTCTTCTAACCAAAAGAAAAGGACACTGGTGTGTTGATAAGGTAAGCTTTTTATTTAAAAAGTTCTGTCCGTTGGATTGGTAAGCTAACAAGTTTTGACTTTTCTTTTTGGTTTTTCAGTAGATTTGTTGGGAATTTAGAATAGTGGGAATGGAGGTTAAGGCAGTTGTATGTTCCTCCTGCAGAATGTGGGAGGTAAGGGTCGCCAAGAGTGTCCCTGCTGACTGCATCTGCGGGAAGTGCACCCAACTCCAGCTCCTCGAGAACCGCGTTAGGGAACTGGAGCTGGAGCTGGATGAACTTTGGATCATTCGGGAGGTGGAGGCGGTTATTGAGAGGAGTTATGGGGAGGTAGTCACACCTCAGGTAAAAGAAGTAGGTAGATGGGTTACCGTCAGGGGAAGGAGAGGGAACCAGCAGGCAGTGCAGGGATCCCCTGTGGACGTTTCCCTCAACAACAGGTATACCATTTTGGATACTGTTGCGGGGGACGACTTACCAGGGCTAAGCAATGGGGTACAGGTATCTGGCACAGAGTCTGTCCCTGTTGCTCAGAAGGGAAGGGGGAAGAGGAGCCGAGCATTCGTCATTGGGGACTCCATAGTTAGGGGAACAGATAGGAGGTTCTGTGGGAACGAGAGAGACTCATGGTTGGTGTGCTGCCTCCCAGGTGCCAGGGTTCGTGATGTCTCGGATCGTGTTTTTGGGATCCTTAAGGGGGAGGGGGAGCAGCCCCAAGTCGTGGTCCACATAGGCACCAACGACATAGGTAGGAAGAGAGATGGGGATTTAAGACAGAAATTCAGGGAGCTAGGGTGGAAGCTCAGAGCGAGAACAAACAGTGTCGTTATCTCTGGGTTGTTGCCCGTGCCACGTGATAGCGAAGCGAGGAATCGGGAGAGAGAGGAGTTGAACACGTGGCTGCAGGGATGGTGCAGGAGGGAGGGTTCTGGTTTCCTGGATAATTGGGGCTCTTTCTGGGGTAGGTGGGACCTCTGCAAAAAGGATGGTCTTCACCTGAAACAGAGGGGAACCAATATCCTGGGGGGGAGATTTGCTAGTGCTCTTCGCGGGGGGGGGGGGGGGGGAGGTTTAAACGAATTCAGCAGGGGAATGGGAACCTAAATTGTAGTTCCAGTGTACAGGATGTTGAGAATAGTAAGGTCAGGGAAAAGGTTACAAGGACGCAAGAGGGCACTGGCAAGCAAGAACTTGGTTTAAAGTGTGTCTACTTCAATGCCAGGAGCATCCGGAATAAGGTGGGTGAGCTTGCAGCATGGGTTGGTACCAGGGATCTCGATGTAGTGGCCATTTCGGAGACATGGGTAGTGCAGGGGCAGGAATGGATGTTGCAGGTTCCGGGATTTAGATGTTTCTGTAAGAACAGAGAAGATGGTAAAAGAGGGGGGGGGGGGTGTGGCATTGTTAATCAAGGAGAGTATTACAGCGACAGAAAGGACGTTTGAGGACTCGTCTACTGAGGTAGTATGGGCCGAGGTTAGAAACAGGAGAGGTGAGGTCACCCTGTTGGGAGTCTTCTATCGACCACCGAATAGTTCCAGAGATGTAGAGGAAAGGATAGCGAAGATGATTCTCGACAGGGGCGAGAGTAACAGGGTAGTTGTTATGGGGGACTTTAACTTTCCAAATATTGACTGCAAATACGATAGTTTGAGTACTTTAGATGGGTCAGTTTTTGTCCAGTGTGTGCAGGAGGGTTTTCTGACACAGTATGTAGACAGGCCAACCAGGGGCGATGCCACACTGGATTTGGTACTGGGTAATGAACCCGGCCAGGTGTTAGATTTAGATGTAGGTGAGCACTTTGGTGACAGTGATCACTATTCGGTTAGGTTTACATTAGCGATGGGCAGGGACAGGTATATACTGCAGGGCAAGAATTATAACTGGGGGAAAGGAAATTATGATGCGATTAGGCAAGATTTAGGATGCGTAGGATGGGGAAGGAAACTGCAGGGGATGGGAACAATCGAAATGTGGAGCTTATTCAAGGAGCAGCTATTGCGTGTCCTTGATAAGTATGTACCTGTCAGGCAGGGAGGAAGTGGTCGAGCGAATGAGCCGTGGTTTACTAAAGAAGTTGAAGCGCTTGTCAAGAGGAAGAAGAAGGCTTATGTTGGGATGAGACGTGAAGGCTCAGTTTGGGCGCTTGAGACATACAAGCTAGCCAGGAAGGATCTAAAGGGAGAGCTAAGAAGAGCAAGGAGAGGACACGAGAAGTCATTGGCGGATAGGATCAGGGAAAACCCTAAGGCGTTCTATAGGTATATCAGGAATAAAAGAATGACTCGTGTTAGATTAGGGCCAATCAAGGATAGTAGTGGGAAGTTGTGTGTGGAATCAGAGGAGATAGGGGAAGAGTTAAACGAATATTTTTCGTCAGTATTTACAGTAGAGAAATAAAATGTTTTCGAGGAGAATACTGAGATTCAGACGACTGGGATAGATGGGATTGAGGTTCACAAGGAGGAGGTGTTAGCAATTTTGGAAAGTGTGAAAATAGATAAGTCCCCTGGGCCAGATGGGATTTATCCTAGGATTCTCTGGGAAGCCAGGGAGGAGATTGCAGAGCCTTTTTCCTTGATCTTTTTGTCGTCATTGTCGACAGGAATAGTGCCGGAAGACTGGAGGATAGTAAATGTTGTCCCCTTGTTCAAGAAGGGGAGTAGAGACAGCCCTGGTAATTATAGACCTGTGAGCCTTACTTCGGTTGTGGGTAAAATGTTGGAAAAGGTTATAAGAGACAGGATTTATAATCATCTTGAAAAGAATAAGTTCATTAGCGATAGTCAGCACGGTTTTGCGAAGGGTAGGTCGTGCCTCACAAACCTTATTGAGTTTTTCTAGAAGGTGACCAAACAGGTGGATGAGGGTATAGCAGTGGATGTGGTGTATATGGATTTCAGTAAGGCGTTCGATAAGGTTCCCCACGGTAGGCTATTGCAGAAAATACGGAAGTATGGGGTTGAAGGTGATTTAGAGCTTTGGATCAGAAATTGGCTAGCTGAAAGAAGACAGAGGGTGGTGGTTGATGGCAAATGTTCATCCTGGAGTTCAGTTACTAGTGGTGTACCGCAAGGATCTGTTTTGGGGCCACTGCTGTTTGTCATTTTTATAAATCACCTGGAAGAGGGTGTAGAAGGGTGGGTTAGTAAATTTGCGGATGACACTAAGGTCGGTGGAGTTGTGGATAGTGCCGAAGGATGTTGTAGGGTACAGAGGGACATAGATAGGCTGCAGAGCTGGGCTGAGAGATGGCAAATGGAGTTTAATGCGGAAAAGTGTGAGGTGATTCACTTTGGAAGGAGTAACAGGAATGCAGAGTACTGGGCTAATGGGAAGATTCTTGGTAGTGTAGATGAACAGAGAGATCTTGGTGTCCAGGTACATAAATCCCTGAAAGTTGCTACCCAGATTAATAGGGCTGTTAAGAAGGCATATTGTATGTTAGCTTTTATTAGTAGGGGGATCGAGTTTCGGAGCCACGAGGTCATGCTGCAGCTGTACAAAACTCTGGTGAGACCGCACCTTGAGTATTGCGTGCAGTTCTGGTCACCGCATTATAGGAAGGATGAGGAAGCTTTGGAAAGGGTGCAGAGGAGATTTCCTAGGATGTTGCCTGGTATGGAGGGAAGGACTTACGAGGAAAGGCTGAGGGACTTGAGGTTGTTTTCGTTGGAGAGAAGGAGGAGGAGAGGTGACTTAATAGAGACATATAAGATAATCATTGGGTTAGATAAGGTGGATAGTGAGAGTCTTTTTCCTCGGATGGTGATGGCAAACACGAGGGTACATAGCTTTAAGTTGAGGGGTGATAGATATAGGACAGATGTTAGAGGTAGTTTCTTTACTCAGAGAGTAATAGGGCGTGGAACGCCCTGCCTGCAACAGTGGTAGACTCGCCAACCTTAAGGGCATTTAAGTGGTCATTGGATAGATATATGGATGAAAATGGAATAGTGTAGGTCAGATGGTTTCACAAGTCGGCGCAACATCGAGGGCCGAAGGGCCTGTACTGCGCTGTAATGTTCTAATTCTAATTCTAAAAAGACTGTCAGAGAACTTCCTGCATCCAGTCCTGACCCTGTCACACACAGCAGCTGCTCACCCAGACCCCACTCTCATCAACACTGAACATTGTTACCGAGACCCTTCAAATACTGTTTATAAAAGGCAGAAAAGGTCAAAGTTAATCACAGCTGAATTGAGTAGAACAAGATTTAATATCTTCTCACTGTCTCTTGGTAACCACCGGACATAGGTTTTCTTATTTGGTTCCTTTTATTTTTCTTGTTCCTGATTGACTAATATTCCAAACCTTGGATCAATCCTCCTGCTTACGTCATGTACCAGTCTCAGTTACAAGCAACACATAACGACACAAACACTCCGAAACATACAACATGGTCACACTTTCCTTCAGTGAGATTAATGTCGAGCTGTTTTCCAGGTTGAATGCAACTGTGAACACATTTGTATCAAAGACGTTGCCTTTGGAGTATCAGCACTGAACTTCTGTACAAGGAGGAACAGCCATTCCAAACTCACATCCTTCACAAAGGCTGTTTTCTCCTGTGAATGAAATTCATCATGAAACTTGAATTCTAAATTCAAGTGACACTGATGTAAATGTTGAAACGGAAACTGATAAAGCCCATCACTGATGCAAAATAATGCTTGGTTGGGAGTTGAACCCACAATTGCCTAAATCGGTGCTTTAACCACTTAAGCTACAGAGCCAGTTAACAAATGGGGATACAAATGAAATCAGAGGTGGTTACTATTTATTCTTATACCACTTTTCCACAGGTCACAACATAAATTTTCACTTTTCCCACTTACTGATAGAGTCAATCATATACTCGATTTTTCACAGAATAGAAGATACTGACCAGGTGTCTTTAATGAACAACGAAATTATCAGTTTCTGATTGAACAACATTTAACTCGTCATGAATTAAAGTATAAATACTCAGGTGGAAATTTTAAAAGTTCCCTTTTTACCTTAACCGACTTTTAAAGTCCCTTTCTTACCTCAGCCTCACACACGCCCACACACATACACCGACCGGTTAACTGAAAAAAATAAAAGGGATTATTTTTTACAATTCAGAGCTCTGTTAAAGACAAAAAAAAACACTTGGACTGATTACTTGCTCATTTCTGAACAAATACGCAGATGAGATATGTTGTTTCAAAACTGGCGTAAAGTCTAATTCCCGAGTATACGTGGACAGGCCTCTAGGGTCTTCTAGAACAGTTTTTTAGAGGCAGTGTTGAGAATTAATTTTAGCAGGCTTTCTTCAAAGACAGGTGATGAGATGAATTGACACAGTGAACTTCTCACAGTCTTTTAAAGATTTGCTGCTAAACAAGCTGGGTTGTGGTCTTCTCTCCTTCCTTGACACTTCTTCAGATTAACTTTATCAGCTGCTCACTCCAGAAAGTAAAATACACTGACTGCTACAAACAAAAGCTTGTGATTTTGTGAGCGATAGGTGATTGCAAGTCTCTCTGGCTGTGTTTTTTTCTGTTGATTTTGCACTCAGGTTCCTTCTGAATCCATGTGTTTGCAGATCTTTGTGAGTGAGAGACATGGAGATGTGCTTAAAGATTTCCCAATAAATTATTCATATCTGCGTCTTGCTCCGAACTTTGTACAAGCACATTAATGTGGGAATCACACATATCAAGCCATCAAACCTTTCCACTAAATATTGAAAGGTGACAGTGTATATTGTGTTGAGGTTCCATTTATTCAGACACATCTGGTGTAAAAGTATCAGTGATCGAGACGTGACTCACACATGTAATGTATTTGTATATTATATTCATGATCTAATAATGTAAATAAACAATTCCTTGCACTTGCCACGCTTGGTGTATACTTTCTCTGCTGATGCCCCCTGAATATCTTTGAGAAAATGGTGATGACGATGAGATAAAAGTCTGTAAATATAGGCAGCAAACAGCAGCAGGGACTGAAGTGAACAAGATCAGCCAGCTCCTGGTGACCTACCTGTTCGGATGGTGGAGAATTTGGGTGGATTGTGTGAAGCCTGGGCCACACACTGTCTCCTCAGTTGAATGAGATGTTGCAGGGTCTTAGTGTGCATCAGATTCAAAGTGATTATTTGGGACAATATGGCAGAACTCATGGGATACATCGGAAGGCTAGGAACATATGAAAGGGCTCGAGAACGATTTAGTTGATATATTGAAAGAATGGACATGTTTTTCAGAGCTAATAACATATTGGAATGTGAAGATGAAAATAAAGAGGTCAAGACTCAGAATAAGGCAATTCAAGAAAGCAATTTTGCGAATGAAAATTAGCCTGGAAGTGTATGACATGCTAACAAAGCTTCCTGCTCCTATCAAGGCAAAAGATGTGCCATTCAAAATAATCATCACCAAGTTGGAGGAACATTTTAACCCTCAGCCACGAGAGATCACGGCAAGCTAGAAATTTGGAACCAGAAATCAGAATAGTAGTGAAACAGTTGGTGAGTACATTGTGGCACTGAAGAATTTATCACTGCATTGAAAGTTTGGCACATTCTTGGACCGTGCATTATGAGACAGATTAGTGCTTATATTGGTGGATGAGAAAAGATACTAAACACACAAAATCCTACATTTGAGCTAACGTGTAAGATTGCTCTTTCCATGGAGATAGCATCAAAGAATGCTCGGGAATTTCATCCTGTGCCAGTGATAATAACACACTTCAGGGGAACTTCAAAAAACTGGTAAAATGGGCTTTCACATGGTAGATAAAATTTACACAGAGAATTGTGAAGAGATACAATTTGGGAGGAAGAATAAGGAGAGGCCATATAAATGAAATGGTACTATTCTAAAGTGGGTGCAGGAACAAAGTGACAATGTACACCAATCTTAGAAGGTTTGAAAAGGCTTCAAAGAAAAAACAGGACACTTAGCTTTATTAATAGAGGCATAGCGTAAAAGTAAATAAGTTATGATAAACCTTTATAAAATACTGGGTCTGAATGGCCTACTCCTGTACCTCCACAGAAAGCTTCCATTCCAGGTTTACACACACTCGTCAGGATCACTCTCCACAGATCCCACCACTCCAGGCTCAGACACCCTCTTCAGGATCACTCTCCATAGATCCCACCACTCCAGGCTCAGACACCCTCTTCAGGATCACTCTCCATAGATCCCACCACTCCAGGCTCAGACACCCTCTTCAGGATCACTCTCCACAGATCCCACCACTCCAGGCTCAGACACCCTCTTCAGGATCACTCTCCATAGATCCCACCACTCCACGCATGGATATCTCCCTCACGATCAGATCACAGGTCCTTAGTCCTACCACATCCAGTCATGAATGGAGGTTTGCAGATGAGATGAGGAGGCTCCAAAAACATCCCCATCCTCAATGATGCTGGAGCCAAAGCTGAAGCATTTCTAACAATCTTCTGTCAGAAATTGCTCAGTGGATGATTCATCTCGGCCTCCTGAGGTCCCCAGCATCACAGTTTCCAGTCTTCAGCCAATTCGATTCACTCCACATGATAGTAAGAAACAGCTGAAGTCACTCGATACAGCAAAGACTATGGGCCGTAACAACATCCCGGTTCCAGTACCGAAGATTTGTGCTCCAGAACGAGCTGCGCCCTCAGCCAAGCTGTTCCAGTAGAGCTACAACACAGGCATCTACTGGACAATGTGGAAAGTTGCCCAGGTGTGCCCTGTCCGTAAAACAATGCAGGACAAATCCAATCTGACCAATTGCCGCCCCATCAGTCTACTACCAATCATCAACAGTGCTATCAAGCACCAGACACTTAGAATTCCTTCGGAACATTTTTTCCAATTATTTCTGAGGACCTGCTCACCGATGCTCAGTTTGGGTTCCGCCAGGGCCACTCAGTTCCTGACCTCATTATGGCCTTGGCCCAAATATGGGCAAAAGTGCTGAATTCAGGAGGTGAGATGAGGTAACAGTGACGGCTCTTGCCAAGGGCATCAAGGAGCCCTTGCAAAATTGAAGTCAATGTCAATCAGGGGAAAACTCTCCACTTGTTGGAGTCATACCTAGCGCAAAGGAATCTGGCAGCTCAAAACTGGGCATCCATGAGGCACTGTGGGCCATCAGCAGCAGCAGAATTGTATTTAAACACAATATGTTACCTCATGGCCTGGCATATCCCTCACTCTACCATTACCATCAAGCCAAGGGAGCAATAGTGGTTCAATGAAGTGTTTTAGGGCATGTCAGGAGCAGCACCAAGCAGACCTAAAAATGACGTGTCAACCTGGTGAAGCTACAACACAGGATTACTTGCATGTCAAACAGTGGAGGCAGCATGCAATAGAAAGAGCTAAGCGATCTCACAACCAACAGATCAGATCAAAGCTCTGCAGTCCTGCCACATCCAGTCCTGAATGGTGGTAGATAATTAAACAATTAACAAGAGGTCAAGGCTCCACAAATATCCCCATCCTTAATGATGGGGGAGACCAGTATATCAGTGCAAAATACAAGGTTGAATCATTTACAACCATCTTCAGCCAGAAGTATCAAGTAGATGATCCATCTTGGCCTCCTCCTGATGTCCCCAGCATCACAGATGCGAATCTTCAGCTCATCCAATTCACTCCACATGATATCAAGAAATGGCTGAAGGCACTGGATACTGACAACATCCCGGCTGTGGTGCTGAAGACCTGTGCTCCAGAACTAGCCGCACCGCTAGCCAATATGTTCCAATACAGCTACAACACTGGCATTTACCCGGAAATGTGGAAAATTGCCCAGGTATGTCCTGTACACAAAAAGCAGGACAAATCCAACCCTGTGAATTACTGCCCCATCAGCCTTCTCTTGATCATCAGTAAAGTGATGGAAGGTGTCGCTGACAGTGCTATCAAGCAGCACTTACACAGTCATAACCTGCTCACCGATGCTCAGTTTGGGTTCCGCCAGAGCCACTCAGTTCCTGACCTTTATATGGCCTTGGCCCAAATATGGGTAAAAGAGCTGAATTCAGGAGGTGAGGTGAGGTAACAGTGACTGTTCATGCCAAGGGCATCAAGGAGCCCTTGCAAAATTGAAGTCAATGTCAATCAGGGGGAAACTCTCCACTGGTTGGAGTCATACCTCGCGCCAAGGAATATGGTGATGGTTGTTGGTGGCCAATCATATCAGTCCCAGAACATTGCTCAAGAGTTCCTCAGGGTCACGTCCTCGGCCACAACCATCTTCAGCTGCTTCATCAGTGACCTCCCCTGTATCATAAGGTCAGAAGTGGGGATGTTCACTGATGATTGCAAAATGTTCAGTCGCATTAGCAACTTCTCAGATAGTAAAGCAGTCCATGTCCACATTTGGAGAGACCGGGACAACATTGGGCTTGGGCTGATAAGTGGCAAGTAACATCAACGCCAGAAAAAGGTGGTTCTGTGGCGCAATGGATAGCGTGTTGGACTTCTAAATGATGAGGAAAAATGATATTCCCAAGTTGTGGATTCAATTCCCACCAGAGTCAGATTTTCGGGTGGCACAGTGGTGCAGTGGTTAAAATCACAGCTCCAGCGACCCGGGTTTGTTACTGGGTACTGTCTGTGCGGAGTTTGCAAGTTCGCCCGGGGACCGTGTGGGTTTTTGCAAATCATGTGAGGATTCATATGCAGCAGAGAAACAAGCAGAATGCAGAAAGTGCAGAGGAGAGCTGAAAAAGGAAATGAGATTAGCAAGAGAGTGTATGAGAAAAGATTAGCAGGTCACATAACTGGGAACACTGAAGTCTTTTACCAACATATGGACAGTCAATGAAAGGGTGGTTCAATCCTGTGGAGGCAGGTGGTGTGGCTGAGGTACTAATTAAGTACATTTCATCTGTCATCACAAAATAAGTGGATGCTGCAAATGTCACAGTAAAGGAGGAGGTTGTGGAGAATTTGGAGGGGATGAAAATAGATAAAGAGGAGACAATTACAAGGTTGGCAGTGTTCACAATAGAAAGGTCACCCGGTCTGGATAGGCTGAATCCTGGGTTGCTGAGGGAAGTAAGGGTGGAAATAGCGGAGACTCGAACCACAATCTTTCAATCCTCCTTGAATATGGGAATGATGCCAAAGGACTGGAGGATGCAGGTTATCTTGGGTAGTTCGATCTCAGTTTAACTTGACCGTTTTTATAATGTATCCATTGCAATAACTAACAAGGTTAAGAAAGCTTTTGTATAATTAACACATGACCAAAGGACCCATTTTGTGTTCAGTACAAACGTTTGCATCCTGTATAATTAATGAGTAGCTACCCATCCTGAAACAAATGATTGTAAAAGTAATGAACCATGATTGAGTTACAATTAATGAATCAATAATCATTTTAGAGAGAATGGGTTTTCATTTAAAGTTAGTTCAATCTAATTACTGTGAGTTTCTGTGTCTGTGTGGGAAAGGGCAGTTTAAGCTAAATGTATTCAAACAATGGACCTTTCTCGGACCCCTGATAAAACCCATGGGATGTTACATCGTGACCTTCAAGAGTCTAGATTTAATGAATAGGAAACTTGTTTCAGATCAGATTGAGAGACAGTGTGAAACCACTCCATTGTACTCATGTCTGAGATTCTGAGGACAGGTGGCTCTTAGTGGAAGACTTCATTAAGAACTAATTAAAGGTACCTAGCAACAGATAGGAGCAATTATTATTTTACAAGGCGGTGTGATGGCCATCCAGGGGTTAAAAGTAGGGATCTTGTCAGGTTTCAATGTGCAGGAACACCGGAGGATCTCAGGAGTAAAGACTCAGATCATCAACCAAGTTCTCCATCTGACGAGGGATCTAGACTGGACAAAGAGGACTGTGACACTCTGAGACCAAGCTCGAACAGTCCACACACCTGCTAGAGCTGTAAAGTTATATTCCCCAAGTTTGTTAAATATAAGTTTATTTTCAATTATTAAGTACTATTTTACTCTCAATAAAAGTTCAGGACTTAATAATCAATTATCCTGTTGCCTTAATTGGTTAAAGTCATACCCAAAGAGATTGTCCACAATAGACTTTCCAGAACTAAAAGATACATCTGCGAGGATTGCTAATTTTACAGCCCTGTTTAAAAAGGGAGATAAACCCAGGAACTACAGACCAGTTAGTCTAAAGTATGTGGTGGGGAAAATTTTAGAGACAATTATCCAGGAGAAAATTAACTGTCACTTGGTAGAACATGGGCTAATAAATGACAGCCAGTACAGATTGGTTAACAGAAGATTGTGTCTGAAATAATTAATTCATTTCTTTGATGAAGTTGACCAGGGTAGTGAGGTTGATGGTGTGTGTCTGGACTTCAAAATTGTGTTTGAAAAAGTACCATAAAATAGACTTGTTAGCAAAATTGGAGCAGATGGGATTAAAGGGGCAGTGGCAGCGTGGATACAAAATTGGCTGAGGGACAGAAAGCATAAAGTAGGGTGAATGCTTGTTTTTCAGAATGGAGGGACTAATACAGTAATGTCACTGTTGTTGTAGTGTGTGCAGTGTCTGACCCTGAGCTGTCCTCGGGAGGGGGCTGTTTGTGATTTTCCTGTGGGGTATATTATCATCAGGGTATCTCTCTGAGCTGTCACAGGGATGGGGCAGTGTGTGATATCCTTGTGCATGTCATGCAGGCCCACTGGCTTGCGGTTCCATCCTGATGCCAAGAAACAGAGCCCCAGCTATGGGCAAAAAGTCTCACTTCTCTTTGGGTGTCTTGAGAGAAAAGCAGGGTTAGGGAGTAAACCTGGACAGTAAATCCGGAGTGGAGTCCTGGAGGCGGTTACCTGTTACTCATCAGGCAGTTTTCCAGCAACTCCTGTAGCAGAGCTGGTATCAAACAGTACTGGTTTTTCCCTTTCCTTTGGACAATACTAGCAATGCTGAGAGGGGGTTCTGATGATCAGGGTCTCCATACTATTTGCCCAGGAGAGGACACTCCAGCTTTGTGGTTAAACATTAACACAACATGGGACGAAACAGTTACCGATTCTAAGCTCTCATTCAATTGCTGTAGAGTATGAGCACCAGGGGTTACTTCCGACAGTGGGAGAGAACATCAGATCTCATTGGATAACTACCATGTACTCCAAACTGGGCAGCCCCAAGTCAGTTAATTGCTATCCTGCCACGACCTGCTTGCTTCAATGGGTGCTTGGAGCTTAGAGAGTCATCTCTCAACAGGTGGATTGATAATCTATGCACCAGGCAAGACAAACTCAAAACAGAAGACACCAGTCCTTCGCATCACAAGCTGGAATGTGAGGACCATGTGTCCTGGCCATACCGACAACCTTCTGCAGGTTGATGACACACACAAGACAGCTGTGATGGACAAAGAACTCACAAGACTCAATGTGGACATTGCTGTTCTGCAAGAAACTAGACTCGTTCAAAGTGGATCCCTCAAAGAGAAACATTTCACCTTCTTCTGGCAGGGGAAAGCCCAAGAGGCAACTCGTGAGCATGGAGTGGGTTTCACAGTGAAAAACATGCTACTTGCAATGAGTGAACCCCCCACATTAGGCTCAGAGAGACTTCTTACTCTTCACTTGTCAACAAGCGCGGGCCCAGTTAATCTCATGTGCATCTATGTGCCGACACTCACCTCCATCCCAGATGTCAAGGATCAATTCTATGTGACACTTGACACTACCATCAGTAGCATTCCCAGCACTGAGGGACTGTACCTTCTAGGAGACGTCAACGCAAGCTTGGATACTGACTATAGCTTGGCCAATGAGCTTAGGGCACCAGGGGATTGGCAAGATCAACAAAAATGGACAGAGGTTGCTGGAGCTATGCTGTCAGCATGGATTCTGTGTGATGAACAGCTACTTCCAGGTCAAGCTGTGCTACAAGGTGTCCTGGAGACATCCAAGATCATGCCACTGGCACCACCTAGACCTTATCATCACCAGACGTACCACCCTCAGCAGTGTCCTCATCACGCACAGCTATCAAAGCACAGACTGTGACACTGACCACTCCCTGGTTTGTAACAAGGTCAGGCTGCATCCATCCATGAAGAAATGTCATCCTCGGATCAACACCTGCCGAACCACTGATCCAGAAAGGACCCAGGAGTTCCTCAACATCCTCGATCAGGCTCTTTCAAACAACAATGCACTCACTGTATATGGGAAAAGAGATGGGAGGAATGCTGACTGGTTTGCGGCTTACTGGACTGAAATAGAGTCAGTTATTGCAACTAAGAGGAGAGCCCTCATGAACTACAAACCAGTCCCCAGCAAACAACATCTAGATGCTCTCAGAGCTGCCAGAATCAAGTCTCTGCAGACTGCTCGGCCCACCTCCTTCTGAAATGTGTCTTTGCAAAGCAGGTGTGGAAGTGATGCAGTGCTTTTTGTCGAGGTTCATCCCAAGCAGCTCGGTAACTCAGGAGTCTGTGCTCTACGGCTGTTCCCAGGGACACGCACTGAGACAAACATCAACTGCTGCTGGAACACTATCAATTCGGTGAAAGACGCCCTTTGGTCTGCCCGAAACTTGCTGGTCTTCCAGAGCAAAGAGTTGTCCACGACCGAATGTTGCAGACTGGCACATTCCGAGTTCCAGGACTACGTGCTGAGGGACGCACTAAAGCTTGGGGCAGCCGCAGCAAAGGTTCAATGTGGAAAGACAACTGTGTAAGGTCCCCCTACCAAGCTGAACTGAGGGGCTGGATCCATGGGAAACCCCTCGAACTGTATCGGGAAAATTTTCATTTGCTGTAAAATGTAAAAATGTATATGGCATGACAAATGAAATGGAAGGGTTGTGAGGCAACTGATGATTGTATTGAAGGAAACTGATCTCCCTTGCGCTGTTTGCATTTTTTGACTTGGTGCTGTTTGAAACTGTTCGGTAATGTATTTTTTACAGATTTTTTATGAATAAAGTATATTTTGGAAATTTAAAAAAAACTGCGCGGCACTGCACCAATCAATACTGGCTAAAACTCTGCGGCAGCATACAATCTGCTGCTGAATCCGGGGATGCTAGAGGGATGTATGAAGGAATTAAGAAAGCAATGAGAGCAGCAGTAACTAAATCAGCACCTTTGAAGACAAAGACAGGGGTGATCATCACTGAACCGAACAAGCAGATGGAAAGGTGTGTGGAGCATTACCTTGGACTCTACATAACGGAGAACATTGTCATTGAAGTAGCTCTCAGCACCATTCCAGACTTCCCTGTCATGGAGGAGCTGGACAATGACTCCACCATAGTAGAGCTCAACAAGGCCATTGACCGTCTTGCCAGTGGTAAAGCCCCGGGAAATTATGGTATTCCACCTGGAATCATCAAAAGTGGAAAATCGGCTCTGCTGCAGCATCTCCATGAACTTCTGTGTCTCTGTTGTAAGGAAAGATCTGCGCCTCAGAACATGCGTGATGCAAATATTGTCACCTTGTACAGAAATATAGGGGAATCGCAGTCACTGCAGCAATTACCGAGGCATCTGCTTGCTAAGTATTGTGGGGAAGGTCTTTGCTCGCATTGCTCTGACCAGATTGCAGACCCTGACATCACACATCTATCCTGAGCCTCAGTGCAGCTTCAGAGCTGGTAGATTGACAGTTGACATGGTTTTCTCACTTCGGCAGTTACAGGAGAAGTACTGTGAACAGTGCAGAGCACTCTACATTGTCTTTATAGACATCACCAAGGCCTTCAATCTTGTCAGCAAAGAAAGACTCTTCAAACTGCTATGGAAACAAGGCTGCCCTCCTGAACTCTTGGACCTCATCGCTTCTTTCGACGAAAGCATGCACAGTTCCGTCAGTTACAATGGAGAAACATAGGACGCTTTCACGATCAGCAGTGGGATAAAGCAGGTGGCGTCCTGGTGCCAACTCTCTTCGGAACATAGGAGGAGGCCATTCAGCCCGTCCAGCCTGCTCTGTCATTCAATGATCATGGCTGATCATCTACCTCAACACTGCTTTCCCATGCTATCCCCATATCCCTTGATGTCATGAGTATCAAGATTTCTATCAATTTCTGTCTTGAACATGCTCAATGATTGAACTTCCACAGACCCCTGGGGTACAGAATTCCAAAGATTCACCACCCTCTGAATGAAGAAGTTCCACCCATCTCAATTTTAAATGGCCTATCCCTTATTCTGAGACTATGTCTCCTGGTTTTGGACTCACCAACCAGGGCAAACATCCTATCTACATCCACACTGTCACACCCTGTAAGAATATTGCAAGTTTCAATGAGATCACCCCTCACTCTTCGAAACTTTAAGGAATACAGGCCCAGTTTCTTCATAAGACAATCCCACTATCCCAGGGATTCATCTGGTGACACTCTGCTGCACTCCCTCTATGGCAAGTATATCCTTCCTTAGATAAGGAAGCCAAAACGGGACACAATACTCCAGCGCGGTCTCACCAAGGCTCTGTACAATTGCAGCAAGACATCTTTACTCCTGTACTCAAGACCCTTTGTGTGAAGGCCAACATACCATTTGCCTTCCTAATTGATCGCTGCATCTGCATGTGAGCTTTGAGTGTCTCATGAACAAGGCCACCCAGGTCCCTTTGGACATTAACACTTCTTCAGCTCTCACCATTTAATAAATATTCTATCTTTCTGTTTATTCTACCAAAGTGGATAACTTCACATTTATTCACATTATATTCCATCTGTCATGTTCTTTCCCATTCACTTAGCCTCTCCAAGACCCCTGGAAACCTCCTTGTAAACTCCTCACAGCTCACATCCTTTATAATTCGCATATTCTTCTCCATGCTGCTATTTTACACTTTCAATGACTCAGATGGGGGTGTCCACCTGCATACCAGAGCTGACGACAAGCTGTTCAACTTGGCAAGACTGCACGCCATGACCAAAGTGGGTAAATTCCTTGTCCGTGAGTTGCTGTTTGCTGATGACGCTGTGCTAACATCCAAAAATGTAGCTCACTTGCAGCATCTTGTATATCGCTTCTCCCTGGCCTGCAAGGAATTTCTACTGACGATCAGCATCAGGAAGATCAAAGTTATGGGCCAGGACGGAGAGACTCCACCTTCCATCAACATCGACAACCTCACTTTGGAGGTTGTCAACGGCTTCACAGACCTTCAATTAACAATCGCCAGCAATCTGTCCCTTGATACTGAAATCAGCACCAGGATTGTCAATGCTGCAGCTGTCATGTCAAAGTTGAGAAGACAAGTGTGAACCGACAGCAAACTGATCGAAAATATAAAGCTCTGCGTGTACCAGGCTTGTGTTCTCAGCACCCTCCTTTATAGCAGAGAAGCATCAACAACTTATGCAATTCAAGAAAAGCAGGTGAACAGCTTCCACCTCCGCTGCCTCAGATGGATATTGGGCATCTCCTGGCAGGACAGAGTGCCGAATGCGGTAGTACACCAGCGTGCAGGGATCCGCAGCATGTTTGCCCTCTTGAGTCAGCGGTGACTCTGTTGACTGAGTCATGTGTGCTGAATGGATGACGGTCGCCTTGCCAAAGACACGCTCTATGGTGAGCTTGCTATCAGCACGAGACCAACAGGTCACCCACGTCTGTGATACAAGGACATCTGCAAGAGAGATCTCAAGCTGACTGGGATTGGAGTCGATGCATGGGAAGTCCTTCCTGCTGACTGGAATTCCTGGAGAAAGGCATTCAGGAAGACCATGGGAAAAGCAGAGGACAAAAGAAATGACCATTTGGGGGGAAAGAGAGCCCAGAGGAAGGAAAAATTATCAGTCGACCTCGGGCCAATGATATTCATCTGTACCAGCTGCGGAAGGGATCGTCACTCACGAATCGTCCTCTACAGCCACAACAAATGATGTTTAATACAGAAGTGACGTACACCCCGGGTGTAGCCCCTCGTCTTCCGAGACGGACGATTGCCTATCACTACTACAACTACAGCTACAACTACAAGAGCGGGTCAGAGGCTGGGAACTCTGCGGCGACTAACTCACCTCTTGACTGGCCAAAGCCTGCCCACCATCGACAAGGCACAAGTCAGGAATGTGATGGAATACTCATGTCTGGATGAGTGCAGCTCCAACAACACTCAAGAGATTGACACCATCCACCACCTTAAACATTCATTCCCTCTAGCACCAGTGCAGAGTGGCAGCAGTGTGTAACATTTACAATACGTACTGCAGCAACTTGCCAAGCCTCCTTCAACAGCACCTTCCAACCCACAAACTCAGCCACCTAGAAGGACAAAGGTAGCAGACGCATGGGAACATCACCACCTTCAAGTTCCCCTCCAAGTCACACACCATCCTGACTCGGCATTAGACTGCCATTCCTTCACTGTTGCAGGGTCAAAAACCAGGAACACCCTCCCAAAAAGCACTGTGGAGGTGCCAGAGGACTGAACAGTGGCAAATGTGACTTCCTATTTCAACAAAGGGTGTAAGGACAATCCAGGTAACTACAGGCCAGTTAGATTAACAGCAGTGGTGAGTAAGGTTTTAGGAACAATAATTAGGGAAAAAATCAACAGTCACTTGGAGAGATTTGAATTAATTGAGGAGAGTGAGCATGGATTAATAAATGGGAGTTCATGCTTGACTAACTGCATTTTTTGATGAACAAACAGGAAGATGATGGATTTTAAGACAGGATGGATGGATGGATTAAGAATGGATGATAAGGTACCACATAAAATGGTGGTTAACAAAATTGAGGTTCATGGAATAGGAGACTCCCTGTCCAATTGGATCGAAAATTGCCTTAAGGACAGAAAATAGCGAGTCGTCGTAAATGGTTCTTTGTCAGACTGGTGGATAGTCGACAGTGGGTGTTCTCCAATGGTAACTGCTCGAACCACTGCTTTTTCTGCTATATATAAATGACTAGGATCTTGGAATATAGTGTAGTATCTCAAAATATGCCGATAACACCAAACCTGGAAGAGTGGTAAACAGTGAGGATGATATGAACTGCCTGCAACAGGACAGTGATAGGCTAGCAGAATGGGCAGCCAAGTGGCAGATGGAATTTAATAGTGACGAGTGTGAGGTGATGCACTTTCGCAGAAGGAACAGGGAGAGGCAATATATACTTAATGGTACAGTTCTAAAGAGAGCTGAAAATAATGTTCTTTGCAAATGGCTTGTTGGTCCGGGGGTATGTTTTTCACTTTGGGAGTGTGATTGGATAGCATGTGAAAGGTCCTGTTTTAAAATCCTGCATGACGCCTACTTCATTTGTGTTTTTAGTTGAAGGTCATCGATTGGTTGCAGCCTTACAAAAAGCGGAGTTGACTGTAACACGGAGCCTGTTTGAGGACCAGAGAACTGGATTCAAAGAGTCTGTTGACAAAATTGAAATGAACTGAATGTACAGATTGCCAAGTGTGTGTATGAAGGTGAAGCAGTAACAGAGAGCTGGATCCATAAACAACAGGACTGGGTTCTGGTATAGAATGGAATTCTTCTGTGTTTCTGTTGTTTGTCTTGGATTAACTCATCGATTTTTTTGTTTTTCACTTTGCCGATGCGTTTGAATAATTGTGGATCCTTCTTCAGAGTGTTTTCTTTCACCAGGTAGTTCTGCCCTCTGATGATGTTGATCGTAATCAGCTTCAACTTGCTGATAGTTTTGGAAGTGAGCACATTTCCTTTGCTTGAGTCTGCAACATGTAACTCAGTCTGACATGTGGATCCATGGGAGGATTTGAAAGCCACCCCAGCGTCGGAGCATACAGTTGCATCCATCCAATAAGAGACCGAGTAGAAATGATAGTTCAGTCAGTCGAACATGAGACTTTTAATCTCAGGGTTGTGAGTTTGAGTGCCATTTTGTTTCTCCATTTTTTTAGGCTTCATTAGCAGAGGGTACAAGGAGTGTTTGAAATGAAATTCAACAACAGTATGAGAAAGTCTCACTTTGATTCGGAAATCTTATCTCTCTGCAGCATCTCGCTGTGAAAGATTGAACTTTAACTCATTTCATTCTCAGCTCAGGGTCTGTGCGGCTCAGTGGGACTTCTGGCTGTCTCCCGCTTCACAATCCATCAGTGTTGAGAAAGCAATGGGGAATATTACTTACATGTTGTGTTCTGTAACCTTTCAGAAACAATTGAATTATGTATTTTCTTCCAAAACATTCATTCTCAGTTCTGGGAAAAATAGAGTATATGATTGACTGTATCAGTAAGTGGGAAAAGTTAAAATATGTTGTGACCAGTGGAGAAATGGGATGAGAATAAATAGTAGCAAAATACTGCGGATGCTGGAAATCTGAAATAAAAACAAGAAATGCTGGAACCACTCAGCAGGTCTGGCAGCATCCATGGAAAGAGAAGCAGAGTTAACGTTTCGGGTCAATGACCCTTCTTTGGAAGTTCCGAAACAAAAAAAAGGTAGAGAATAATATGACTCACTGATTGAAATCCCCCAGTGAGGAGACAGTTAAACAGGTGATCTGTTGGGGCATCCTTCAATCCAAGGTTTCGGCAGCATTTAATCTCTCTTTCTGGTGAAATTCTTTGTCATTTGCATCATCTTTTTATTCAGCTTTGATGGGTGGGTGAAAAAACTCAAAAAAACTGAACAGTTCCATCCTTTCTTTTCTTCCTTCTTCCCTTCTTTCCATCAGGTTCGTTTTTCTGTCCCAGATCAATATAATGATGAGAATCCCAATTTAATGTGCTGTTTTATCCATTCCAATCAAAATTCAACATTCCAATCAAATCTATTTGTTATTCCACAGTGTCTCTCCATGTGTTTTTCTCTGTTGTATTCTCTCACAGTCTGTTTGATGATCAATGTTACATCTCACTCTCTGTTCTGGTGAAGATCAGAAGCAGTGATATCTGTTTACACCACCCACCAAGTCGGCCTGAAGCTGTGCCTCGCCGATCATGTGGAGTTAGGAACATAGGAGCAGGAGTCGGCCATTCAGCCCATTGAGCCTGCCCTGCCATTCAATATGATCATGGCTGATCATCCACTTCAATGCCCTTTTCCCCACACTTTCCTCATATTCCCTTATGTCATTTGTATTTAGAAATCTGTCAATCTCTGCTTTCAACATACTCAATGACTGAGCTTCCACAGCCCTCTGGGGTAAAGAATTCCAAAGATTCACAACCCTCTGAATAACAACATTTCTCCTCATCTCTGTCCTAACTGTCCTTGGGGGTGCTTTTGCTAACGCTGTTGGGGAGGGTTTAAAATAATGCGGCAGGGGGATGGGAAACAAATGAGGAGGTCAGTGGACAGTAACGAGGTAGTAACTAAAGCCTGTAAGGAACTAGATAATGAAGTCAGCGTGACTAAGGGGAAGAGTCGGCAGGGAGCAGATGATGAACGCAAAGGGACTGGTGGTCTGAGGTGCATTTGTTTTAATGCAAGAAGTGTAGTAGGTAAGGCAGATGAACTTAGGGCTTGGATTAGTACCTGGGAGTATGATGTTATTGCTATTACTGAGACTTGGTTGAGGAAAGGGCACGTTTGGCAGCTAAATATCCCAGGATATCGATGCTTCTGGCGGGATAGAGAGGGAGGTAAAAGGGGTGGAGGAGTTGCATTACTGGTCAAAGAGGATATCACAGCTGTGCTGAAGGAGGGCACTATGGACGACTCGAACAGTGAGACGATATGGGCAGAACTCAGAAATAGGAAGCGTGTGGTAACAGTGTTGGGGCTGTACGACAGGCCTCCCAACAGCAAGTGTGAGATAGAGGTACAAATATGTAAACAGATTATGGAAAGATGTAGGAGCAACAGGGTGGTGGTGATAGGAGATTTTAATTTTCCCAACATTGACTGGGATTCACTTAGTGTTAGAGGTCTAGATGGAGCAGAATTTGTAAGGAGCATCCAGGAGGGCTTTCCAGAGCAGTATGTAAATAGTCCAACTCGGGAAGGGGCCATACTGGACCTAGTGTTGGGGAATGAGCCCGACCAGGTGGTTGAAGTTTCAGTAGGGGACTACTTTGGGAATAGTGATCACAATTCCGTCAGTTTTAGAATACTCATGGACAAAGATGAGAGTGGTCCTAAAGGAAGAGTGCTAAATTGGGGGAAGGCCAACTATACCAAAATTCGGCAGGAGCTGGGGAATGTAGATTGGGAGCAGCTGTTTGAAGATAAATCCACATTTGATATGTGGGAGGCTTTTAAAGAGAGGTTGATTAGCGTGCAGGAGAGACATGTTCCTGTGAAAATGAGGGATAGAAATGGCAAGATTAGGGAACAATGGATGACAGGTGAAATTGTGAAACTAGCTAAGAGGAAAAAGGAAGCATACATAAGGTTTAGGCGGCTGAAGAAAGACAAAGCTTTGGAAGAATATCGGGAATGTAGGACCAATCTGAAACGAGGAGCTAAGAGGGCTAAAAGGGGTCATGAAATATCTTTAGCAAACAGGGTTAAGGAAAATCCCAAAGCCTTTTATTCATATATAAGGAGCAAGAGGGTAACTAGAGAAAGGACTGGCCCACTGAAGGACAAAGGAGGAAAATTATGCGTGGAGTCAGAGAAAATGGGTGAGATTCTAAACGAGTACTTTGCATCGGTATTCAGCGAGAAGAGGGACATTACGGATGTTGAGGTTAGGGATAGATGTTTGATTACTCTAGGTCAAGTCGGCATAAGAAGGGAGGAAGTGTTGGGTATTCCAAAAGGCATTAAGGTGGACAAGTCCCCAGGTCTGGATGGGATCTATCCCAGGTTACTGAGGGAAGCGAGAGAGGAAATAGCTGGGGCCTTAACATATATCTTTGCAGCGTCCTTAAACACGGGTGAGGTCCCGGAGGACTGGAGAATTGCTAATGTTGTCCCCTTGTTTAAGAAGAGTAGCGGGGATAATCCAGGTAATTATAGACCGGTGAGCCTGACGTCAGTGGTAGGGAAGCTGCTGGAGAAGATACTTAGGGATAGGATCTATTCCCATTTGGAAGAAAATGGGCTTATCAGTGATAGGCAACATGGTTTTGTGCAGGGAATGTCATGCCTTACCAACTTAATAGAATTATTTGAGGAAGTGACAAAGTTGATTGATGAGGGAAGGGCTGTAGATGTCATATACATGGACTTCAGTAAGGCGTTTGATAAGGTTCCCCATGGTAGGTTGATGGAGAAAGTGAAGTCGCATGGGGTCCAGGATGTACTAGCTAGATGGATAAAGAACTGGCTGGGCAACAGGAGACAGAGAGTAGCAGTGGAAGGGAGTTTCTCAAAATGGAGACGTGTGACCAGTGGTGTTCCACATGGATCCGTGCTGGGACCACTGTTGTTTGTGATATACATAAATGATTTGGAGGAAGGTATAGGTGGTCTGATTAGCAAGTTTGCAGATGACACTAAGATTGGTGGAGTAGCACATAGTGAAGGGGACTGTCAGAGAATCCAGCAGAATATAAATAGATTGGAGAGTTGGGCAGAGAAATGGCAGATGGAGTTCAATCCGCGCAAATGCTAGGTGATGCATTTTGGAAGATCCAATTCAAGAGTGAACTATACAATAAATGGAAAAGTCCTGGGGAAAATTGATGTACAGAGAGATTTGGGTGTTCAGGTCCATTGTTCCCTGAAGGTGGCAACGCAGGTCAATAGAGTTATCAAGAAGGCATACGGCATGCTTTCCTTCATCGGACGGGGTATTGAGTACAAGAGTTGGCAGGTCATGTTACAGTTGTATAAGACTTTGGTTCGGCCACATTTGGAATACTGCGTGCAGTTCTGGTCGCCACATTACCAAAGGGATGTAGATGCTTTGGAGAGGGTGCAGAGGAGGTTCACCAGGATGTTGCCTGGTATGGAGGGCACTAGCGATGAAGAGAGGTTGAGTAGATTAGTATTATTTTCATTAGAAAGACGGAGGTTGAGGGGGGACCTGATTGAGGTGTACAAAATCATGAGAGGTATAGACAGGGTGGATAGCAAGAAGCTTTTTCCCAGACTGGGGGATTCAATTACTAGGGGTCACGTGTTCAAAGTAAGAGGGGAAAAGTTTAGGGGGGATATGCGTGGAAAGTTCTTTACGCAGAGGGTGGTGGGTGCCTGGAACGCGTTGCCAGCGGAGGTGGTAGACGCGGGCACGATAGCGTCTTTTAAGATGTATCTAGACAGATACATGAATGGGCAGGAAGCAAAGAGATACAGACCCTTAGAAAATAGGCGACAGGTTTAGATAGAGGATCTGGATCGGCGATGGCTTGGAGGGCCGAAGGGCCTGTTCCTGTGCTGTAATTTTCTTTGTTCTAAGTGCTTTCCCCCTTATTTTGAAATTGCGTCCCCTGGTTCTCGACTCCCCCACCAGGAGAAACATCTCAGCTACATCTGCCCTGACTGTCCTTTAAGTATTTTGTGGGTTTCAATGGAATCACCTCTCCTTCTGTGAAACTCCAGAGAATACAGCCCGTTTCCCCAATCTCTCTTCAAAGGACTGTCCCACCATCCCAGGAACAAGTCTGATGAACCTTTGTTGCACTCCCTCTGTGGCAATAATATCCTTCCTAATTTAAGTTTTAGATTTAGAGATACAACACTGAAACAGGCCCTTCGGCCCACCGAGTCTGTGCCGACCATCAACCACCCATTTATACTAATCCTACACTAATCCCATATTCCTACTACATCCCCACCGTTCCCTACCACCTACCTATACTAAGGGCAATTTATATAATGGCCAATTTACCGATCAACCTGCAAGTCTTTTGGCTTGTGGGAGGAAACCGGAGCACCCGGAGGAAACACACGCAGACACAGGGAGAACGTGCAAACTCCACACAGGCAGTACCTGGAATTGAACCCGGGTCGCTGGAGCTGTGAGGCTGCGGTGCGAACCACTGCGCCGCCCCAAAGGTGACCAAAACTGCACACAGTACTCCAAGTGCGGTCTAACCAAGGTTCTTTACAATTGAAGCAAGAATTCACTATTCCTGCACTCAAATCCTCTTGCGATAAAGGCTAACATACCAATAGCCTTCTTAATTGCTTGCTGCACCTGCATGTTAGCTTTCAGTGACTTATTGACATGGACACCCAGGTCACCCTTATATTCTGTACCTCAGCTAATAAAGGAAAGGATTCCATATGCCTGCTGAACCACCTTATTGACCTGTCCTGCTACCTTCTGGGATCTGTAGACATTCACTCCAACGTCCCTCACTTCCTCTGCACCGTTCAGTGTTCTCCCGTTAATTGTGTATTCCTTTGCCGTTTTTTACGTCTGCTCTCGCTGTTCCCTGCTCCCCCAGTGAACTCTTGCTCCCTCTCTCTCCTGGGCTCTTTACACTCCACTTCGCTTTCACTGTTTCCCGCTCTCTTCATGTATCAATATTTGTTTGCCTTGCGTTTAATTTAAAATATGGATCAACTGTATTTTACAGTTGTAGGTTTTATTTGGTTGTCCTGTGCAAGTTGTGGATTGGTATTCAATATTTAGCTCTGTGAAAACGATTGTGAAAGAAAATATAACTTTCAATTTTATACATGGGCTGGTCTGCAAGCTCCAAGTCCTTCATTTTGTAGTAATGAAATTGATACTGTATCTTTCAGTCTTAATCTCTGTGGGATTTTTGAACTGGTATGTATTGCATAACTTGGTCTAACGTCTGATGTACATTATTGGGATTCATAGGATCATAGGAAATAGTGGCATTAGGCCATTCAGCCCATCGAGCCTGCTCCGCCATTCAAACAGATCGTGGCTGATCATCTACCTCTACGCCATTTTTCCCTGCTATCTCCAAATCCCTTGATCCCGTTAGTGTTTAGAAATCTATCGATTTATGTCTTGAATATGTTCAATGATTGAGGCTCCACAGCTCTCTGGGATAAAGAATTCCACAGAGTTCCCACCCTCTGAGTAAAGAAATTCCTGCTCATCTCAGTCTCAAATGGCTTGTCCTTATTCTGAGACTGTGTCCCCTTGTTCCAGACTCACCAGACAGAGGAAACATCCTATCCATATCTACCCTGTCACACCCTGTAAGAATTTTGTAAGTTTCAATGAGATCACCTTTCATTCTTCGAAACTCCAGAGAATTTCGGCCCAGTTTCTGCAGTCTCTCATCAGAAGACAATCCCACCATCCCAAGGGATTAGTATGGTGAATCTCTGTTGCACTCTCTCCTTGACAAGTCTCTCCTTCCTTAGATAAGGAAACCAAAATTGTACAGAATATTCCAGGTGCGGTCTCATCTAGACTTTATACAATTGAAGCAATACATGTTTAACCATGTACTCAAATCCCCTTTCAATGAAGACACCATACCATTTGCATTCTTAATTGCTTTCTGCACCTACACACTGGCTTTTAGCGTCTCATGAACAAGGACATCCAGGTCCCTTTGGACATCAACACTTCCCAAAATCTCACCATTTAAGAAATACTCTGTCTTTCTGTTTATTCTACCAAAGTGGAGAACTTCACACTTATTCACATTATATTCCATCTGCCATGTTCTTGCCCATTCACTTACCCTGTCCAAATCCCCTTGAAGCCTCCTTGCATTCATTCTGTCCCTTTCAATCAGGCAAATTTTGTCTGTTCAGTTTCAAGTTTTATGTTTAAAATGTGGCCATGGTGACAGAGTTTATTTAGATCTGATAGTGTGTTTGTCTTTGGACTGCGATTGATGTATCAACCTATCAGCTGTATTGAATTGGAGTGAAATGGAAACAACTTCTGTCTCTCATGCTGTTGTTTGACTGTTGGATTGAAAATGTGTCTCTCGACTTCGGGATCAGTGTCTGTCTGGCTTCTTCTTTTGTTTGTTCCAGTGGAACTGATGAGCTGGCAGTATCTCTGTGCTTTGGGAGTGATCCTGTACCGACTGTGTGTTGGAACGAGATAACTGCATTTTTCCTTGTGTCCAAGAATCACCACATCCATTCAGGTTCCTTCGTGTATTTTCCTGCAGGAATGAAAGAAATGGTGAGGTAGAAGATACAAAAGCGAACAATGCAATCGTCCCAATAATAATCATTATGAACAATCACAAAATGAAAACCAGGAACACAAACAGTGTCAGTGTCTGACTCCACTGCAGTACTGCAGCATTCAGCTTCTGTTTACCAGGTGTTTGCAGTGGTTTTACAACAAGTTTGTGACATTCAGAAACAACACAAGCCCTGCACTGCTCAATGACTGGGACTGTCCGATAGAGCAGTGACCTTTACACAGTCACATTTCTATTTCAACGGAAAACAAGCAGCCACTATTTAAAATGTTCCTTTCACACTTCTCACCTGGTGTCTGCAATAAATGTTCTTTGTCTAACTGTCCACATTGTTATTGTGCGGCTATTTTCCCCCCACTGTTCACGATCCAACAAACAGTGAGAGACTGGAACCAAAGCAGGAAAATTCCCTCTCCTTTGGGTGGTGAAATTGTCAGTGATTTTCAATAGTGATTTCTTCCCATTGTGTCTCCCTGAGCCTGTACAGACACTGTCCGAGAATGAACTCTCCCTTCCCCGTGTCCCCGGCTCACTCCATGTTCCGGGAGCAGCTCCTGCTCCACAGTGTCTGTTACAAACACTCCCCGACTCCCCCTCAACTTCCTGCCACTCAATGCTAATCTCTGAGCACATCTGCGGACACGCTCCCAAAGCAGTGGCTGCTGGAAGCAGATGCTGTTTGTTCCCTTCCCCCGGGCCCGGGAAGTCTCCAATAGCAGCTGATTTAAAGCATCTTCCACTGATTGAGTAAATGGCCTCACAGACTGGGTTGGAAAAAGATGCGCATGCGCTCAACTCCTGATTGTGACGTCCCACTGGTGGCGGGGCTGCATTGCGCGTGCGCAGATCCCTGCAGCAATTCAGCATTCAAACATTAATGGGAACTTTCCCCATTTCACCCTCATCAAAGTCCCAAAGAAAGTGAAGAGGGGCTTGGACTGGAGGGAGGGAGGGGCGTTGGAGGGGGAACCTAGAACCCAGAAAGCTGCCCACTTGCCCCATTTAGATGCTCAATTTGCGGTCATTCCCTGCAGGGGGTTTGTTATTATTGAGCCCCTCCTGATAAAACAATCCGACAGAAAGAGGGGAGAAAGGAGGGAGCCGGTGTGTTTGCTGGGACCTTGCAGAATTCATTTCAGCAGCAAAAGTCCCGGGTGATATTAACCCGAGTGAAACACGCTGTCAGTGAGAGGAAAACCGAACGGACCTTTTCATCTTTTCATTGGAAACAAAGTAGAGCCGGAAGTGCGGCGAGCAGAGCAGACACACAAGCTCAATGACAGGAAAGCTCGGCCGTCCCTGAGTTTCAGCTCCCAGCTCTTACATTTCCTCATCCACACTATCTTTACTGTGGATGTTCAGGGGTTCCTTGTCGGATCTGAGGACTGTATCCATTAAACATTCTGAGCCAGGAGATCCACACACTCTCTGTAACCAAGATTTATGTGCAGGAATCTTTCAAAACTTTGTCTATTAAATCATCACAGAACTAATGAGGCAATCGGTTCATTATTCAGGCCTTGAACTTGGTTTGGGTAGACCGAAAACAGAGAGGTTCAGCACCTTTCCATTTCTTCGTTTTTGGCTGTGTGGCCTAATGGGTAAGGCGTCTGACTTCGGAGTATTTAACGAGGTTATTAGAAGTTTGTAGGTTCGAATCCTGCCGCGGTCGTTTTGGGCGATCAGTTTAGTTTAGTTTCGAGATGCAGCACTGAAACAGGCCCTTCGGCCCACCGAGTCTGTGCCGACCATGAACCACCCATTTATACTCATCCTCCACTAATCCCATATTCCTACCACATCCCCACCTGTCCCTATATTCCCCAACCACCTACCTATACTAGGGACAATTTACAATGGCCAATTTACCTACCACCCTGCAAGTCTTTTGGCTTGTGGGAGGAAACCGGAGCACCCGGAGGAAACCCACGCAGACACAGGGAGAACTTGCAAACTCCACACAGGCAGAACCAGAACTGAACCCGGGGTCGCTGGAGCTGTCAGGCTGCGGTGCTAACCACTGCGCCACTGTGTTTCGCACCACAACCTCACAGCTCCAGCGACCCGTGTTCAGTTCTGGGTAATTTCTGTTCGCAGTTTGAGTTCTCCCTGTGACTGCGTGGGTTTCCTCGCACAGCCAAAGACTTGAAGATTGTTAGGTAAATTGACCATTGTGAATTGCCCCAAGTGTAGGTCGGTTGTGGGGGATGTGGTCGGGAATATGGCATTAATGTAGGATTCGTCTCAATGGGTGGTTGTTGGTCGGCACAGACTTGATGGGCCGAAGGGCCTGTTTCAGTGCTGCGTCTATTAATAAATAGCCGATTTTTTTTGATGAAATAACAGAAAAGGTTGATGAAGGGAAAGCAATGGATGTTATCTATATGGATTTTAAGAAAGCGTTTGACAATTTACCACATAAAAGGCTGGTTAACAAAACTGAGGTTGCTGGAATCGAGGGTGGTGGGGGAGTGGCGGTGGTCAGTGTCTGCTTAGATTACAAAATGTATGAAATATCAAAAAAAGCAAGTTGTGATATTTGATTGTTTTTCAGAATGGGAGATGGTGGACAGTGATGTCCACAAGGGTCAGTGTCAGGACCACCATATATAGAAATGACTTGAATATTGGAATCACAGAATCACACAATTGTTACTACACAAAAAGAGGCCATTTGGCCCATCGTGTCTGCACTGACTCTCCAAATGAGCAATTCACCTCATGTCACTTCCCCGTCTTCTCCCCATAATCCTGCACATTCTTACTTTTCAGATAACAGTCTAATTCCCCTTTGAATTCTTCAACTGAACCTGCCTCCAACACATTCTCAGGCAGTTCATACTTTAACCACTCGCTGTGTGAAAAAGTTTTTCCTCCTGTCGCTTTTGCTTCTTTTACCAATTACTTTAAATCTGTGCCCTCTCGTTCTCGATCCTTTCAAAATTGGGAACAGTTTCTCCCTATCCACTCTGTCCACACCCCTCATCATTTTGAATACCAATATGAAATCTCCTCTTAGCCTTCTTTTCTCCAAGGAAAACAGTCCTAACTTCTCCAATTTATCTTCAGAAATGAAATTCCTCATCCCTGGAACCATTCTCATGAATCTTTTCCAGAATCTCTCCAATGCCTTCACATATTTCCTGAAGTGTGGCACCCAGAACTGGATGCAGTACTTCAGCTGAGGCGCGTGTCTTTTACAAGTTCAACATGACCTCCTTGTTCTTGTACTCTATGCCTCTATCACTAAAGCCGAGGATACTGTATGCTTTATTAACCGCTCTCTCAACCAATGACATATAACCCCAGGTCCCTCTGCTCCTGCACCCCCTTTAGAATTGTACCCTTTATTCTATATTGTCACTCCATGTTCTTCCTACCAAAATGAATCAATTCACATTTCTCTGCATTGAACTTCACCTGTCATCTGTCCTCCCATTCCACCAACTTGTCTATGTCCTTTTGAAGTTCTACACTATCATCCTTACAGTTCACAATGCTTCCAATTTTCGTATCATCCATAAACTTTGAAATTCTGCCCTGTACACCAAGGTCTAGGTCATTAATATATATCAGGAAAGGCAAGGGTCCCAACACTGACTCCTGGGGAACGCCACTGCAAACCTTCCTCTAGCCCGAAGAACATCCATTGCTCACTGCTCTTTGTTTCCTGTCACTCAGCCAATTCCATACCCATGTTACTACTGTCCCTTTTATTCCATGAGTTATAACTTTGCTCACAAGTCTGTTGTGTTACACTGTATCAAACTCCTTTTGAAAGTCAATAAAAGCAAAATACTGCAGATGCTAGAAATCTGAAATATAAATAAAAAGTGCTGGAAATACTCAGCAGGGCTGGCAGCATCTGTAGAGAGAGAAGCAGAGTTAACGTTTCAGGTCAGTGACTGTTCAGATGCCGTCAGACCTTTTGAATGTCCATGTCGACCACATCAACTGCATTGCCCTCATCAACCCTCTCTGTTACCTCATCAAAAAACTCCAGCAGGACAGTAAAACATGATTTTCCATTACGAAATCTATGCTGGCTTTCTTGAATTAACCCACATTTGTCCATGCGACTATTAATTTTTTCCCAACTTATTCTTTCGAGAAGTTTTCCCACCACCAAAATTGAACTGACTGGGGATTGAAATGAGGCGCGTTGCTCGAACAGAGAGCCAGCACGGGTCCGGCAGGCCGAATGGCATCCTTCTGTGCTGTAGCCATTCTATGATTGTATGATTCTAGCAACAACTGCTGGTGGAGAGGCAGTGATGCAGGATGGGTTGACAGAAAGGGGAACGTCTGGGCTGGTGTGTGTTTGCAGCATTTGCAGCTTGTGTTTGGGTTTGTGAATAAAGGTGATTTTGAAGCTGTGTTCCAAATTGAAGTGTTTGCTGGAAGCAAGAAGTTTAGTTTAGTTATACAGCACTGAAACAGGCCCTTCGGCCCACCAAGTCTGTGCTGACCATCAAACACCCATTTATACTCATTGTACACTAATTCCATATTTCTACCACATGCCCAAATGTTCCTATATTTTCCCTACCACCTACCTATCTACTGGGAGCAATTGCTAACGGCCAATTTACCTATCAACCTGCAAGTCTTTGGCATGTGGGAGGAAACCGACGCAGACACAGGGAGAACTTGCAAACTCCACACCGGCAGTACCCGGAATTCAACCCGGGTCGCTGGAGCTGCGAGGCTGCAGTGCTAACCACTGCACCACTGTGCTGCTGATGTAAATAAAGAGTAAAACGTGTTAAGATGAAGTGTGGTGTGATTGAGGATAGCAGTAAATATTGTGTCGGTGAATTAGTTGTGTTAATAAACTTCCACTGCACGCTCTGCTGCAGGCTGCTGTTTGTATCCAGCTATGTATTAGTGCTGTGTGTTAGCGAGAAAAATGTTTGTTTCAACGCTGTTTATAAACCAATAGCATTGCACTCAAACAGTCCCAGACATAGCAACACACGTACAAAAGCAAAATACTGCGGATGCTGGAAATCTGAAACATAAACGGAAAATGCTTGAAATGCTCAGCATGTCTGGCAGCATCTGTGGAGAAAGAAACAAAGTTAATGTTAGCTAACGAAACAAACCTGAACTGTTAACTGCTTCTCTCTGCACAGATGCTGCCAGACCGACTGAGCATTTCCAGCATTTTCTGTTTTTATTATAGCAACACAGGTGCTGGGAGGCTCAGCCTGGCTACACAATGTTACAAGACGCTGAGTAACACCATCGACAACGGGACAGAGAGAAAAACACACAGAAAACCAAGAATTGACTGTGAGGAAGCAAAAGTGAGGGACAGAGAGAGAGAAAGACAACGAGACTGAGATGGAGAAACAAGGCATTTGTATGATTGTGTTCTCCCTGTTATCTGAAGGTATTTCCTGGTGTGTAAATATGTTTTCTGTTGTGTAAAGATGTCCCCTGTTGTTGTGCAAAGGTTTTCCCTGTTATCGTTTTATTTTCTGTTGCTGACCGTCTCCTCACTGTGACCATTTGCCCTGGTTTTATTGTGGCCAACATCAGCATCTGGTGGTGGAGACGAGGCTCTGCAGCAAGTCGTTGACACAGGGGGAGAGACTCGGCTGGTCCGTGTTTGCAGTTTGTGCAGCTTGTGTTCGTGTGAGCAAAAGTGAGTTGTTACTGATTGATGTGTTCACTAGAAGAAAAAAGCTGATTGCAATGGAGTGCCTCAGGAAGCATCTTGTTATTATGGGTAAACACTTGATGTTTTGAAAGAGAACTGTTTGTGTTACTACCGAATATAAATAGCAGAGCATGGTTTCGATCCATTGATTTCTGGGTTATGAGCCCAGCATACTTCCGCTGCACCACTCTGCTCACTAACGCTTGAAATTTTAGCTGCCTGTTAGTGAAATATGTTCATTTCCCCAATGTTTTTATCAAAATAGGATTGTCGTCTGAATGCTCAAGAATCCCAGACTCAGCAACACACGTGCTGACGGACTCACCCTCATTGCACAATGACACAAGGAAACTGAGTAACAGCACCGACAATGAGGCAGGCAGAGAAAGACACACAGAAAACAAGGAAGAGATTATCAGGACCCAGAAAGGAACAGACAGAGAAAGACACACAGAAAACCAGGAAGAGACAGCGAGAGACCAATGATTTATGCAATCGTGTTCTCTATTGTGTAAAGATGTCCCCTGTGTTTTTTAAATATTTTTCCTGCTGTGTAACATGTTCTCTGTTGTGTAACTATATTCGCTGTTGTGTAAAGATATTCTCTGTTATTGTGTAAAATGGTTCCCTGTTGGGTAAAGATCTTCTCAGTTGTGTAAATATGATCCGTCTTGTGTAAAAGTGTTCCCGGTTGTTTAAGTATGTTCCCTGCTCTGTAATGTAGAGCTGAGTCTGCACTAATGGAATTGCTACAGTATCTTCCAGTCTGATACTGTATGAGGGCTGGAATGTGATCCAAAGCTCAGTCTATACACATTGAATTGCTATTGTATCTTTTAGTTTCACAATCCGGGGGAATTTTAAACTGAGTTCTCAGTTTGTATCTCAGGTTATACTATCTTTCAGATTCTCTCAATCTGATGACGCACTTGAGATTTAGACTTAAGTAAGGATGTACTGGCATTGGACGAGTTCAAAAGAGATTCACTCAGCTGATTCCTGAGATGAAGGGGTTGACGTATGAAGAACGGCGAAACAGGTTATTCATTCGTGTTTAGAAGAATGAGGGGTGATCTTTTTGAAACGAACAAGATTCTGAGCGTGCTTAACAGGGTGAAGAAGGGTCTCTGACCTGAAACATTAACTCTGCTTCTCTCTTCACAGATGCTGCCAGACCTGCTGAGTATTTCCAGCATTTCTTGTTTTTATTAACAGGGTCGATGTTGAGATGATGTTTCCACTAGTGGGGGAATCTCAAACTAGGCGACATAGTTACAGAATAAGAGGACATTCATTTAAAACTGAGATGCAAAGGAATTTATTCTCTCAGAGGGTAGTGAATGTCTGGAATTATCTACCCCAGACAGTTGTGGAGACTAGATCACTGAAAGTATTTAAAGAGGAAGTAGATAGATTTTTGAAATATTGGAGAGTTGAGGGCTGTGAAGAGCTGGCATGAAAGAAGAATTGAGGTCTGGGGCAGATCAGCCCTGATCTTACTGAATGGCAGGACAGGTTTGAGGGGCCGAATGGCCTACTCCTGCTCCTATTTCTTCTGTTCTTATGTTATGTTATATCTAATGTATATGTCAGGATGCACTATGGGAATTAATACTGAAACTTATAAACTCATAACGTGTGTCAATATTGGGCTGGTATTTAACTTGAATCTCAGAGTACATTATTGTGGTTAATTCTGTAACTTTGAAAAGGGAACTATGTGCTATAATGAAAACAAGAAATGCTGGAAATACTCAGCAGGTCTGGCAGCATCTGTATAGAGAGAAGCAGAGTTAAAGTTTCAGGTCAGTGACCTTTCATCAGATGTGAAACTGATCAATCCACTGTTACAATAACTCCATCTCTGACTCCCTCCTGACAGTAACTAATCCTTTCACAGAGACTGTGGGTGGTTCTGAAAAGAGCCTTTGGGTTATGAAATGACATTTTTCCACTTTACTTTTTCTGGGAGTTCTGAGCGCTGAGAATGATTCTCACTGACATGTGCAGGGCAACAGACCGACTGATTTGGCATAACGGTGTAACTAATGTTTGGGCTAACTCATGGCATCAGGTCAAACATGGGCAAGGAAACCTCCTGCTGATTATCACCTACCACCCCCTCCCAACCACCCCCTCTCCCCGCCCCTCAGCTGATGAGTCAGTACTCCTCTATGTTGATCACCACTTGGAGGGAGCACTGAGGTGGAACAGGGCGCAGAATGTAGTCTGGCTGGGGGATGTCAATGTCTATCACCATGAGTGGCTCGGTAGCACCACGACTGACCATGCTGGCCGAGTCCTAAAGGACATAGCTGCTCGATTGGGTCTGCAGTAGGTGGTGAGGGAACTAACAAGAGGGAAAAACATACTTGACCTCATCCTCAACAATCTGCCTGCCGCAGATGCATCAGTCCATGACAGTATTGGTCGGAGTGACCACTGCACAATCCTTGTGGAGATGAAGTCCCGTCTTCACATTGAGGATACCCTGCATTGTGTTGTGTGCCACTACCACTGTGCTAAATGGGATAGATTTTGAACAGATCTAGCAATGCGTAGCTGGGCATCCATGAAGTGCTGTGGACCATTAGCAGCGGCAGAATTGTACTCAACCACAATCTGTCACCTCATGGCCCGGCATATTCCCCCACTCTAACATTACCAACAAGCTGGGGGATCAAACCTAATTCAATGAAGAGTGCAGGAGGGCATGCCAGGAGCAGCACCAGGCATACCTTGAAATGAGGCGTGAGGCTGATGAAGCTACAACACAGGACTACTTGCATTACCAAACAGCAGAAGCAGCATGTAATAGACAGGGCTAAGTGATCCCACAACCAACGGATCAGATCTACACCCTGCCACACCCAATGATGAATGGTGGTGGGCAATGAAACAATCAACAGGAGGAGGTGTCCCCACAAAGGTCCCCAACCTCAATGATGGGGGAGCCCAGCACATCAGTGCAAAAGACAAGGATGAAGAACTTGCAACAATCTTCAACCAGAAGTGCCGAGTGGATTATCCATCTCGGCCTCCTTCTGAAGTCCCCAGCATCACAGACGCCAGTCTTCAGCCAATTCAGTTCACACCGGGTGAAATCAAGAAAGAATGAAGGCATTGGATGCAGCAAAGTCTCCGGGCCCTGACAAGATTCCGGCAATGGTACTCAAGACCTGTGCTCCAGAACTTGCCGCGCCCCGACCCAAGCTGTTCCAGTACAGCTGCAACACTGGCATCTACTCGGCAATGTGGAAAATTGCCCAGGTATGTCCTGTACACAAATAGCAGGACAAATCCAACCCAGCCGATTGCTGCCTCATCAGTCTACTCTCAATCATCAGTATAGTGATGGAAGATGTCATCGACAGTGCTATCAAGCAGCACTTGCTTTGCAATAACCTGCTCAGTGACACTCAGTTGGGTTCTGCCAGGGCCATTCAGCTCCTGACGTCATTACAGCCTTGGTTCAAACAAGGACAAAAGAGCTGAACACAAGAGGTGAGGTGAGAGTGTCTGCCCTTGACATCAAGGTAGCATTTGACTGAGTATGGCATCAAGGAGCCACAGCAAAACTGGAGTCAATGGGAATCAAGAGGAAAACTCTCCACTGGTTGTAATCATACCGAGCACATAGGAAGATGGTTATGATTTTTGGAGGTCAATCATCTCAGCTCCAGGACATCACTGCTGGAGTTCCTCAGGGTAGTATCCTCGGCTCAACCTTCTTCACTACTTCATCAGTGACCTTCCTTCAATCATAAGGTCAGAAGTGGGGATGTTCGCTGATGATTGCAAAATTCAGCACCATTCGCGACTCCTCAGATACTGAAGCAGTCCATGTCGAAATGCAACAAGAGCTGGACAATATCCATGCTTGGGCTGATAAGTGGCAAGTAACATTCAAGCCACACAAGTACCAGGCAATGACCATCTTCAACAAGAGAGAATCTAACCATCTACCATTGACATTCAACAGCATTACGATCGCTGAATCCCCCATTATCAACTTCATGGGCGTTCCCATTGACCAGAAACTGAACTGGAGTAGCCTTATAAATAGTGTGACTACATGAGCTGGTCAGAGGGTAGGAATCATGCGGTGAGTAACTCACCTCCTGACTGCCCAAAGCCTGTCCACCATTTACAAGGCAAAAGTCAGGAGTGTGATGGAATACTCTCCACTTGCCCGGTTGGGTGCAGCTCCAACAACACTCAAGAACCTCGACACCATCCAGGACAAAGCAACATGCTTGATTGGCACCCCATCCACAACATTCACTCCCTCCACCACTGACGTACAGTGGCAGCAGTGTGTACCATCTACAAGATGCACTGCAACAATGCACCAAGGCTACTCAGGCAGCACCTTCCAAACCTGCATCCTCTACCGCCTAGAAGGACAAGGGCAGCAGATGCATGGGAACACCACCACCTGAAAGTTCTCCTCCAAGCTACACATCATCCTGACTTGGAACTATATCGCCATTCCTTCACTGTCGCTGGGTCAAAATCCTGGAACTCCCTTCCTAAAAGCACTGTGGGTATACCTACCCCACATGGACTGCAGTGGTTCATGAAGGAATTGGAATTAGAATTAGAATTAGAATTAGAACATTACATCGCATTACAGGCCCTTCGGCCCTCGATGTTGTGCCGACCATCTGACCTACACTATTCCATTTTCATCCATATGTCTATCCAATGACCACTTCAATGCCCTTAAAGTTGGCGAGTCTACTACTGTTGCAGGCAGGGCGTTCCACGCCCCTACTACTCTCTGCGTAAAATAACTAACTCTGACATCTGTCCTATATCTTTCACCCCTCAACTTAAAGCTATGTCCCCTCGAGTTTGCCATCATCATCCGAGGAAAAAGACTCTCAATATCCACCCTATCTAACCCTCTGATTATCTTGAAAGCAAAATACTGCGGATGCTGGAAATCTGAAACAAAAACAAGAAATGCTGGATTCACTCAGCAGGTCTGGCAGCATCTGTGGAAAAAGGTTCCTCTGATTATCTTGTATGTCTCTATTAAGTCACCTCTCCTCCTCCTTCTCTCTAACGAAAACAACCCCAAGTCCCTCAGCCTTTCCTCGTAAGACCTTCCTTCCATACCAGGCAACATCCTAGTAAATCTCCTCTGCACCCTTTCCAAAGCTTCCACATCCTTCCTATAATGCGGTGACCAGAACTGCACGCAATACTCAAGGTGAGGCCTCACCAGAGTTTTGTACAGCTGCATCATGACCTCGTGGCTCCGAAACACGATCCCACTAATAATAAAAGCTAACACACCATATGCCTTCTTAACAGCCCTATTAACCTGGGTAGCAACCTTCAGGGATTTATGTACCTGGAAACCAAGATCTCTCTGCTCATCTACACTACCAAGAATCTTCCCATTAGCCCAGTACTCTGCATTGCTGTTACTCCTTCCAAAGTGAATCACCTCACACTTCTCTGCATTAAACTCCATTTGCCATCTCTCAGCCCAGCTCTGCAGCCTATGTATGTCCCTCTGTACCCTACAAGCTCACCACCACCTTCTCATGGGCAATTAGGGATGGGCAATAAATGCTGGCCTGGCTGGCGACGTCCACATCCCATGAAACAAGCAATTAAATACAATAACAGCTCATCTCAATTCCTAATATTTCTAAATCCCACCAGTCCAACATAAGCTGAACAATTATTGCATGTTATGATTGACGGTCTGGTCTGTAAACTGCACTGTATCACAGATTGCTGACATTTGCTAAATGGAAGTGAGAACTGCAAAATCGGGACAGGAGTTCTCATAGTCTGTCAGTGTGAAAGAATCAGGCAATGTGAGGTAATAGAATTTGTCTGTAAATGCTGCACTCATATTGCTTTATATTTTTATATTTAAAATAAAAGTAATCATTTCGTGAAAATAGTGACATGTCGTCCAGACTTTGGTAGCCAGTTGTTTTCGTCTTGCACTCAGCAGGGCAATCCACAAGAATACCAATTTAAGGGAAAACAACAACTTTCTTCTGTATGAGAATAGAGTGCTGATTGGTTGGCAAGTGAACTCTGATTGGTCGAGGCATTGCCATTCAGAATGCACCAGTTTATGGCAACTGACAGATAACTGACCAGTTTTGTTTGAAGTTTCAACCAGGCAGCTTGACTCTGATTGGTCAGGGCATTGCACTGAGGAATGAGCCAGTGAATGGCTGTCACTTATTTTGTTTAGCTGAAACAGGCACAATGTGTGTGCGTGTTCTTTCTGTCTGCAAAGAACAGGGCCCTGTGTATTAATATATGCAGCTTACAGTACACACCAGTGCACCACTCTGTGAGCCCTACTGACAGTCTTAAGTTGGTTGTCAGTGTAATTCTTAGCACACTGAGAATTATTTAGCAAATGTTGTCCTATTGTGGAATCACATCTCATGTTGGATACTGTGTTTTGGGTTTTGCAAGCATGGGTTGGTTGGGTGGGGCCCATTGCGAACAGCGGAAGGGTCATGTTATTTGACACAATCCGCCAGTCTTAGGATGTGCGGTCCAGAAACCGAGCATCACACTGGTATTGAAATTCATATATCACGTTACTTATTTGTGTGATAGGCAGGACATCTCTTTTGCTTGACAGCAGCATCTTGTTATTGGTGAACACCACACTTGTTGCTCCTGCATCGTAACAGCAGGAAACAGCTCGCTTCACCCGTTACTGAAATACTGGGGATAAATTACCCTTCCAGGGTAATTTGAGGAGACTGGGCACTTTTTAGGGCTCAAAATGACGTCCTTCAGCCCGTTTATAAGTTTGTGTGATATACAGATAGAAATGATCTGATCTGTGTAGCCATTGTAATGCAGGATTCCTTTGATTCGCCCTATTTCAGAATCAAGCTTGCATGGTGAGCAAATGGCTCAGCCCTATTTATGAGGTTGCCGATAAGACCAATCTGAGAGCGCGTGGAACTGGAAGAATCCCAACGTGTGTATTGACCAGTGAAGGTAGGTTTGTGGTAGACCGTGGTAGAAAACCCCTCAGCAGATTTCTCAACTAGTACATCATGGAAAGGGGGCTCATTTGACTGCTCCATTCCAAAGGTGAATTTGAGTGTAGGATGGAGCCCATGAATACGTGCAAGGAAGTTATTCCATGCAGCTGCGGATTCAAATATAGCAAACGTATCATCTACATATTGGAAATATGCAAGAGGTAGGAGGTTAGGTGTCATTCCCTTAAAAACAGGTTTGTCATGGAATCCAACAAAGATGTTTGTGAGAGCTGGGCCCAGAGGGGATCCCATGGCAACACCAGCGATACATGGTGTCAATAAAACTGAACTCAACTGTGCAAGTTGCCGAGTTCATAAGTTCAATGAATACGGATTCACACAATGGTGACGGGTCTAGATCACCATGATATAGCACTGCAGTGCAAATATCTATGGCTTCCTGAAGTGGTACATTGGTGAATAGGCTAGCAATGTCAAATGACACATGGACACGGCATTGCTATCGATATAGCAAGTCCTGGATGGTCTTCACAAATGTGAAGGAATCCTTCACTGTGCATGTGGAGAACTTGCTCAAAAACTGGTTGTAACAATTTGCCCAATCATTTGGCAAATTCATTTCAGGATACTATTTACATTACTTCAAATAAAGAAAACACAACGACACAAAGAATTGAGCACAACGCTGAAAGTTTCACAGCAAATAGTCAAATGGGAAAAGGATGAAATACAGAAAGAAAAAGCCTAAAATACTGAAAACACTCAGCCAGTCCGGAAACAACTGTGGAGAAGAGAAGCTCAGGTTCGTGGTCCAGTTCTGTGACCCTTCAATAGACCTGAAACATTGCTCCCCCCTTCCTCTCTCCACAGATACTGCTGGAACTGCTGAGTGTTTCCAGAATCTGTTATTATTCAGATTTCCAGTGTGTGCAGTATTTCTCTCTTTGAAAATAAAATATTCCCTGAGAGGAATGGAACTTTACATAAAAAAATAGGAGTCGGCCGTTCGGCCCATCGAAATAGCTCTGCCATTCAATAAGATCACAGCTGATCTCCTACATCAACTCCATCTTACCACACTAGCACAGATCCCTTGATTCCCTTAGTATCCAAAAACCTATCGATCTCTCTCTTGGATATACCCAATGATTGAGCATCCACATCTCTGGAGTCACAGAGAGATACAGCACTGAAAAAGGCCCTTCGGCCCACCGAGTCTGTGCCGACCAACAACCACCCATTTATACTGCTGTCCCGGGCCGCGTTACCGCCCAGCTCGAGGATTTCAGCGGTCAGATACTCGAGCACAGCAGTCAGATAGACCTGGGCTCTGGCACCCACACACGCAACATAGTTACACTTTCTCAGGAGCCTGTGAACACGGCCCACCGGGAACTGCAGTCCAGCCCGGGAGGAGCGAGACTTGGCCTTGGACCGAGCTTTCCCGCTGGTCTTTCCTCTTCCAGAAATTTCCACAATCTCACAAATACTTTCACAATGAATGGATAATTTCGTCAGCATTAAACATACACATGGGGTAGTCAGGATGGTCGAGCAGTCTGAGACGGTTCATTCAGATCACAATTCTCTCTGCAGGGGTGGGTTCAAATTCCCCTTCTGATAAGTTGTGTTTTGACATGACTGGAGGTATTTGGGAGTAGCGATGAAGAACAAACAGAGATCATGAAAGAATATTGACAAGCAAAATCACAACAAATCCAAAGATGTTTCATCAATACATTGCAGTCAGAGGCAACTGAGGAAAGAGTAGGGCCCATCAAAGACCTAAAAATGTAACCTATGTGTCAGGGTGTAGGTATGTTTATTAATGAATATTTTACTGTCTTCGCAAATGAGGGGGGTGATGCAGATATTGTAATTAAGGAGGAGTGCGAAGTATTGGACATGATAAACTGAGGGAGAGAAGAAGTATAAATGGGATTAGCATCCTTGAAAGTGGATATATCATCAGGGCCGGATGAAATGTACCCCAGGCTGTAAAAATAAGTCAGGGAGGAAATAATGGATGGTCTGACCATCAGTTTCCAATCCCTCACTGGATACGGGTGTGATGTCAGAGGATTGGAGGTCTCGTAACACTGCAATAAAAGCAAAATTCTGCAGATGCTGCAAATCTGAAATAAAAACTAGCTGCATTGGAAATACACAGCAGATCTGGCAGCAACTGCGGAGAGAGAAGCAAAGTTAACGTTTCTGTTCTGATGAAAGGTCACTGACCTGAAATGTTAACTTTGTTTCTCTCTCCACAGATGCTGCCAGACCTGCTGTGTATGTCCAGCACTTTTTGTTTTTATTGCTAACATTGCACCATTGTGGAAAAAGGAAGCGAGTGATCGACCAAATAATTAAAGGCCAGTCAGCCTAACAGCAATAGTGGGCGAATTATTGGAATTAATTCTGAGAGACAGGATAAACTGTCACTTAGAAAGGCACAGATTAATCAAAGAACAAAGAAAAAAGAACAAAGATAATTACAGCACAGGAACAGGCCCTTCGGCCCTCCAAGCCTGCGCCGATCCAGATCCTCTCTCTAAACATGTCGCCTATTTTCTAAGGTTCTGTATCTCTTTTCTTCCTGCCCATTCATGTATCTGTCTAGATACATCTTAAAAGAATCCATCGTGCCCGCATCTACCACCTCCGCTGGCAATGCGTTCCAGGTGCCCACCACCCTCTGCGTAAAGAACTTTCCACGCATATCCCCCCTAAACTTTTCCCCTTTCACTTTGAACTCGTGTCCTCTAGTAATTGAAACCCCCACTCTGGGAAAAAGCCTCTTGCTATCCACCCTGTCTATACCTCTCATGATTTTGTACACCTCAATCAGGTCCCCCCTCAACCTCCGTCTTTCTAATGAAAATAATCCTAATCTGCTCAACCTCTCTTCATAGCTAGCGCCCTCCATACCAGGCAACATCCTTGTGAACCTCCTCTGCACCCTCTCCAAAGCATCCACATCCTTTTGATAATGTGGCGACCAGAACTGTACGCAGTATTCCAAATGTGGCCGAACCAAAGTCCTATACAACTGTAACATGACCTGCCAACTCTTGTACTCAATGCCCCGTCCGATGAAGGAAAGCATGCCGTATGCCTTCTTGACCACTCTATTTACCTGCGTTGCCACCTTCAGGGAACAGTGGACCTGAACACCCAAATCTCTCTGGACATCAATTTTCCCCAGGACTTTTCCATTTACTGTATAGTTCACTCTTGAATTGGATCTTCCAAAATGCATCACCTCGCATTTGCCCTGATTGAACTCCATCTGCCATTTCTCTGCCCAACTCTCCAATCTATCTATATTCTGCTGTATTCTCTGACAGTCCCCTTCACTATCTGCTACTCCACCAATCTTAGTGTCGTCTGCAAATTTGCTAATCAGTCCACCTATACTTTCCTCCAAATCATTAATGTATATCACAAACAACAGTGGTCCCAGCACGGATCCCTGTGGAACACCACTGGTCACACGTCTCCATTTTGAGAAACTCCCTTCTACTGCTACTCTCTGTCTCCTGTTGCCCAGCCAGTTCTTTATCCATCGAGCTAGTACACCTTGGACCCCAAGCGCCTTCACTTTCTCCATCAGCCTGCCATGGGGAACCTTATCAAACGCCTTACTGAAGTCCATGTATATGACATCGACAGCCCTTCCCTCATCAATCAACTTTGTCACTTCCTCAAAGAATTCTATTAAGTTGGTAAGACATGACCTTCCCTGCACAAAACCATGTTGCCTATCACTGATGAGCCCATTTTCTTCCAAATGGGAATAGATCCTATCCCTCAGTATCTTCTCCAGCAGCTTCCCTACCACTGACGTCAGGCTCACCGGTCTATAATTACCTGGATTATCCCTGCTACCCTTCTTAAACAAGGGGACAACATTAGCAATTCTCCAGTCCTCCGGGACCTCACCCGTGTTTAAGGATGCTGCAAAGATATCTGTTAAGGCCCCAGCTATTTCCTCTCTCGCTTCCCTCAGTAACCTGGGATAGATCCCATCCGGACCTGGGGACTTGTCCACCTTAATGCCCTTGAGAATACCCAACACTTCCTCCCTCCTTATGCCGACTTGACCTAGAGTAATCAAACATCTGTTCCTAACCTCAACATCCGTCATGTCCCTCTCCTCGGTGAATACCGATGCAAAGTACTCGTTTAGAATCTCACCCATTTTCTCTGAGTCCAAGCATAACATTCCTCCTTTGTCCTTTAGTGGGCCAATCCTTTCTCTAGTTACCCTCTTTCTCCTTATATATGAATAAAAGGCTTTGGGATTTTCCTTAACCCTGTTTGCTAAAGATATTTCATGACCCCTTTTAGCCCTCTTAATTCCTCGTTTCAGATTGGTCCTACATTCCCGATATTCTTTCAAAGCTTCGTCTTTCATCAGCCGCCTAGACCTTATGTATGCTTCCTTTTTCCTCTTAGCTAGTCTCACAATTTCACCTGTCATCCATGGTTCCCTAATCTTGCCATTTCTATCCCTCATTTTCACAGGAACATGTCTCTCCTGCACGCTAATCAACCTCTCTTTAAAAGCCTCCCACATATCACATGTGGATTTACCTTCAAACAGCTGCTCCCAATCTACATTTCCCAGCTCCTGCCGAATTTTGGTATAGTTGGCCTTCCCCCAATTTAGCACTCTTCCTTTAGGACCACTCTCGTCTTTGTCCATGAGTATTTTAAAGCTTACGGAATTGTGATCACTATTCCCAAAGTAGTCCCCTACTGAAACTTCAACAACCTGGCCGGGCTCATTCCCCAACACCAGGTCCAGTATGGCCCCTTCCCGAGTTGGACTATTTACATACTGCTCTAGAAAACCCTCCTGGATGCTCCTTACAAATTCTGCTCCATCTGGACCTCTAACACTAAGCGAATCCCAGTCAATGTTGGGAAAATTAAAATCTCCTATCACCACCACCCTGTTGCTCCTACATCTTTCCATAATCTGTTTACATATTTGTACCTCTATCTCACGCTCGCTGTTGGGAGGCCTGTAGTACAGCCCCAACATTGTTACCGCACCCTTCCTATTTCTGAGTTCTGTCCATATTGCCTCACTGCTCGAGTCCTCCATAGTGCCCTCCTTCAGCACAGCTGTGATATCCTCTTTGACCAGTAATGCAACTCCTCCACCCCTTTTACCTCCCTCTCTATCCCGCCTGAAGCATCGATATCCTGGGATATTTAGTTGCCAATCATGCCCTTCCCTCAACCAAGTCTCAGTAATAGCAATAACATCATACTCCCAGGTACCAATCCAAGCCCTAAGTTCATCTGCCTTACCAACTACACTTCTTGCATTAAAACAAATGCACCTCAGACCACCAGTCCCTTTATATTCATCATCTGCTCCCAGCCTGCTCTTCCCCTTAGTCACACTGACTTCATTATCTAGTTCCTTACAGGCTTTTGTTACTACCTCCTTACTGTCAACTGACCTCAATTGGTTCCCATCCCCCTGCCACATTAGTTTAAACCCTCCCCAACAGCGTTAGCAAAAGCACCTCCAAGGACATTGGTTCCAGTCCGGCCCAGGTGTAGACCGTCCAATTTGTAATAGTCCCACCTCCCCCAGAACCGGTCCCAATGTCCCAAAAATCTGAACCCCTCCTTCCTGCACCATCTCTCAAGCCACGCATTCATCCTGACTATTCTTTCATTTTTACTCTGACTATCACGTGGCACTGGTAGTAATCCTGAGATTACTACCTTTGAGGTCCTACTTTTTAACTTGGCTCCTAACTCCCTAAACTCTGCTTGTAGGACCTAATCCCGTTTTTTACCTATATCATTAGTGCCTATGTGCACAATGACAACTGGCTGTTCACCCTCCCCCTTTAGAATGTTCTGCAGCCGATCTGAGACGTCCCTGACCCGTGCACCTGGGAGGCAACATACCATTCGGGAGCCTCGTTTTCGACCACAGAACCGCCTATCTACTCCCCTTACAATCGAATCCCCTACGACTATAGCCCTTCCACTCTTTTTCCCGCCCTTCTGAACAGCAGAGCCAGCCACGGTGCCATGGACCTGGCTACTGCTGCCTTCCCCTGGTGAGCCATCTCCCTCAACAGTATCCAAAACGGTATACTTGTTTTGGAGGGAGATGACCGCAGGGGACTCCTGCGCTGCCTTCCTGCTCTTTCTCTGCCTTTTGGTCACCCATTCCCTTTCTCCCTCAGCAATCCTAATCTGCGGTGTGACCAATTCACTAAACGTGCTATCCACTACCTCCTCAGCAGCGCGCATGCTCCAAAGTGAGTCCATCCGCAGCTCGAGAGCCGTCATGCGGTCTAACAAGAGCTGCAGCTGGACACACTTACTGCACGTGAAGGAGCCAGGGTCATCAGCCATGTCCCTGAGCTCCCACATTGAGCAAGAGGAGCATGATACGGGTCTGAGACCTCCTGCCATTTTTAATCTTAAGTTTAAACTTAGTTAAATGAAAAAGGAACGAAAAGTTTTTACCAATCACAATAAAATCAGAGAAATCGAAAAAGCAGCTGCACTGAAAGGAAAGTTATTTTAAACCGCCCAAATATATAGTGTTTTACTTACCCAGCAGCCCCCTGGCCTCCGCCGAAAAACAAAAGGAAATTAAATTTACTTTCAAACTGACTTTTCCAGCTGCTCACTCGCTCCTCCCGAAAAAGCTGCTGCACTGAAAGGAAAGTTATTTTAAACCGCCCAAATATATAGTGTTTTACTTACCCAGCAGCCCCCTGGCCTCCGCCGAAAAACAAAAGGAAATTAAATTTACTTTCAAACTGACTTTTCCAGCTGCTCACTCGCTCACACGCTGCTCCCGAAAAAGCAGCTGCACTGAAAGGCAGTATCAAGTATCGTCATCATGGATTTGTTAAGGGAAGCTCCTGTCTGACTATCTTGATTGAATGTTTGTGAATAAGTAACAAGGGGGATTGATGAGGATAGTGCAGTTGATCTGATCTACATGGATTTTAGCAAGATTTTTGACAAGGTCCCACATGGCAAACTGGTGAAAAAAAATAAAAGCTCATGGGATCCAGGGGAATGTAGCAAGCTGGACACAAAATTGGTTCAGTGGCAGGAAACAAAAAGGAATTGGTTACAGGTGTTTTTGCAACTGGAGGACTGTTTCCAGTGGTGTTCCACAGGGCTCAGAACTAGGTCCCCTGCTTTTTGTGGTATATATTAATGATATGGACATAAATGTCGAGGGCACAATCAAGATGTTTGCAGATGACACAAAAAATTGTCCGTGTTGTTGATAGGGAGGAGGATAGCTGTTTACTGCAGGAAGATATCAATAGACTGGTCAGGTGGGCAGAGAAGTGGTAAATGGAATTCAAATTGGACAAGGGTGAGGTGATGCATTTGGGAGGTCAAAAAAGGCAAAGGAATACACAATTAATGGAAGAACACTGAACGGTGCAGAGGAAGTGAGGGACGTTGGAGTGAATGTCCACAGATCCCTGAAGGTAGCAGGACTGGTCAATAAGGTGGTTCAGCAGGTATATGGAATCCTTTCCTTTATTAGCTGAGGTATAGAATATAAGGGTGACCTGGGTGTCCATGTCAATAAGTCACTGACAGCTAACATGCAGGTGCAGCAAGCAATTAGGAAGGCTAATAGTATGTTAGCCTTTATCACAAGAGGATTTGAGTACAGGAGTAGTGAATGCTTGCTTCAATTGTATTGAACCTTGGTTCGACCGCACTTGGAGTACTGTGTGCAGTTTTGGTCTCCTTACCTTAGGAAGGATATTATTGCCATGGAGGGAGTTCAACGAAGGTTCATCAGACTTGTTCCTGGGATGGTGGGACTGTTCTATGAAGAGAGATTGGGGAAACTGGGGCTGTATTCTCTAGAGTTTCGAAGAATGAGAGGTGATCTCATTGAAACCTACGAAATATTTAAAGGACAGTCAGGGTAGATGCAGCTAAGATGTTTCATCTGGATGGGGAGTCGAGAACCAGGGGCTAAATTTCAAAATAAGGGGGAAGCTCCTTGGGACAGAGATGAGGAGATATTTCTTTACTCGGAGGGTAGTGAATCTTTGGAATTCTGTACTCCAGATGGCTGTGGAAGCTCAGTCGTTGAGTATGTTTAAAGCAGAGATTGACAGATTTCTAAATACAAATGACATAAGGGAATATGAGGAGTGTGGGGAAAAGGGCATTGAAGTGGATGATCAGCCATGATCATATTGAATGGTGGGGCAGGCTCGATGGGCTGAATGGCCGACTCCTGCTCCTATGTTCCTGTGTTCCTAACTCCACATGATCGGCGAGGCACATCTTCAGGCCGACTTGGTGGATGGTGTCAACAGATATCACTGCTTCTGATCTTCACCAGAACAGAGAGTGAGATGTAACATTGATCATCAAACAGACTGTGAGAGAATACAACAGAATAAAACACATGGAGAGACACTGTGGAATAACAAATAGATTTGATTGGAATGTTGAATTCTGATTGGAATGGATAAAACACCAGAAACAACGGATTAAATTGGGATTCTCATCACTATATTGATCTGAGACAGAAAAGAGAAACTGATGGAAAGAAGGGAAGAAGGAAGAAAAGAAAGAATGGAACTGCTCACTTTTTTCAGTTTTTTCACTTGCCCCTCGAAGCTGGATAAAAAAAAAAGTTGCATCTAACAGAGAATTTCACCAAAAAGGGAGATTAAATGCTGCAGAAACCTTGGATCGAAGGATGCCCCAACAGATCACCTGTTTAACTGTCTCCTCACTGGGGGATTTCAATCAGTGAGTAATATTATTCTCTACCTTTTTTTGTCAAATGAACCCAGAACGGTCACTTGGAATTAATATCTGTGTTCCGATTCCTGAATAATAAAATTGTGAGTTTCTCGATATTTTCGGGACACATTTCCTGCTGAAAGAACTAAGAACTCTTTTCTAATTTACATAATACTATATACACATTCATCAAACCTCCTAAACTAGCATCCTTGGTGCTGCTCTCTCTTCTCCCGAACCTCATCTCCTGTGACTGTTACATCATCACTTTGACAGTGGGAGTGATTGATCCCAATGTCTTCAGCATTAACCCTTTACATCCTTATACGACACTGTCTGTCCAAAAAAATGGGTGGAGGGAACTTTATTTATCGAAACACCAACAGCTGCCAGTTGAAAATCAACTCAAACCCATCAGTGAGAGAGAGAGAGAGAGACTGTCAGAGAACTTCCTGCATCCAGTCCTGACCCTGTCACACTCAGCAGCTGCTCACCCAGACCCCACTCTCATCAACACTGAACATTGTTACCGAGACACTTCAAATACTGTTTATAAAAGGCAGGAAAGGTCAGTGTTCACACTGCTGTATTGAATAGAACAAAGTTTAATATCTTCTCACTGTTTCTCGGGAACCACATGAGACATAGTTTTTCTTATTTGGTTCCTTTGATTTTTCTTGTTCCTGACTGACAAATATTCCAAACCTCAGATAAACCCTCCCACTTGCGTCATGTCCCAGTCTCAGTCACAAGCAACACATAACAACACAAACACTCTGAAACATACAACGCAGTCACACTTTCCTTCAGTGACATTAATGTCGAGCTGTTTTCCAGGTTGCATGCAACTGTGAACAAATTTGTATCAAAGAAGTTGCCTTTGAAATATCAGCACAGAATTTCTGTCCAAGGAGGAACAGCGATTCCAAACTCACATCCTTCACAAAGGCTGTTTTCTCTTGTGACGAAAATTCATCACGTAATTTGTTTTCTCACTTAAAGTTCAGAAAACACAGATGGAAGTGATTGACAAGGTAACTGAGACATCACAAATGAGAAAAAAGACTCTGCTGGGAATTGAACCAAGGATCCCCTGTTTACAAGACAGGTGCTTTAACCAACTAAACTACAGAGTCAGATGTTGTTGCAGCTAAAATCAGAGGAGTGCACTATTTATTCTCATATAATATCAATATCAAAGGAAAATGCAGCAGATGCTGGAAATCTCAATTAAAAACAAGAAACGCTGGAAATACTCATCAGGTCTGGCAGCATCTGTGGAGCGAGAAGCAGAGTTAATGTTTCAGGTCAATGACCCTTCTTCATTCCCTTCTAGATATTCTCATCCCACTTCTCCACAGGTCACAACATATATTTTAACTTTTCCCACTTCCTGAAACAGTCAATCATATACTCTATTCTTCCCAGAATAGAAGACACTGACCAGCTTTCTTTAATGAAAAGCAAAATTATCAGTTTATTACAGAACAAGTTTTAACTAGTCATGAAATAAAGCATAAATACACAGGTAGAAATTTTAAAAGTTCCCTTTTTACCTTAACCTACATTTAAAGCCCCTTTCTGACCACAGCCCCACACTCGCACTCACACATACACCAGTTAACTGGTGAGTTCTGTTAAAGACAAAAACAACACTTGGGCTGATTACTTGTTCATTCCTGAAGAAAACAGCAGATCAGATATGTTGTTCCAAAACTGGCATACAGTCTAACTTCTGAGTATGCGTAGACAGGTCACTAGGGTCTTTTAGAACAGTTTTTTAGAGGCAGTGTTGAGAATTAATTTTAGCAGGCTTTCTTCAAAGACAGGAGAAGAGATGAATTGACACAATGAAGTTCTCAGGGTCTTTTGAAGATTTGCTGCAAAACAACGTGGGTTGTGATCTTCTCTCCTTCCTTGACACTTCTTCAGGCTAACTTTATCAGCTGCTCACTCCAGAAGGTAAAACACAATGACTGCTACAAATAAAAGCTTGTGATTTTTCTGCCCTCTTCGGTGTGTGGTGCTGCTGCCGGGTTTGTCCAATCAAGAGGCGCAACTGACTTCACTGTCCACATTTCCCCCTGTTACCAGGGTTTCCGTTCGACATTTAACTTGAGTCATGTGACAACCAGTAAACATAGTTGCCAAATTAATACTTTCAGTACCCTCTTGATAAAGAACTGGTCTGACATTTATTAAGTTTGACGATGAATTCCTCAAAAAGAATTTCACAAAAAAAATTCAAAATCACTTCCATAACATCATGTACTTTCCCTGAGCTACAGGTTATTGGAAGTCTCTCTGGCTGTGTTTATTTTTGTTGATTTTGCACTCAGGTTCTTTCTGAATCCATGTGTTTGCAGAACTTTGTCAGTGAGAAACATGGAGATATGCTTAAAGATTTCCCTGCAAATTATTCATATCTCCATCTTTCTCCGAACTTTGTAGAAACACATTAATGTGGGAATCACACACATCAGGCCGTCAAACCTCTCCGTTAAACATTGAAAGGTGACAGTGTTTATTGTGACGGGGTTCCATTTATTCAGACACATCTGGTATAAAAGTGTTCAAGAAATGATTCACACATGTAATGTATTTGTATATTATGTGCATGACATAATAACGCAAATAAACAATTCCTTGCACTTGCCACGCTTGGTGCATATTTTCTCTGTTGATGCCCCCTGAATATATTAGAGAAAATGGTGATGAGGATGAGATAAAAGTCTGTAAATATAGGCAGCAAACAGCAGCAGGGACTGCAGTGAACAGGATCAGGCAGCTCCTGGTGACCTACCTGCTCGGATGGTGGAGATTTTAGGTGGATTGTGTGAAGCCTGGGCCACAGAATGTCTCTTCAGTTGAATGAGATACCGCAGGGTCTTCCTGTGCATCTGATTCAAATTGCTTATTTGGGACAATATGGCTGCACACATTTGGGATACATGGGAAGGTGAGGAACTTATGAGAGGGCTTGAGAACCATTCAGTTAATATATTGAAAGAATGGACATGTTTTTCAGAGCTAATAACATTTTGGAATTTGAAGGTGAAAGTGCAGAGGTCAAGACTCAAGATAAGGCAATTCTTGAGGGCAAGAAAGCGATTTTGCCAATGGAAATTAGCCTGGAAGTGTATGACCAGCTAACAAAGCTTCCTGCTCCCATCAAGGCATAAGATGTGCCATTCAAAACAATCATCACCAAGTTGGAGGAACATTTCAACCCGAAGCCACTAGAGATCACGGCAAGCTAGAAATTTGGAAGCAGAAATCAGAAAAGTAGTGAAACAGTTGGTGAGTACATTGTTCATATTCTTAGACCGTGCATTATGAGACAGATTTGTGCTTATATTGGTGGATGAGAAAAGATACTAAACACACAAAATCCCACATTCGAGCTCGCATGTAAGATTGCTCTTTCCATGGAGATTGCATCAAAGAATGCTCGAGAATTTCATCCTGTGCCTGTGATTGGAACACACTTCAGGGGAGCTTAAAAAAACTGGTAAAATGGGCTTTCACATGGCAGTTAAAATTTACACAGAGAATTGTGAAGAGATACAATTTGGGAGGAAGAATAAGGAGAGGCCATATAAATAAAATGTTACAATTCTAAAGTGGGTGCCAGAACAGAGAGACAATGTACACCAATCTTAGAAGGTTTGAAAAGGCTTCTCAGAGCAAACAGGACACTTGGCTTATTAATAGAGACATATAGTAAAAGCAAATAAGTTATGATAAACCTTTATAAAATACTGGGTCTGAATGGCCTACTCCTCTACCTCCACAGAAAGCTTCCATTCCAGGTTTGCACACACTCGTCAGGATCACTCTCCACAGATCCCGCCACTCCAGGCTCGGACATCAGGATCACTTTCCATAGATCCCACCACTCCATGCATGGATATCTCCCTCATGATCAGATCACAGGTCCTTAGTCCTGCCACATCCAGTCATGAATGATGGTGGACAATTAAATAACTAACCAAATGAGGAGGCTCCAAAAAATCCCCATCCTCAATAATGGTGGAGCCAAAGCTAAATCATTTACAACCATCTTCCATCAGAAATTGCTCAGTGGATGATTCATCTCGGCCTCCTGAGGTCCCCAGCATCACAGTTTCCAGTCTTCAGCCAATTCGATTCACTCCACATGATAGCAAGAAACAACTGAAGTCACTCGATGCAGCAACGACAATACGCCCGAACAACGCCCCGGCTCTAGTACTGAAGAATTGTGCTCCAGAACTAGCTGTGCTCTCAGCCACACTGTTCCAGTAGAGCTACAACACAGGCATCTACCCGACAATGTGGAAAATTGCCCAAGTGTGCCCACTCCATAAAAAAAAAGCAGGACAAATCCAATCTGACCAATTACCACCCCATCAGTCTCCTATCAATCATCAGCAAAGTGATGGAAGATGTCATCAACAGTGCTATCAAGCACCAGACACTGAGCAATAATCTGCTCATCGATGCTCAGTTTAGGTTCTGCCAGGGTTCCTCGACCCCAGGCAAATACTTGGCAGGTAGAGTATAATGTGGGAAAATGTGAGGTTATCCACTTTGGTAAGAAGAATGGAAAAGCAAAATATTATTTAAATTGTGAGAGATTACAGAATGCTGCGGTATAGAAGGATCTGGGTGTCCTCGTACATGAATCACAAAAAGTTACCATGCAGGTAGAGCAAATAATTAGGAAGGCAAATGAAATGTTGCCCTTTATTTCAAGGGGGATGGAGTATAAACGAAGAGAAGTCTTGCTGCAAATGTACAGGGTGTTGGTGAAACCACACCTGGAGTACTGTGTACAGTTTTGGTCTCCTTATTTAAGGAGGGATATACTTGCATTGGAGGCAGTTCAGAGAAGGGTCACTGGATTGATTCCTGTGATGAAGTGGTTGTCTTATGTGGAGAGTTGATCAGGTGGACCTATACTCATTGGAGTTAAGAAAAATGATAGGTGATCGTATTGAGACATATAAGATTTTGAGGGGGCTTGACAGGGTGGATGCTGAGAGGATGTTTCCCCTCATGGTGGAATTTAGAACTAGGGGACACAGTTTCAGAATAATGGTCTTCCATTTAAGAAGGAAATGAGCAATTTCTTCTCTCAGAGAGTCATTAATCTTTGGAATTCTCTACCACAGAGACTACTGGAGGCTGGGTCATTGCATGTCTTCAAGACTGAGTTTGACAGAATTTTATCTGCAAGGAAGTCAAGGGTTATGGGGTGCAGGCAAGAAAGTGGGGTTGAGGCCATGTCTGGTCAGCCATGATCCTATTGAATGGTGGAGCAGGCTCGAGGGGCCAAATGGCCTACTCCTGCTAATATTTCTTCTGTTCTTATTTTTTACTGCAGCTTGGTTCAAACAGACACAAAAGAGTGGAGTTCTAGAGGAGAGGTGAGAGTGATTGCCCTTGAGTGAGTGTGGCATCAAGGATCCCTAGCAAAATTGAAGTCAATGGGAATCAGGGGGAAAACTCTCCACTTGGTGGAGTCATACCTCGCACAAAACAAGATGGTTGTGGTTAGTGGAGACCAATCATCTCAGCCCAGGACATTGCGTCAGGACTTTCTCAGGGTAGTGTCCTCGGCCCAAACATCCTCAGCTGTTTCATTGATCACTTTCCCTTCAACAGAAGTGGGAATGTTCGCTGATGACTCACAACTCCTCAGATACTGAAGCAGTCTGTGCCCAGAAGCAGCGAGACCTGTACAAACTTCAGGCTTGAGCTGATAAGTGACAAGCAACCTTCTGGCCACACAAGTGCTAAGCAGTGAACATCTCCATTGAGAGAGAATCAAACCATCTACCTTTTGATATTCAGCAGCATAATCATCACTGAATACCCCACCATCAACATCTTGGGGGTTACCATTGACCAGAAACTAAACTGGACCAGTCACATCGATGCTGCAGCGATAAGTGCAGGTCAGAGATTAGGAATTCTGCAGCAAGTATCTCCCCTCCTGCCACCTCAAATCCTGTCCACCATGTACAAGGCACAAGTCAGGAGTGGGATGGAATCCATCCCACTCAACAACACTGAAGAAGCTCAACACCATCCAGGAGAAAGCAGCCCACTTGATTGGCACCTAACCCACCATCTTAAACATTCACTTCCTCCACCACCAGTACACAGTGGCTGCAGTGTGTACCATCTCCATATGCACTGCAGTATCTCGCCAAGTATCCTTCAACAGCACCTTCCAAACCCGTGACCACTACCACCTCGAAGGACAAGGGCAGCAGATGCATGGGAACTCACGACCTGCAGGTTCCCCTCCAAGTCACTCACCACCCTGACATGGAACTATATCGCCATTTCTTCACTGTTGTTGGGTCACAATCCTGGAACTCCGTCCCCAATAGCACTGTGGGTGTTCCTGCACCATATGGACTGCATCAGTTCAAGAAGGCAGCTGACCACCACATTCTCAAGGGCAATTAGGGATGGGTAATAAATGCCAGTCTTATCAGCGATACTCGCGCCCATTAATGAACAAAAAACAAATCACTCTCCACAGATTCCCCACAATCTGGGCTTGGACATTTACTTCAGGAGCACAGAGCTTTATATAACTGCAACATGAGTTCCAATCTTCATATTCCGTTCACTGTTCACATTATTTTTCTACCAGTCCACTAGCTTTTAGTGATTCAGTACTCGGGTCTCTGCGCCTCCGCAGTTTCTATCATCTCACCACTTAACAAAAAACACTCTGATCAATCTTTCGTCGGTACTAGATGACCCCTCATTTTAAACTCCATCTGCCAAAGCATTGCTCACTCACTTAATATATCAAGAAGATTTGAAAATACATTTCTTGCCAAAGGATAATGTTCTGCTTCTGCTCCCTCGCCATTTGCTTTTCCCATTAGTCTTTTGGTGTAAATCCAGCGGAAGTAAAGATGGAAAGAAGGAAGGAGGGGAGGGAAAATCCTGCTCCGTTTCGTGATCCCTATTTGATTATCATTCCAGTCCAGTTTGGGTGAAGAATTCCAATTGTCTATGTCAATTTTAAAAAAAAGTATAAACAATTCTGGAACCACCGTCAAGGTACTGACAAGAACAGGTTTCCAGGCCGACATTGCATTGAAGCTGCAAACAAGAATGCAACAGGCAGTTGATAAACTAACGACAAGGATGGGATTCGAACCAACACGTGCACAACACAATAGATCAGTCGCCCAACGCCATAACCTCTCAGCCACCTCTTCACCTGGCAAGTAGCAGAAGCACAACCGTCACCTTCACACAAATCCTGATGGAAATGTAGCTTCTGCAAGTAAATGAAATTTCCATCACATCAGGTCACGGCCTGTTGGGAATGGAGCGGTGTGAAACATTTCCAGACCATGTCCAACACGTTTCTACTCAGTGTGAAAACCCACCACGGAAAGACTGGAACATACAATCATTTGATCACAGCATGATTAACATCACTCAGACACCTGAACCATTCGGTCACTGACGAAGTCATGATAACTTCGAATTTCTCATGAAATGACAACTGAGAAAACTGACTGGAAGAATTGCTTCAACTCCACGTGATCAGTGAGGCACAGCCTCAGCCGACTTGTCAGGTGGTGTAAACAGATATCACTGCTTCTGATCGTCACCAGAACAGAGAGTGAGATGTAACATTGATCATCAAACAGACTGTGAGAGAATACAACAGAATAAAACACATGGAGAGACACTGTGGAATAATAAATAGATTTGATTGGAATGTTGAATTTTAATTGGAATGGATAAAACACCAGAAACGGCAGATTAAATTGGGATTCTCATCATTATATTGATCTGGGACAGAAAAGATAAACTGATAGAAAGAAGGGAAGAAGGAAGAATGGAACTGTACAGTTTTATCAGTTTTTTCACTCGTCCATCAAAGCTGGATAAATAAAAGTTGCAAAAGTTGCAAATGCTGCCAAAACCTTGGATTGAAGGATGTCCCAACTGTTTAACTGTCTCCTCACTGGGGGATTTCAATCAGTGAGCAATATTATTCTCTACCTTTTTTTTGTTAAATGAATCCAGAACTGTAACTTGGATTTAATATCTGTGTTCCGACTCCTGAATAATAAAATTGTGAGTTTCTTGATATTATCTGGACACATTTCCTGCTGAAAAAACTAAGAACTCTTTTCTAATTTGCACAATACTATATACACACTCATCACGTCTCCTCAGCTAGCATCCTTGGTGCTGCTCTCTCTTCTCCCAAACCTCATCTCCTGTGACTGTTGCATCATCACTCTGACATTGGGAGAGGTTGATCCCAATGTCTTCAGCGTTAATCCTTTCCATCCTTAGACTACACTGTGAATCAAAAAAATGGTTAGAGGGAACTTCCTTCATTTATCGAAACACCAACAGCTGCCAGTTGTCAACCAACTCAAACCCATGAGAGAGAGAGAGAGAGACTGTCAGAGAACTTCCTGCATCCAGTCCTGACCCTGTCGCGATCAGCAGTTGCTCACCCAGACCCCACTCTCATCAACACTGAACATTGTCACTGAGACCCTTCAAATAATGTTTATAAAAGGCAGAAAAATTCAAAGTTCATCGCAGCTGGATTGATTGAAACTAAGTTTAATATCTTCTTACCATTAGGTAACCACATGAGAAAGTCCTTCAATCGTTAGCATAAATTATCAGCTGTAAGAATGTTTGTCATTGGGTTGAATAATTTCTGTGTGAGGAATGTTCCAGCATCATAAACCAGGGGAACATGCTGACTGAGTTGTGTCTTCATCTCTTCTGGGCAGTCAGACAGTTCACCCTTCATTCTGCTCTTATTCACATTCCCAAAGCGGATCTACAGATTCTCAAATCTGGAGATTGGGTTTTCTTATTTGGTTCCTTTTGATTTTTCTTGCTCCTGAATGATAATATATTCCAACCTTGGATCAACCTTGCCCTGTGTCCCAGTCTCGGTTAAAGGCGACACATAATGGCACCAACACTCTGAAACATACAACATGGTCACACTCTGCTTCAGTGAGATTAATGTTGAGGCGGTTTCACGTCAAATGCAATTGTGAACAAATTTCTCTTGTGGAAATTGTGGGTGATTTGAGTATTTGCACTGAATTTCTGTGCAAGGAGGGACAGTTTCTAACAGCCATTCCCAAATCACTTCTTTCACAAAGACAAAGACTGTGCTGTCTTAACGTGCCACTCAACTTCACAAACAAATTTGAACTCAAAGTTCAGGGGAAGACAGAGATGTGAATGATTGACAGAATAATGTTTAAATCATAACTTTCCGTTTCTTCACTGCAGTGAGGCTTTGTTGGGGTTTGAAGTGAGGTTTTTCTGTTTATCAGACAGAGGCTTTAACCAACTGAGCTACAGGGCAAAATCTCAAACGCATCCTTTCCTGGAGTTACAGGTTATTCCAGGACTATCTGTCTCTGGGTTCTTTCTGAATCCACAAGTTTGCAGATCTTTGTGAGTGAGAGACATGGAGATATGCTTCAAAGATTTCCCTGTAAATTATTCATATCTCCATCTTTTCCTGAACTTTGAACAAACACATTACTGTGGGAATCACACACATCTGGCCCTCACACTCGTCCGCTAAACATTGAAAGGTGACAGTGTTTATTGTGAGGGGATCCATTTATTCAGACACATCTTGATCGGGACGTGTTTCACACATGTAATGTTTTTGAAAATTATGTTTATGATGTAATATTGTAAATAAACATTTCCTTGCACTTGTCGCATTTGATGTCCATTTTCTCTGCTGATGCCCCCTGAATATACTGGAGAAAATGGTGATGAGGATGAGATAAAAGTCT